>NC_071389.1:183905686-184210847 GCF_022682495.2 Desmodus rotundus | reverse complement strand
TCCTACTAGATTTCCCCTAGAAATGATGCAATGGGAAAAGGGCCATTAGACATGGACGATTTGAAGAACAGGAGTTAAAGGGCAAGAATGAGAAGGTCCACAGTGTAGGGTTCCTTTATGGGAGGGTGGCAAATGTGAATGAGAAAGTACTAAAAGCGTGTGTGGTGGCGCTCATATATCTGACCTACTTTACAACTTTGCCTGGGGCCAGCTTTTTCAGAGAGATTCAGAAAGGATGACTAACTTCATGTCAGTGGTTCAAAAATGAAAAATCAGGAGTGCCTGGCCAATGTCCCAAACCTAGAGAAAATAAAAAGGAAGAGAAGCAGATGGGAGAATCCAGAGCAGATGCAAGTTATTTAAAAGTAATACAGTCATTCAGGAGGACTGGAGTGGAAATTCAGCCACTTATTGGGTATGACATTTGGATAAATTAAACTGAACAGAACAGAACATCTAGGAAATACCAGCTAGGGAAAGCAAAATGAGGGTGAAAGTTGGCTGACAAGGAAAGGAAAAGGAATAGATAAAAAAGAGTTTAAGGCAAAGATAAAAGGCATTTACCTTTGCTCTAGCTTATTCCAGACTTTTATTTTTAAACAAAAAATTCAATTATACATATTTGCAAGTAACTGGACATTTAGTGCCAGGTAGATTAAAAAAATAGTCTGATTCACTGATCTCCCCAATACCTCTCCATGGCACATATTCAAATACATACACACACTGAAATGCAGACACACAATCATTCACACATTCACATACGCAAGCACAGTCACACCTACGCACAAGCATACTTACATGAAACATTTTTTCTCTTAAGGTTTTTGTGATATGAAATTTTCAGATATTGTTTATTTCACTGCAATGGCAATAAATACTTTATAAGATCATTCAGTAGAGATTTAGCTCATGTTTTAATCATTTTTTTTGATCTGTAGATGCTGCAGGGGTTATGGGACCCTTGGAGTAAAATTATAGATGGACTAAAGACTCAAGTACCACAGGAGGGAAGACAGACAGGAGAGAGAAACCAAACCAGGATGAGCTCCAGGAAAGAGGGTGAGTGAAAAGCTAGATCTGAAACATAATTGCTACAACAACTTGCCAAAATTTCTAATATTGACTGTTGATCTTTTTGCCTGAGAATCATACTGTGGACATTCTTACTGTTTTGTCAAATACAAAACAGTAAGCTTGCTTTGGAGATCTTGAAGGAGTGTGGGCTTGCTTCATTTAAATCCACATTAACAGACTTCAAGCAGAACTCTCAATTTCACTTACTAGTGAGTTGATTGCAAGATAGAGTTCATTCGTCAAGTTTGGCCTCCTACAGGGCGATACTCTCACTCATGCCCTCAAAGTAAATTCGACTTAGTCTGCTGGCCATGGAACCGAGATTCTAATGAGAGGAACTTGTTTTCTCCGGCATTTCAGCGTTCTGCAAGTCATCTTTTTATAAATGTACCTGCATAAATGTTGTTATTTTTCATCTTCAAAGATATCACACCTCGGAGACCAAAAAAACCCTATCGGGTCTTTGCCCAAACTTTTCCATTTTCTTTTTGTCCTCCTTTGCACCTTTGCCACTTTCACTGCAGCGCAGCTGTGAGACTTCCCTTCCCATTTCCTTGCTGTTGGGTCAGACCTCACTGTAGAAGCCTTAAAATAAAGGCTAAGATGACAGTAAAAGCACCCATGGAAATAAAACAAAAGGGAGAAAACATGAAAAGGGCTTGAAAATAAAAGGATACTAAAAGCACAGTGCACAAAGGATGAGGGAGTTGAAAAGATTATGGAATTAAGAAACATGCAATAATGTAACCTTTAAAAAAGTGAAATGTTTTAAATAAAAAGTCCCAAGGAAGTGGATTAAAAAGAAAAAAATTAAAAAATTAAAAATGAGGAAAGGAGTTTTATTTTTCCCATGCTCCAGAAAGTTTTGTTACCTAGGAGAAGAGTTTTCAGGCAAACCTATTACATCTTACCCGATTATGTAACAAAGTTTATTACTAAGCATAAAACACTACAAAAATAAATAATAGAGGAGACAAAATAAATTTTCTCTTTCTCTTCATAAAGTGTGACTTTGGAACTAGTACAAACCCAACTTTAGCGCATGCTGTAACATTAATGGATGCTGACCGTGTAGAGAAGGAATCTGCTGTCTGTTCCATAGAACAAAGCTGTCTTTCCAGATCAATGTAAAGAATTGACTATGAATGTGTTTTTTTCAACAACCTTGTGGGCTATGGAAAGAGAATGGAAATTAGCAGTAGTATGAACTTGGGCAGGGTTTTAATCTATAAATTAGAGATAATGGTGTTTTTTTTCTACTTACCTAGAATGAGCCACGCTGTGCATATGATAGAATGTGATTAACTATAAAGAACCAGACATGTATAAATTAGTGCTAAGTCACAATGAACCCAGCCACCAGCAATTCAAAATTCATGACACTGATTAGAATTTATGGTTAAGAAAATCTGATGGTGATTTGTTCTGAGCTGATATTATCCTAACTACTTGGAATGTTAAAATTTATCAATCATTGGATTCACCCTCATCCTACCCCACCTCACGAAGTAGGGGAACATATGTATGGTTCAAAATTTAATGTTTACAAGAGGGTCATTGGTGAAGTGCTCATCATCAAATTCTCCCCCTTTTCATTGGTTCACTTATTCATTCAGTACGAGTATTTGTTGAGCATCTGTTATGTGTAGGGCAACTCTTCTGGATCAAGGGGCATTGAGGTGAACTAAATGCAGCCTTGACTCTCAAGGTTTTATTTTCCAGAGGCAACTGTTGCTAGCATTTTTGTGTGTGTGTTTTCTTCTAGGGGCCAGGCATGTGCCCTCACCAAGAAATCAAACCAGCGATGTTTTGCTTTGTGGGACAATGCCCAACCAACTGAGCCACATCAGTCATATTTTTTTCCTTTAAAATAACCATTTAAATGTAAAGGCAAAAAGAAAATTTCAATGATTGACTACCAAAAAAACAAATAATGTAATGTAGCTAAGTTTCTTGCATATGTCTTCTGAAATTGAAATCTCATTTAATATTTTAATTACAAATATTAATAAAATAATAATTATTGTATTAGTAAAACATTTTCATTTAAGTTAAACCTCATTTGATATAATGGTAAAGCTTCAGTTTTGGTGTTCCAAGTCCATACAGTGGACAAAGTGTATGGAATCCGTATTGCGCCACAATTAAAAGTCATCGATTGTTTACTTTGGACGGTGTTCATCAACCGTCTGTTACTCAGCAGCTACTCTGGGTACGGTTATGATTTGAACATTGGAAAGACAGCCCTGGCTGGTGTGGCTCAGTGGTTGAGCGCCAGCCTGTGAACTGAAGGGTTGCGGGTTCTACTCCCCATTTAGGGCACGTGCCTGGGTTGTGGGCCAGGTCCTTGGTGCACGGTGCAAAAGAGGCGACCACATGTTGGTGTTTCTCTCCCTCTCTTTCTCCCTCCCCTTCTCTAAAAATAAATAAATAAAATCTTAAAAGAAAGCACACACACACACAGCAAAATGTCTAATCAGCTTTTTTTATAAAAGGAATGCAAGAATGTACCGCATCCCTGATATGTGAGAGGAATGGTTGGTGAGTTAATTAGTTTGTCTTTGCTCTTAGGTAAATGCTTCCACAGTCCACATCTCTGTTCTCCAAAGCGGTAGTCATTTCTAAAGCTGGCAGTGGCATGAGCCACCGATTTTCACTGCATTTGGATGAAGTTGCCTTTCCCTTTGAAGATACAGGGCAGAAAATGTGGAGAGGGTTTCCCCTGGGACCGAACACTGTCAAGCATATGAGCGGATTGTTAGTGTTACAGTTTGCATTAGGCTGTGCTGAGGGCCAGGTCCCGTGTGGCAAAGGTGCTCTGCACTCTTTAATAAATCCATTGTGCGGATGTGATAAATGGAGCCTTCTCAAACAGTCAAGAGAGACCCCTGTTGCCCACATCAAAGACTTTGTACTGTAGTGAATATCTCTGAACATACAGCATTTTATTTATAGTGTTTATAGGATTAATTCCTTAGAAAGCTAATTGTATCAAAGGGTATAGAGTTTTCATTTTTTGATAGCTATTGCCAAATTGCTCTCTTTTGTGACTGTGGCGACTTACAGTCTCATCAGAAGTGTAAGAAAGTGGCTGTTCCCCATATTCTTGTTATCTGAGTGTTTACCAAACAGTACTGATCTTTGCCAGTCTGTCAGGTAAAAAATATCTAATTGTGGTTTGAATTTACATTTCTCTTACTATGGGTCAGGTGAACGGCTTTTCATATACTTACATTGCTATTTATATTTTCTGTCTAGTAAACTGTTCATATCTTTTGCCCATTTTTCCATTAGCTTAGTAATCTTTTGCTTATTGATTTGTAAATGTTCTTCGTATGTTAGAAAAATTATATTTTTGTCTTATTATGAGTTGCTAAAGTTTTTCCCAGGTTGTTCTTTTTACCTTTTGTGTGTGTGCATACGCTATCCCATACAGAGATTTTAAATATTCTTATGCAAATTTATTAATTATTTATTTATGACTCCTGGGATTTAAAAATAATACTGAAAAGGTCTTCCCCACTTGAAGATAATAAAAATTAAAACAATAACCTCACCATCACTTCTTCTAATTCTTTTCAGGTTTTATTTTCACCTTGAAATGTTTGATGTATTTGGGATCCATTTTTGTGGATATTGTGAGATGAGTATTCAATGTTTTTTTCTGAGGAATAGTCTGATAATTCCAACAATATTTATTTAATATTTCATCTTTTTCCTCCGCTTTGAAATATCAACTTATATGTATATCATTTCAATATGCATTTGAGACCTTTTCAGGGGTTTCTTGTTTTACTTTTTCTATCTGTATATTTACATATATGTTTGTACCATATTGTTTAAATATTATAGCTTTGTTCCACATTTTAATATTTGGTAGAGCTAACCTCACATGGTAAATCTCCCCCCCCCTCCCCTCAGAATATTTTTACTGTTAATGCTTTTTTCCCCATTAGGAACTTTAGAATCAGTTGTTTTAGTTCCAAAACAAATTCCCTTGGTAGATTATTAGGTTTGTGTAAATTTTTTAAATAACTTGAAAATTAACATCTTTATGATAAAACATTTTTAAAAGAATATGGAGTGCCTTTCCATTAACTTAAATCATTTTTGTGAGACTTTTTTAAAAAGTACTTTGAAATTGTTTTGTATAGATCCTGCACATTTCTTGTTAAGTTTATCTGTAGGTATTTTATGTTTTTTGTTACTTTTGAGAATAGGGTTTTTCTTTCTAGTATTTCTCCTAATTGTATGGGTATACATGATGGTTATTGATTCTCATATATGACCTTGTTTTTGAGCACTACTTTATTGAATTTCTTTAAATTACAAAAATGAGAATAATAGTTTCTTAGTTGATTTTCTTGTGTTTCTAGGTAATCAACTTATTTGCAAATCACGATAATTTTACTTTCTCTTTTAGAATTTTTCTCCTTTCCTTCTTTCAATTACTTAATTTCATTGACTAGCTAGGTCCTCTAGGATAATATGAAATATTAATGACACAAGGGAATTTGTTCTAGACTTTAATGGGAATCTTCTAGTATTTCTCTGTTAATTGTGATATTAACATTTAGGTTGATTTATATGTTTATGCATTTGCCATATTAATGAAGTATCAATGATTTATCATTAAAAAAATTAGAAATAGATATTACATTTTATTAAGTGGCTTTAGTAGCCATGATGATAATGTGTTTCTCTTTTTATCTTTTTAAATAATTTTAGATGGAGATTTCCTAATTAATCTCTAATATTCCTGGCAATTCCAGAGTAAACTCCACTGGACTTGGTATTTTATTCCTTTATTATGCTTCTGAATTCTTTTTCCCAACATGTTATAGCATCTTACTTCAATATTTATAAGAAGGATTATATTTTTTGTTTCAAATTTTAAAAAATGTATGTAAATGTTATGCTAGCTTTTTGAAGCTTCCCTTTTTCTATGTTCTGGAAGAATTAACCTTCTTTGTTGTGTGTAGTGCCCTTTGACCTTGGCACCATGGAGTTTTGACTACCTGGCATGGTATTCGGGGGGCTCTATGTGCTAAAATACTAACTTGCCTAGAGTGAATCCATCAGCCAAATATTTTCACAGGCATAATTTTTAGCCTCCTAAAAATCCAATGTTGTGCCTCAGCCCAACCCTGCTCACCCCACTGCCACTGGTCACAGTGGACTACATACAGACACATCCCTACCTGTGCTCCAAGGTCCTGTTCAAATGAGAGGACCTTCACAAAGACTTCCTGGTCCCTCCAACTCCCAGAGGAACTCTTTCTTTGAAGATAATTATGTTTTTCTTTATAACTACTTTCTGGCCAGTTTTCTGACTCACATTATTCAACAGTTATGTTAGACATTATAGGCATTCAACAAAATGCTTTCATGATATTACGCTATTTGATCTTTACCATAGCCCTGTGATTTGAACAGCTTTCGGATATTGGAATGTTACTGTAGACAGAGAGTCAGTAATTCTTCTGGAGGTCACAGAGCTGGTAGACTGCAGAATAGGAATTCAGCTTAGGTCTGTCTGATTTGAAAGTCTATATTCTTTCCACCGGATCATGCTGATAAAACAGCAGATCCTCTTTATAATTATTTTGTATCTCTCCCTTTCCTATGTGAGATTCCGAGCCACTCCAGGGTCTAGCCTGTGGCTTATTTCTCTTTGAATTCCCTGTATCTTCTTGCACATGGGAGAAACAAAACAAAAGCTGCTCAAATTGGTAGAAGTAAACAGTGAATATCTCAAATTTGGTTGCAATAAAGTTCAAAATGAATTATGGAGTTTGACTCATGCATGTAATCCATATTTATAGTTCATTAATCCACACACTTATAAATTCTTGGCAAAAGACTTTTCAGATGGATTTCTGGAGCCGCGGACTGTGGGGCTTGCTCTTATGGTCATCCAGCTGTGGAACATTCTGGTGGCTATTCTCTGGGGCCAGGTCAGTGGGCAAACTTTCCAGTGTTAATTGGCTGCAGTTTATCTTAATGCTGGAAAACCGTGGTCCTGCTTACCCATCACCTCCTGGGTGTCTGATTGCTTTCTGGGTAGGCCACAGCTTCAGCATAGCTTCATCTAGAAGTGATAACTTCCTCTTTTCACTCCTTATAGAACTCCATCTGTACCTCTCTTTTATCATTCTCACTTCCTACCTGGCATTACAATGGTTTATGTAATTTATGTCATATTTCCTTTAAGGTCGGGGGCCATGTTGGGTTCATTCCACACTGTGCTCACATGGAGCCCAGCACATAGTAGGATCTCAGTACATTTTAAAGAAGTGATTGCAGTAGGTCCTAATTCAGCAAATATTGCTTCCCCTATTTTACTAGCAACATTTCAGCATTTTTGCCGCTGCCCACTATTCATGTGGGTGGTATGAACTGAAATTGCTGGAAAGGGATGTAATTTCCCTTGTTAATATAATTACTACCATATATTATCACAGCACTAAAGTCATAATATTCTCATTTTCAGTGGCCTATGCACATCACCAAAATTATCTCTGGAGGAGAAATTTATCATGTTTGTTTTTGGTCTCAGAGTAAAATGCTGCCAAGTTTGTTAAATTTATGCTCAGCCCTGTTTGAGTGACAACGGTGAGAATAAATGGGGCCATTTTGCCTCTTAGGGAAAAAAAGTAAGGCTCTTACTTGCATTCAGATATAATTTAACTGCTTGGATTCTCAATTCAGGGCAGGGAGTGCGTAGTGAGCATCTTTTCTTCTGTGTGTCTTTCATAGCTTGGGAAAGTAATGAATGAGGATCTGAAGAACCTGGAGAGGAAGCTGGCGAGGGAATCCGTGAATCCTGCATGATGATGACCGCAGGTGCACCTGGGCTGGGCTAAGGGGCATCTCAGCTGAACTCAGGGTGGACAAGGACAGGAGTTTGAATTGGGAGTGTGTGATCAGCCTGCAGCTATCATCAACAAAGTCTAATGAATGCTTATTTTTGCTTTGGGGGAAAGAGGACCTGCTTCTAGGAGTCATGTCTCAGCCTGGGATTTAAAGAGGACTTTCTTGAAGCAAGGCGGAGCTGGTCCTTGTCATGCTTGTGGGGTGGATAGAAGGGGGATATCTGTCATGCATGCTGGGGCTGATGCTGGAAGGTCAGCCATGGGGTAAAGGCATGGCTCTGAGGACTGCCTCAGCTCCTAACCACGGCTAGCTGAAGACAGCACCAGGGACAGGGACATGCCCCAGGGGTTATCAGGGCCTAATGTCTAGGCAGTTACAAGGTGCCACTGGGGGCAGTGTCAAACTGAGACCCCAGGGCCTGAGTATGATGAGGATTTTCATTAATAAGCCAAGAGTGAGCCCCCATAAAGACCGGGAATTGAAAATGGTGGGGCCCAAAAACCAGATTCCCAACCTGGAAACTTGTTACTTGGGCGCTAGAACTTTTAGCTACTTCTCACTCAGAAACACCCATTTCCTAGCTGCTTCAACCACAAAAGGTCCTTGGCCTTGGCTCTTACTAGTAAGTCTTCTTTGCAGTGTTTTTTGACCCTGCTGTACATTTGAATCACTAAAATTACTCTAAAAAATAGGTGTCTAGGCCCCAGCCCTGGAGATATATGTGCATATATAGGGGTGGGCAAAAGTAGGTTTAAAATTGTAATACAGCTAAATAGTACAATAATTAATAAATAATAATACAAAAATATACTTTGTGATTCATGTTTTCACAACTGTAAACCTACTTTGGCCCACCCCTGCATACAGAGATATATTGGGTTGGCCAAAAAGTTCATTTGGTTTTTTTCTGTATGGTGGCTCTAGTAGCATTTTGTTGTCTTTCACTTCATTCGAAACAATTTTGTTAGATTGTATTGTGACAGCTGTCATATCAGCATGCATTTAAAAAAACTTACCAAAATTTTTGGTGAATTTTTGTGTAGCTGTTTTAATATTGAAGATGGAAGAAAATACACGACATTTTCCACATATTATGCTTTATTATTTCAAGAAAGGTAAAAGTGCAACTGAAATGCAAAAAACAGATTTGTGCAGTGTATGGAGAAGGTGCTGTGACTGATCAAATATGTCAAAAGTGTTTTGTGAAGTTTTGAGCTGGAGATTTCTCTCTGGATGATGCTCCACAGTCAGGTAGACCAGGTGAAGTTGATAGTGATCAAATTCAGACATTAACTGAGAACAATCAACAGATCCCATGTGGGAGATAGTCAACGTACTCAAAATATTCAAATCAATAAAGTTATTGGTAAAAATTAAAAAATGAAAAATATGTCTTTTATTGTATGGAAAATACTAAATGGACTTTTTTGGCCAACCACACACACACACACACACACATATACATACACATATATGTGTATGTATGTATATATCACACCTTATTATAGATATAAGGTGTGTGTATATATATATATCACATATGTATGTGTTGCATGTACTTATCCCCATGAGATTTGAATGCACTGACTGAGGACACTGACAAGTAGATGGTGCAAAAGGCAGAGACTGAGGGCTTGAGCGTCCTCTGGAGGCCAACAGGAACATTACCAGAACAAAGTTGCACAGGCAGGGACTTTATACCTTTTAGCCTAAGTATTCTTTTTTTTTTAAATTTAAAAAATTTTTTATTCAGTTACAATTGTTTGCATTTTCTCCCCTTCCCTCCACCCACCCCAGCCAATCCCACCTCCCTCCACCACCTGTACTCTCCCCCTTGATTTTGTCCTTGTGTCCTTTATAGTAGCTCCTGTAGACCCTTCTCCCCACTATCCCCTCCCTACTCCCCTCTGGCTATTGTTACATTGTTCTTAATTTCAATGTCTCTGGTTATATTTTGTTTGCTTTTTTCTTTTGTTGATTACGTTCCAGTTAAAGGTGAGATCATATGGTATTTGTCCCTCACCACCTGACTTATTTCACTTAGCATAATGCTCTCCAGTTCCATCCATGCCATTGCAAAGGGTATAAGCTCCTTTTTTTCTCTCTGCTGCGTAGAATTCCATTGTGTAAATGTACCATAGTTTTTTGATCCACTCAGTTGCTGATGGGCACTTAGGTTGCTTCCAGTACTTGGCTATTGTAAATTGTGCTGCTATGAACATTGGGGTACATAGGTTCTTTTGGATGGGTGTTTCAGGGTTCTTAGGGTATAATCCCAGCAGCGGAATTGCTGGGTCAAAGGGCAGTTCCATTTTTAGTTTTCTGAGGAACTTCCATACTGTTTTCCACAGTGGCCGCACCAGTCTGCATTCCCACCGGCAATGTATTAGGGTTCCCTTTTCTCCACATCCTCTCCAACATTTGTTTGTTGCTTTGTTTATGTTGGCCACTCTGACCGGTGTGAGATGGTACCTCATTGCGGTTTTAATTTGCATCTCTCTGATGGCTAGTGATGCTGAGCATCTTTTCATATGTCTCTGTAACCTAATTATTCTTTATGGAATATTTAGTCCGGGCCAAACATTTTCTTCATGAACTAATCTGATCCTCACATAACATCACATGAGATTTTATTAACTCTGTTTAATAGATGAAGACAGTAATATCCAAGGTCCTACAGTTGAACTAGACCTTGTACCAGGTTAAGGCGGTACCATTGCTTCTTAAGACTGTCTAATACGGCTATTGTAATGATTTTAGCCTAAGTTATGGGAAATTATAATATTGAAATTAAGAATTTTAGCTCTGAATTAAATAAATTTAAATCCTGGCTTTGCAATTTACAACTAAGTGATTAGAACAAGTTACTTAACTCCTCTGACCCTCAGGTTTGTCACCTCTGCAATGAGGCTAGAATGCTGGTAAGACTTAAATAAGATATTTCCTGTAAAGCTCTCAGGATACTGGCTGGGGCAGACTAAACACCCAGGGAGCATGCCCTGCTTTTATTAGAACTGGCTGAGGATAGAAAATGTGGGTGCTGAGCCTAGAAACCCAGTGAAGAGGATCTGGGGAAGGCATTTCGGAGGATGTGTGCCCATCAGTCTCATATAAATATTTATGATTGATTGGTTAGAATGTGGGGACATCAAGGAAAATTGCAAATAAAGTGAATCAGTGATGCTCCTGGTGCCTCCTTTCTCCACCTCTTCTGTCCTGAAACCCCTCCCTCCCTGCTCCTCCATCCTCTCTGCCCAGCATGTTCTCTGCTAGCTGTGATCTATTGCTTGGGTCCAATCTCAGGTGATAATGGATTAAGAAGGTATTCATCCCAGGAGTATTTAACCTTTGCTAAGAGACTCAATTAACCTTTAAGACCTGAAGGAATTCATCTTTAATGGTGTAATTTAAGGCTCTGTGAGTGGTAATGGGCATATAATGTTGGGTGGGGGCTGTTCCTTTGGTCACCCAAGAGAGATTGCTGCCATGCCTGCTTGAGGGGACATCAGCAGATGCTCACCCGGATGGGAGGGACCTCTGCCAGTTCACCTTCATTTCTTCCAGAGTCTTGTGTACAGCTCTGGGGACACAGTAAATTCTCAAAAACCTTTTGTTGAGCAGAATTTAAAGAACATATTTAGATCTCATCTTAAGGTTGCTTCTGTCTAGATATTTCTGAATGCTTAATGAACTTCATCGCAAGATTTTGAAAAATATTACTGAAGTAACTGGTTACATTTTGCATACTTAATAATTTTAATTTTTTTTTACGCTAAATTTGTCCATTCAGCAAACGTACACTAAGTGTCTATCGACCCTGTGCCACTTGCTGGAGAAAACATTTTGGGTTGAGGACATTTTTTCTAGACTTCCTGGGCTGATTTTCTTCCTAGTCTACTTGAAGTTGACCCATTTCTCCTTGAGGTACCTTCAGGGCCAAGTGAATGCCCAATCATTTGGATGTAGCTATTTGGAAGTCCTCATTTTTCAGCTCTTGACTCTTTCCCACTCACATTCTAAGTGCTTTCTGGATGGGTGTTTAAATTTAATATATTCCCAAAAGCAGTTGATTAAAAAACAAAAATAATCCATCACCTCTTAGTTAATGGTCTAGACCGATGGCGATTTCACCAAATGAATCATGAAGTACATCTCTTACTTTATTACTTGGGACCTAGTCTTGTTGTGACTATTGATGAATTTGAAGCTCTGGTGCTAATATTAACATCTCCTCAGTCACTTAGCTGGCTTCCATGGGAGACTGCAGAATGTCTCTGCCAATTTTAGTGTGTGTTGAGGCCAGTTCCACATTTAGAGTTAAGGCAAAGAAATTTAGTCATAGCATCTTCAACGATAGCAGACCTGAGAACAGGAATTTTGCATTTTTGACTATTCTCACATATAGCATTTTTACTATTTGGTTGCAATTATTTTGGTTTATGGTTTCAGTTTTGCATTTTTGGTGATTTTGACAGTTTTTGAGAAGGCAGGAACTCTGGGAACTGGTGTGTGAGCTTTGAAATATGAAGGGGGAAAGAGACGATTTCATGATAACAAAGTGCAGAATGAGAGTAGTGAGGCCATCATGGGAAGGTGGAGGAGTCTGAAACACAGGGAAGAGGAGAGTGCAGGGATTTCACTGATATTTTACTGTATTTCACTGATACATCCTCCAGGGAAAGGGAAATAAAGGAAAGAATAAACAAATGGGACTACATCAAATTAAAAAGCTTTGCACAGCAAAAGAAAACTTCAGCAAAATAAAAAGAGAACCAACTGTATGGGAAAACATATTTGCCAACAACACCTCAGACAAGGGTTTGATCTCCAAAATATATAAAGAACTCATACAACTCAATGCTAGGAAGACAAACAATCCAGTTAAAAAATGGGGAAAGGACTGGAACAGACATTTCTCCAAGGAGGACATACAGAGGTTATATGAAAGGATGCTCAACATCACTAGCCATCAGAGAGATACAAATTAAAACCACAATGAGATACAACTTCACGCTGGTGAGAATGGCCATCATAAACAAATCAACAAACAAGTGCTTGTGAGGTTGTAGAAAAGGGAACCCTAGTGCACTGTTGGTGGGATTGCAGACTGGTGCAACCACTGTAGAAAACATTATGGAATTTCCTCAGAAAACTAAAAATGGAACTGCCTTTTGACCCAACAATTCCACTACTGGGATTGTACCCTAAGAATCCTGAAACTCCAATTCAAAAGAACCTACGCACCCCTATGTTTATAGCAGCACAATTTATAGTAGCCAAGGGGTGGAAACAGCCTAAGTGCCCATCAGTAAGTGAGTGGATCAAGAAACTGTGGTCATTTATGCAATGATACTACACAGCAGAAATAAAGAAGGAACTCCAACTTTTCACAGCAGCATGGATGGAACTGGAGAGTATTATGCTAAGTGAAATAAAGCAGGTGGTGAAAGACAAATACCATGTAATCTCACCTATAAGTGGAACCTAATGAACAAAAAAATCAAGTGAGCAAAATATAACCAGAGACATGGAAACAAGGAACAAACTGACAGTGACCAGAGGGAAGAGGGGAGAGGGATAACGGGGAAAGAAGGGGAAGGGCCTAGTTAAAGAACAAGTATAAATGACCCATGGAATAGACAATAGAGGGGGATTGACTGTGGGAGTAGGGGGGTGGGGTAGGGGAGAACAACTGGGGAGAATTGGGACAACTGTAACAGAACAACAATAAAATAAAACACAAAAAATAAAAAAACAAAGGTGTGTAGAGGAAAGATGCAACCCAGCGTACAAGCCCACAGCTGATTCCAGGTGCGCTGGCCCTGGATGTAAGGCAGCATGTTCAGTCCCACACAACTTTGTGAGTGGGGTGTCAGCATTCCTAATATCGTCCTACTTTCAGTCTGGAATGACTTAGAAGTGGGTTAAGATGAGAATTTCTTTCTGGCAGACAGTCAGCAGACATCCTTCCCCTTTTAAAAATGCCTGTAGAATAGGGACGCTGTTATGGAAATTAGTTAGCAGCTGCTGTACACGAGTGTTTAGGAAATTAATATTACTCACATTATGCAGTACGGAAGCAGAATCTTAATGAAGAGCAGGAACTACAGGCACATTGACCCCTTCCCCTTTATCAGAGAAATCTCAGGATGCATACGTTTCTTTGAGAAAACTTCTCATTTCTACTAGGCTCCTATATGCCTATTAGTGACAAAAATAGCACATTCACAACCCAAAGGAGCAAATATTTCAGAACATATTGTATTAAAATATGACAGTGTCAGCTAAACCATTATCTATACTTATTTCTCATTATTAATTCCTGACAATTAGCTGTTCTTTGTTGCATGGTAAGGGGGTTTGCGGTACTGTGACAAATGCTTTGAAGTCATCAAGTGTCAGACTTTGTTGTCGCAGATTCTGTTAGCGATGATTGTTATTTGCACTACAGACGGCTGGCGATGTGCCCTGCCCCAGCAACTATGTGGAGTGGCGTGGGGGTTAAGACAAAGGGTATGCTGGGGAAGGAGGAAATGACCAAGGGATTCAATTCAGAGAAGCCTGTCTTTGCTAAGCTGAACCTAGAACCGCCTACCAAAGTGGATGCAAATGGCTTCAGGAAATTCTGGAAGGCAAGGAGGCTGTAGGCACCGACTCAGGGATAAGATCTCTGATATGTGAGGCCCCTGCGAAAGTATGCAGAGGCACATTTGGATGAAGACGGTAGATAGCAGTAGAGGGGGAGGGGCAGCGAAGGGATAAAATGAATCAGGCTCTCAGGTGGCAGGATGCTGTGATGAAAAGAAACTGGCAGAACCTTATTTTCTCCTCCTCCTCCTTTCTTTTTTTGACTTAGAGCTAAGCCCCCAAAGGAAGGCAGCTGCCTCAGGTTCCCCCAGAGATAGATCCTGGTTACACTGGTTAGGGAGTGGAAAATTGAGATGCAAAAAGGAAGGACGCTTATAAAGAACATGTTGTCTGGCAAGTTACCAATAACGGAGCTTCACTGGGCCACACACTAGGAGCCAGTGTAGATCACATACCCCATAGTCATCCTGCAGAGTGATGGATGGGGTATTTATATACCAAGCCCCAGATCTGAGGGATATTCCCAAGGGTATAAATTTCCTGACATGCTGGCCTGGGTGCTTGGACAAAAGGGGTCCAGGAGGCCAAAGCAACTTCTCAGGCAGAGGACGCAGACTCTGGCCATTAGGAATCAGGCTGGCATGTTGAATGTGGTGTGGCTCAGAAGGGAGTGGGTGGGCACCTGCAAAGTCTACTTTGTTACCACTCAGTGAATTCTCCAAATCAGTGCTGAGACTGATGGCGTTCACCCTAAAACACTGGTCCTAGAAGCAGTTCTAAAAAATCAGAGAAGGTGTTTCCTCTTTAAAACATTCCAATGTATTTTACCTCCTAGATCCTAGATACATTACCAGTTTTTTTTTAAACCCAGAACTTGTTTAGTTTATGGAAGAGGAATTATTTTTTTAACATATTATATTAATTTTAAAAATAACCTATTCTTTACCCATGACTTAACTAAAATTAATTCTCACTCTTAAAACAGGAGTCTCAAGAAGAAAACTGTATTCATAGATCCAAAAGCAAATATACTGACATTGAAGACTTTCCAAAATACCAAGAGTCCCACTTTGGATTTAACTATCTCATAAAAAGCCCTCACGTTTCCCTGATTGCTGTGTATGATGAAAGCTACTAAGTTTGACAAGTGGGAGAGATAGATACAGGCCCTTATGATGAAAATAAACCCAAGTGCCACCCACAGAAGCAAAACATGACTTGAAGCTTAATAATACAGTCAGAAAGCTTGAAGGAAATGAAGGCTTATGACCTCACCCACCGTTTTACCCAAGGCTGCACTTAATTTTTATGGTATATAAGGTTAGCACTCTTCTAGTTAATGACATTCGTCTAAATAGTTGGTATTATGGAAATTCAAAAAAGGAGCAAGAGATTGAAGGGATATGTAGCTTTTTAACAGGTTGGGCTACATTTGGGCAAAGTGGTTAGTATCTTCCGTTTAACAGGGCGACAGGCTTACACGCCGTCTTCTCCATCTCTCATCATTCATTCTGCTGCTCATTAAAATGTGATTTGGTTGAGTTATGAACTTTCTGGTTTTCAGTTTTCTTCAGCTCCAGAATGGAATCATAACACCTCACCCCCTCTTCTACTCTTCCAGCTTCCCCTAGCATTGACATAAGGATTACATGACATAATATATGTAAAGTGCTTAGTTTAGTGCTTATAAGGAGATTAGTGCTTGTTGTATCTTTGTATTATGTTCATAATTTTAGTATGCCCCTTCATTCATATGTTCAGCAAATGTTTACTGAGCATCTACTATATGTTAGTTATTGTTCAAGGCTCTTGGGCTACATCAATGAGCAAAGTAGAGAAAGATCCTTGCTCTTTTTGTATTTACATTCTAGTGGGGAGGGGAGGCTATGGACAGTAAGCAAATGATACAGCAGCTAAGTAAACTATGCAGAAAGTTAGAAGATAAGCATTTTGGAAGAAAGAAAAAGGTGAGCAGGGAAAATGGGATTAAAGTGGCCAAGGATGACACTTTGCAATTTTGCACATAGTGGTCAGGGTGGGCTTTATTGAGAAGGTGGCATTAGAACAAAGATTTGGAGGACAGAAAGGTGTGAGCATGTGGGTATCCGGGAAAGAGGGTTCTAGGCAGAGGGAACAGCCAGTGCGAAGATCTGAGGACTCTGCATGATTGAGGAATAGAAAGAAAGTCAGTTGGACTAAAGCAGGATAAGCAAAGGTTGGAGGGAGGGAGGCAGGTGAGGAATGAGAAACCAGAGAGACAATTTCTAGGGCGGAAGGAACAAGTTGATCACTCAGGGCCTTCTATGCCATCGTGAGGACTTGGCTTTTATGCCCAGTGGCATGGGAAGTCAGTCTGAGGTTTTGATATTAAGAAGGACTTGATCTCAATTATATTTGAAAAAAATCCTTAGGCTGCTGTGTTCAGAATAGACTTTTTTGGAGAATAGGTCAAAGTGGGAGACCTGTTAGTAGGTGATTGCAGGCCTTTGGGTGAGAAATGGTGGTGGTTTGAGTCAGGGTGGAGGCACAGGAGGTGGTGATAAGTGGTTGAATTCTGGTCATAGTTTGAAAGGAGTCCAAGAAGATTTTCTGGTGCGTGGGAAGCGGGGTGTCAACAGGATAGAACAAAGAACTTAGCATGCCAGGACATCGATCAGTTCATTTTTTTCTAGTGGCTGCATCATATACCATTATGCAGGTGTACTGATTTATTTAATGTTTCTCTTTTAATGGAAATTTAGGTTAGTTGCAGTTGTGATATGGTTGACATTACACACAATGCTGGGGTGGACAGTTTTTTGTGCCCATGTATAAATATAGACTGGGACTCTAGAAGTAGAATTGTTGAGTAGAAAGGGATATGCATTTGAAATCTTGATGGATTTGGCCACTTGACACCCCCAATACTGGTATCAGTATATTTACCCACCAGGAGGGTCTGGCAGTGAGCAGGTCTCCCTGTGGGTGCAACGTTCATTATGATTCTATGAGTTTTTGACTCTCCCTAATATCTCTCATGTGATAAATTATAATAGGATTATTTTGAAAATTGCTACTGACTGAGTTGCCTGGTGCATCTGGGCCTTCCATACCCCACTAGATTTGTTACCAGATATTAAACATTAGCAAACTTTGGAGACTGTTCTAAAATGAAGCAGTTAGGTATCATTTCTTTTAGAGAGGAGGCTTATGACATTCTAATGACAGAGCTGTGAAGTGTTACAACATTACTTAAAGGTCACCAGATGTGGGATTAAATTGTCACTAATCTATTTTTTTATGCCAGTGTGTAATTGATAATTCAAGGGAAGTGGTATCTTTATCAGTTAATGTCACAGTGTTCAATAATTATTGTATTTATTATTTCCCCATCTGAAATTAAAATCCTGATTGGCAAGGAAGCACTTTATGAGTACGGGGAGCTCTTCTGACATTTAATATAATCTTCCAATAAATCAGATGGGTAGTTGTTTTGATGAAAGCTCTGGACGAAGTGCTATTAAATCAAATGCAAGAAAGACATTATTTTGTAAATAACCATGGTGATTAAAGCTTTGTTTCACATCATTAAAAGTGTGTTACTCCATCCAGCGTTGCCTTCTCCCTCTCACTGTTCAGTAGGAGATACCTCAGTTCAAAGAAGCAAAGAGAAAGGAAAGATACACATTCAGAGGGAGACCTAAATAGACTAGAAATATGGTAAATACATCAGAGAAGGCTGAGCTACATCTACCTGCAGGTCCTTTGGGAGTGAGACGGTACCCATAGCTATCATGGTGCTTCTGGAACTTTCTCATGGAATCTGCTCTATAGGCTGAAGATTTACGTAAAGGCCATTTTAGCATTGCCTCTGCCTTTGGACCAGTCAGGTTCTATTGACCAAGGTAGAGGTTTAAGAACTCGGTGTGGTCTCATTTAGGCAACATCCGACTTCTGCCAAGCCTCTGGCCCCTGCGGCGTCAGCATTATTGCTCCTACAATTAAGGATGGCTGCCTGTGACAGAGGCTCCCTGCCGCAGCCACCTCCCCAGTCCATCCATTTCCCCTCGCCCAGCATGCCAGCTCCTGGCTCATTTCAGCTTTCATTAGCCTCCGCAGCTCCTGGGTGTGAAGGTACACTCACCTAATCTCTGCCATTCTGGAGTGCAAAATAAAACACTCTTCTATTTGGGCCTCAGCTCTTTGTCATTTAAGTATTTAACTGGAGTTGAAAAACTGGGTTTCTTATATGCAGGTCAGTCCCATCAGCGAGGGAATCATCAAAGACCTGATGCTCTCTGTGTTGACATTTCTCTCTCTGAAAGGGATAGGACCTCCCCACCCCACCATCACATACTTAGGGATAATGAATGAGAAAATATGCAGTAGCCTATTTTGGGGTCAATTTGGATGGATCACTTGGGTGTATGCCTGACAAGTCTGGTTGTGAAGACAGTGGCAATAGCTGATCTGGGCCAAGTTGTTGGATTATTATGGAAGTCACTGCTTTCCACCTGATTTAAATCACTGCTGGATGAGTGTACCATATATTACATATTGGCTTGAGTGAAAACAAATTGGTTTATGTAACGGTAGAGTCCAACTTCTGGCATAGGTGGCTCCAGAAGTGCACATGAGGTGTGCAGGAGTCTTTCTTCCCTAGCTCCAGGTCTACTTTCTGCCGGCAGGGTCTTCCTGTATAAAGGCAAAGTGGCAACTTAGCAAATCCCAGCTTCTAGTCATCCTGTGCAGAAAAGGACTGTCTTCTCTAATAATTCTAGCTAGTGGTCTGAGTCTGCATTCCATTATTCTGCCTTCAACTGCAACCCTTGGGCAATCCCAGGGGCTAAGAAGATGTGGCACCATTCTGATTGGCCAGACCGAGGACCCATACCCATCTTTGAAACCACAGTAGAGTCAGTCCCACCCAGTGCACGTGGTCTGAGAGAGGGGGAGAAGTAGTTTCTAGAAGAAAATTGGGGAGGTATTTCCAGAAATGGGGATGGATGCTGGGTAGGGAAAATGGACAGATGTGAACTCCAATGTGTAAGTCAGTCGGGCCCGAGGCTCCTGAGAACATCAGTAGCCTGGGTAGCCCTGCAATGGATGCCCGCAAATTTAAAGAAGATAATGGAAAAGCAGTTCATGCGCGTATTTTATAGGAGAGAAAACTGAGTTAATTAGTAGCAGGATAAAATGAAATAAGGTTTGGAACATAGTAAATACACATTGATTGAGATTTTAGTGGTTTATCATTGTCTGAACAGTTGTTCATATGGAAAGTAATACAATATTTAGTAAGCGGTAATACAAGAATAAACTGTTTCATGTAGTCACAACTGTAAACCTACTTTTGCCCCACCCTGTATGCATATTTTAGTACACGCTTTGTGCTTATGATAAATTTTATGTAAATTTATGAACATTTCTCATGCATAGTCTTATCCTATAAACAAATTTCCATAGGTGCAGTTTGGAGTCCAAGACTAGATAGCTGGCTAAAATGGGAACTGGCAGGACGGATGGGGGCCTATGGCTGGGAGGAGAGAGATCTAATGGGGTTGGTGGAGGGAGCTAGAATTGAATGAGGGGTGACAGTCAAAGGGAAGTAAATTTTTTTCCTACAGAAAGGTATTTATTTTACAAGAAAGGTCTTTGGGGACAGAACAAAATCCTAGCAGAACATAGACCTGCTTGACTCTTCCTGGAAATTGTTAGAAGGAGCAGGAGGAAGCAGGCTTTGTAAATCGATAAGTGGGGAGCCGAGACCTGAGACTTGTTTTCTTTCGGTTATCTGCTTAGCCTTTTACTGAGGGGCAGCAGATGTTTCTGGGTGGACTTGAGTGTTGCAATTAAGTTTGAAGACCCGATAACTCCATTTGGCTTAGAACTCTTTGCAGGTGAGACAAACCTGGGACTGTTTAGACTTTTATAAATAGCTATTTTTGTATTTATTGTTGGTAAAGCAAATTCCTAAAATCTTTCTTGTCTCAAAATCTTCCCATGCATATAGAGGCCTGCAAAGGAGCAGTAGCGCCTGCAGACCCAGGGCTGGGAGTTTGGGTAAGAGAACAGTTGGGGGATCCTTTTCTTACTTTCATGTATTTACGTCATCTTGATGAAGCATCTTTTCTAAGGGGAGTCAGGACCTGCGTGACACAAGCAAGGCTCACAGGGCACAAAACTTAAGGAGGAGTTCACTCTCAGGGCTGGTGCCTGAGACTGCTTGGCCCCTTAGATTTTATGCCCAAGGAGCCTCTGCCCCAATTCTGGCCCTGCTTTTACAGGCCAAGTTCTGAGTAAGGTATCAGAGAGTTAAAGATAAACCAGGCTGTGGTGAGCATCCCTGAAAGGAGTCACTCCCATACGCTTGGGTCTTTCGCAATGCCAGGTTTGTGAGGGAGACCTCCCCAGGAAGGCGGTAGAGTCACTTGCAGGTTACACACAGGGAAGGGGAGCTCATGTGATAGAAGCAAGCAGAACAAGCATCTGATGTGAAAGTCCCAGTCACTGGTGGTGTCTGCAGGTGGAGAGGTGGGTGTGGGTCTCAAGCCAAGTAGCTGCAGTGACACTACACAATCGGTGGAGTGGACGTCCCGCAGGGCTCCCAGTGTGACTTGTGGTACAGCAAAAATTTAGCATTGAATGGCCAAAGGTCTGATTTCTTACGGCCCACCCGGGGTGCAGGTCCCACTCATATCATGTTTAGAAGGAGTCCTTATCCAAGTGTCCAGACTTGGGGTTTTGGGCCCTCTGAGTGCCTCCTAAGGGCATTCCATTACACCCCATTACCTCAGTCTTGACATAGCACTTGACATAGCTGTCACGGCTGACAGTGACTCTGTGTTGGATTACCAAAGGTGTTTAAAAAGTCCGCTCTTGCTCTATACAGGCCTGATATCTGATCACAGTGAGTTTCCTGCCTGGCAAGTCTATGAATGGTGAAGGTAATAAGCCTTGAGAAGTATTCGGTCTACCTGAAGCTCACATGGAAGAGATGCAAAAATGAGAAACTACAGGTTCAAGGATTCTTAAAGCCCCTGGATGGGAGCTGCAGTTGGTAGAGAGAAGCGCAGGAATCTAAAATGGCCTGGGGGCTGCTTTCTGATACTTGCATTGGAGTTGTCGTGGCCGCTCACTGCTTTTAAAGCAAAATATTAGATGTCATGCTCCCGCTGCTATTATTAGTATTATTAATATTATTGTCTAACAGGACAAACCATATCATAACAAGGGCTACAATAACCATTTGTAATAATACTGAAAAATATAGCTGATCTTTGCTGAATGTATAATAAATGCGTTATTCTGTTTAGTCCTCACAGCAACCCTTTGAGGTAGGAAGTAGTAATATTTCTGTTCTGTGGAAGAAGAAATTGAAGTTCAGAGATGTCAAGTCCTCTTGTTTCAAAAACTAGACTAAGGGCAAATCAAATTTCTTTACAAAGTCTCTTGGCTCCCTGAGGTGAAGACTGAAAGGAGAAATGCAGCCATCTGTAGTCTGAAAACCCCCATTTCCTTCACCACAGCCCACCTCTCACCCTTTCTCCCCTGCGCCTGCGCAGCAGAACTGACCCGGGAGAGAAAATAGAAAGGCAGTGGAAATTGCTGTCACTTCTGCACTATCCTCAGGGAACAGGAGAGCAGTTATTGCCACGCTGGGTCAGCCAGACAGGCCCTGGATTTCTGTTCTTCTATGTTAATTAGAAAGCAGACTCTTAAGAGCCAATTTTGACTAAGAACTCTATGTCCAATTTTCTCCTGGCCCTGATTGTGAACAGCCTGATCAATATTAAATCTAATTTACAATGATGGCCCCTGTGAAGCTGGCAAATGTTATGTCAACATACCGTAATGACTTCGGCTTCCTGAGCACACTTGTTAGCTCGGCCGCATCTGCCGCTACCACTCTTAACTGCTGCCGCCTCTAAAGCCGCATCTGCGATAAGGTCCCCCAAGTTTTCCTGCTTTCTGTCCATCCACGGAGGCCCCCATCCTGTCAATCCTTGTTGCCTCATTTCTATCTGATAAACTCCAGAAAGGAAGGAGAACACAATTAATTTTCCTCCCACAACTGATGAACCAAAGAAAAAAATAATTGCTACTCAGTTTTAATAATGGCAAATTTTATGAAATTTCCATAAAGACAATTTGGAAAGGAGCATGGGGATTATTTCTCCACGGGGGGCCCAACTGGTTTGCATTGTTTCATAATGTTTATGTTATTACTATTCCATGTCGTCTGCATTTGCATCCCATTGTCTCCAGGGCAAGTTCTTGCAACTAATTTTTGAGGCACCGAACAAAGGAGCTGTAACAGGAGCAGGGCTCATCTTTTCTCATCTCAGGGGAGAGACTGTGCTGGAGAGAGGCACGAGGTTCCAGAGACGTGTCTGAAAGCCAGGATGCAGATATCGCTCCTGTTGCCTGCCCTCCTGCCTAATACAATTCTTGGGCTTTTATTGTTCCTGAGGAAAAGTCAAAACTCCTTAGTTCTTACCTCTCAGGCTGCTTCAGACAGCACACCTCCGCTATCTGCTCCTACCAGCAGGCCTTCCACAGTCTCTCATATTTGCCAACCCCCCCCCCCCCCCCCCCCCGCCCCTCCACCCGACAGAGCTGGCATTTGCTGGTCCCTTTGCCTGGAAGATTGTTTCTTTCCTCCTTCCCAAAGAAAGGCTTCTTCACTGTCCAAATATCAGCCCTCCACCTATCCTTTCCTCAAGGCTCCCCCACCAGGTCAAGTCTTCCCTTTATCCATCCTCATAGCCACCTCTCCTTTGTCTCACTGGCAACTCCATATCTCTTGGTGCAATTATGTGATTAGAGCCAGCCTCTTCACTCAGATGTAAACTATGTAACTGGAGTGTCTGCCTTAGCACACCAGTTTACCCCCTTTTGGTGGAGCCTAGCCTGGAAGTTGAGCAAGGTGCAGTAGTGGGGCATCATTTCACCTCTACTGAAAGAGGGAAGTACTGTATCTATATTAGGTCAGTACTGGTTTGGCTGCTGTAACAAAACAATGTAATAGTGAACTGAAAACAGTGGTTTTATTCCTGAGTTTAAGGTGATAGGGATACTTCACAGTGTCAAGGATCTGGCCTACTTTTCTCCATTTCATTCATTCAACACAGATTAGTCATCTGCTATATTCTAGGCATTATTTCAGGCCTGAAGAACACAGTAGTGAATGAAACAGAAGACATCCCTGTCTTCATGGAGCTGATATTCTAGTGGGATCAACAAGACAATTGGATATTATAAAAAGTAATGTGTTCAGCATGTTATATAGGGTTAAGTGCTGTCGGGGGAAAATAAAGCAAGTGTAGGGGTACGAAGAATTGGGGGAGAGGATACTGTTGATATTCTCAACAAGGAGGTCAGAGGATATCTCACTTGAAAGGTGGTATTTGAGTAAAGACCTAGAGAGAGTGAGAGAGCAAGCCATGAGGATATGTGGGGAAAGTTTTCAGCAATACGAAGGCCCTCTGGCAAAAGAGTGTCTGGCTTGCTGGGAACAAAGAGTTCCAGTGTCCTCATAGTGGAGTGGTCAATGGGAGAGCAGTGGCAGCTGAGGTCAGGGAGTTTATGCGGGGCTGGATCACAGAGAGCCTCATAGGTCATTGCTGAGACCTTGGCTTGTTGCTCTGTTCTCCTTACTCATAATTTGCACCTTATAGTCCAAGACGGTTGTCCAAGATCCTGGCATTCTAGCTAATGGCAAGAAGGGAAGAGGAACAGGTGGGCCTTTCCTTCCAGGCTCAGGTTGGAAGTTGAACACATCATTTCCTCTCATATCCCATTACAGAAACTAGTTACATACATGGTCACACAGCTGCAAGGAAGACTGGGAAGTAAGTCTCATTCTTCATGACAAGGAACCAGCTAAAGCTCAGGGATTCTTGTATTTATGAAAGAAGGGGTGAGAGATCTTTGAAGACAGGTACAGACTCTGCCCCACCCCCTTCTTTGAAAAAGGAAAATATGAAATTAGAAATCTGTTTATCCTTGTAATAACGAGATCAGCTTTCCTTCCATTAAAGGAAGCATACAATGCAAATCTTTTTGCTGTAAACAATTTGGGGGAAATGTGCTGAAAATCCTTTCTTGTTTTGTTGTGGAAGCTCTGTGTATGGCCCAGTGAACTGAACAAAAAGCCTGGTTGGGCTAAACAGTTAATTAAGAAAAAATATCCAGGTAGGATTAAGTGAAACTATTTTCTCCTCTGTCATAAGTGACATAAACTTTCATTTTTATGTCTCTTGCTATGTGCTATAAAAATATATGAATTCTCCCAGTAAGCTGTATTGCTAAAGAATCTGGCTTTAGCCACCTAAAGATTTGTGGAGACACCAAGTTTTGTGAAGCATGTCTGACTTAGGTGATGATGGAAAGTCAAAAACAAGATTAATGTAAAATATAATGTGGTTTATAAATTGAACTTACTGTCAATTCAGAAATAAATTAATCAACAATGAACTTACTAGGCTTTACTTCTTTGGCCTAGAACAAAGGGGCTTTTTTTTTTTTTTCTCTAAAACTACACACATCATAGTTTAATTTCTGGTGCTTAAGACAGAAATTCTCTCCATGGCTTCTCCCCCGCAGTGGCTTAAAAACAAGTGCTTGTCACATCCCAAATCAAACTACAACTTAGAGTCACACTGTATTTATTCTTTGATAGTTAATGTTGGACAAATGAAGGAACTCTGCAAGGCCGACTTGTTTTCTAATCATTAGAATCTCAGGGTTGGCAAGAAGCTGAAGACTAGGCAGCCAGTTCTTAACACTCAACATCTTTCTTGGCTCGAACACTTTCAGTGATATGGGACTTGTCATCTTATTCAGTGGCCTGTTCCATTGTCACAGAGCACAGACAATGAGAACATTTTTGTTTTCTTGAGCCACACTTTTTGTTTTCCTCCAATAGATCCAAGTTTTTCTCAGTGTGACCAATACAAGGCAAGGTTTATGTACTCTTTCCCATGACAACTTTTCTCCTGAGAAGGGGCAGGGAAGCCAAGAATTGGCCCCTCCAAGCTCCCTGCTGTGCCGTAGTAAGCAGGGAGCTCCAGGATGGAGAGCTTTTGACTTTGGATAGCAGATCCAAGCTGTTCAGTCAGCTCTGAAAATGAAGCAGGGAGAGTTCATGGCTTGGGATTTCATTACACACTTGCTGTCTGTCTTTGGCAAAGTCACGTACTAATAATAGTTAATTGCTACATATTATAAATACTGAGTATGATAGAACCTGTGCTCAGATATTTATGCACATTTTCTTATTTAATCCTCATATGACACTAATGGTAATTACAACTATTATCCTCATTTTACAGATGAAACTGAAGTTCAAGGAGATTAAAAAGCTTACCTAAGGTCACTGTGACAATATATATGTGCTTTCAACTTCTATACTGAGCTTCCTCCCTCCACTTACTCCTGAAACAATGAATAATGAGGTATATTTACTTATGTATGGGAACCACAGAAAAAGCAGGTGGTTGTGGGAAAATGTTGCCAAAACAAACAAACGAGCAAACAAGCAAACAAACAAACAAATCCCAAGACAGGTCAGAGCTCAGTTACCATAATTAGGATGTAAAGATAGCTTGTATATGTTGAAATTTGGGGGGATGAGTGGAACTTCATTGGCCACAAAAGTGAGACTGAATTTACAGAGTTGAGTGGCTTCATCATAGCAGCATGCAGGGCTTGCAAATCCCGCGAGACAGTCAGTCTTTTTGGTTTCGGTCCAGATGGCTCTGAAGTTAGCCAGAGGAAGGACCTGATTTCAGTGATTTTAAGATGACATAGATTATAAGACACTTCCTGATTTAACAGCAGCATTTTAGAAAAGATGGAGTTGCAACTATCAATGCCATCTGGACATTGATTTTTAGGCACTTTAATAATTGAGAAATGTTAAAATATAGGAATAAAAGTATAGTAAATGCTTTAGTAAGTATAGCAAATAAGACCCTAACTCAGCTACATGGGGAATGATTAAGACCAGAATTAAAAAAAAAGTGGGGTGGAAGAAGCCTATTTATTGAATACAATAGAAAAAAAAGAAGCAGAAGGTACCAACTCCTTTCTTGTCATTATTCCACTTCTGTTTCCAATCACAGCCTTCTTCTTCTTGGGGCAGGTGGTGCTGATGGTGAACCGGATGGAGGATTTCCTTTTGAGCATCAAGATTAATGACCCTGGGTCTGGAACTGAGTCTCAAGATATCATCTGAACCAGATGGATGGGTCCAGTTCAGAGGTCTTACAGAACAGGACAGGCCCACATAATCTAGGGCTTTATTCAGAAGTGGCATTAACTCTTCAGCTCCACTCAGAATGCTGCAGGCTCATTCCTCATGTTGTTTGTGGTGCTGAAACTGAGCCAATGCTTGGAGGGCATCTGGGTTTTTGACCCAGGACAGTAAGTCTGAAGCTTCCCCTAAATCTTGTAGCTTACTGAGTGGAAATCACTGTCACAGAGTGTCCATTTCTGAAGGTTCCAGAGGAGAGGGGGAGGGAAAGAGACCTGAGAACGGGCGACTGACCTGAGACAGTGAGGCTGCACCTAGAGGGCACAGTTATGGCCCCTTCCCTGTCATCTCAAACCTCAGATAAACAGTCCAATCAAATGGAAAGTATGTCAGTGGAAATACCACGCTTTGACATTCTCCTGTTGCTAAGGTTACTTCAGAGATAGAGAAGTTTCAAATAGATTATTGGTATGTGGGCCTGAGGACTTTAAGCTACCAATGGAAAATGTAACCATTAGGACAATACTATAATATATTACATTTTCATTCCATGTGTTTCAATTTTCTTAATATCAATAACATAGATTTTAATTGTCATAAACTTAGTGTCTGAATGTGCAGGAAATACATCTCTTTGCAAGAAAATGTTGATGCAATAATTGTTAACATAAGGGGGGTGGGTTTTAAGCTCTTCTGTGTAGCTACAAGTTGCCTCCCCTCAGTGGTATAAATGCTGAGCTAATTTCCTTATTCTGTAATGAGAGGACTTAAAATAGGGAAACTAAGCTTGGGCTCACGCCATGGTTGAGACAGTGGGCATGTGTGAAGGGTGCCATGGGGCAGGCTGCTTTTTTTACTATACAGGAGTCAGAGACTTGCTTGATGAAGTTGAGTGTTTCAGTCTATCTGTAGTGTTTTCATGAACATTTTCATCAAAAGGGTCTCCAAATATTTGCAGCAAAGTTTACCTCAAAACCAGGACACCAAGGAAAGACATGGATTTATGGAGAGGCTACTTTGAACTCCTGGTATTACAATCATTACAAAAGAATGAGCAAGACTTTTAATAACAAACCAATAACCTTCTGGGACCTTTAACTTTTTAATTAAGAGAAAGAAATAAGGAGCAAAAGCAAATGAGGGAAGAAGAGAGAATAGAAAGAGAGTATGTTCGTGAGTAGAGTTATTAGGTTTTCCTCTTAAGTTAGGAGCAAAATCTATAAACATCACAAAGTCCTTGTTTCTTGTTCTTTTTGAAAGTGCAATCAGATGTCTGTTTTTGCTGATTAACATTACAAACATCTTACATTTCACAAGGTCCCTAAAAGTCTCCCTTAATTTAAGATAAGACGTGAGAGACACAGAAGCTATTCTTGATAGGAACTCAAAAGACCTGTGCACCCATTCAAAAGCACAATGAGCTTAGGCAGAAGACTGTGCGACTGTGTCAATTATCCTCACTGAATAGCATTTCTGCCCCCTTTTTGTGTGTCTTTTTGGAATAAGAGCAAATGTTGCCCTTATTAATCCTACAGAATTACTTTTTTCCCCTGCTCCTTAGGAAATCTAGCAAATGCAGACAGTTTCAGCAAGTTAACACACACAAAAAAATCTAATTTCCACTTGAGCAGCTCTGAGGTTAGGTCAGCAGGAAAAAAAAAAAACTGCAGTAGCTTGTGTTGATGAATATTTTATAAGCTCTACTATGTAATAAAAGATGCATTTTAAAATGGGCAAGATGATAGTTAAGAAAATGTCTTATTATTTAATTATCATGCATATACAAGTTGAGTTTCGGTTATGATGAAAGAGTGAACCAGACCACAGACAAGCTTGATTTTGGGTCTTTAGACTCTTTTCATTCTTTTCACCATAGATCTTCCATCATGGCTCCAACTGCTGACTTGTCCAATCGATGAGTCAATGGGGTGATTACAGAGCTTGACCCATGTGGCGATTATTTAGTGGCCTCAATGGACAAGAGAAATCTTTAAAAAGCTTCTCATTAGCACACCCAGTCAATGAAATTGCAAACCTCATTATTTGAGTCAGAGTCAGAAAAGCACAGGCCAATGTAACCCCCAAATGACATCTTGACAGTGTTTGGAGCGTCTTATGCCCGGAGTTCAGAATTACACTCACCATAATCAATAATAATAATAACAACAACAACAACAACAACAATTATGGTGACAACAACCACCCTAAAAATAGCAGCAACCATTTATTGAGCATTTACTGTGCTCCAGCATAGTTCTAAGTGCCTTACATGCATCATTTCTTCCAATTCTCACAATAGCTCTATGAGACAGGGACTATTACGATGTTTCTTTTATAGCTAGGAAAAATGAGGTTTCAGGATGCTTAGCTAGCAAGTGATTGAATTGACTCCAAAGTGAGCAGGCTTTGCTGGGAGGAAGGCTCATAATCCCACCTCTTGTGTTTTCTAATAAAACCATAGTTTTTAAAATTTTTATTTATTCTTTTATTTTACTGTTGTTCTATGAGAGTAGTCGCAATTTTACCCCCATTGCTCTCCCCTGCCCCATCTACCTCCCGCTCCCACAGTCAATTCCTACCCTGTTGTTCATGTCCATGGGTCATCCATACATGTTCCTTGACTAGACCCTTCTGTTCCAATGCTTTCCCTTCTTTTCCCCCACCCTCTCCCCTCTGGTCACTGACCTTGTTTCCATGCCTTTGGTTCTATTTTGCTCATATGTTTTAACAAAACCATTGTGACCTATGGAAAGATAACAAATGCTTATAAGAGAAATTATAACACTAATTTTGCCATCAGCTGCACATTCCTTAGACCTTTAGGAAAGGTCACAATGGATCTTTCTAGCCAGTGGAATTATGGGAGGTGTGACAGAAAGAAAAGCAGACTAGTTCTGTGTCCTGAGTTCTAGCACTAGCTCCATCCATAGCAAGCTGTGTGACCTCATCCATCACTTCACCTCTCTCCTTCTTTGTGGTTTATTCTTGAAAGTGATGATTATAATATTTGTTCTCTCTCCTTTCAGGGTTGTGTTAAGGAACAAATGTGATGAAGTACCTGAAAGCTCTTGGAAGAGCTTCAAGTGTTATGTAAATGAAAGGTGGTAATTAAAAACCTCCAGAGGGCAGCCTATCTCAGTCATCAATTATCATGTTTTCTTCCTTGTCAGGAAACCTGTATTTTTCACGCTTCTTATAGATAGCTCTGTACAAAATTTTTGTTTAGAAATGTGTGAAGAAAGGATCATCCTGACAGCTCAAAACCTATTTATGATAAGAAATAACCACATATAAATTGATGAAACCAAAGGCAGATGCATTCTCATGTGAAATTGTGAAAATTCATACCTCTATTTATTGGTTTTTATATTTAGTTATAAGATGGAATATTTAACTGTCATAACATACTTAAAGCCCAACTCTCTAAATAAGAAAGTGGAATAGGAATTGACTTATTATCATCTGGAAAGCAGAAAAAGACTTTAGGGGGAGAAATATGAAAAATATAAACAGCAAAAAGCTTAGTATGTTCCCAAACTTTGGGAATGTGGGTGTGAGGATAAACTTGTGAAGTTTGAATTCATCTTTGCTCATATTATATTTTTGATGAAATTCAGTTATATTCTTTTTAAAATATATCTTATTGATTATGCTATTACAGTTGTCCCATTCCCCACCCCCCCCTTTATTCCCCTCCATCCTGCACACCCCCTCCCACCTGCATTCCTTCCCTTTAGTTCATATCCCTGGGTCATACATATAAGTTCTTTGGCTTCTACATTTCCTATACTATTCTTACCCTCCCCCTGTCTATTTTCTACCTACCATTTATGCTACTTATTCTCTGTATCTTTTCCCCCTCTCTCCCCCTCCCACTCCCTTGCTGATAACCCTCCATGTGATCTCCATTTCTGTGGTTCTGTTCCTGTTCTAGTTGTTTGCTTAGTTTTTTTCTTTTTTTTTTTTTAGGTTCGGTTGTTGATAGTTGTGAGTTTATTGTCATTTTTACTGTTCATATTTTGGTCTTCTTTTTCTTAGATAAGTCCCTTTAACATTTCTTATAATAAGGGCTGGGTGATGATGAACTCCTTTAACTCGGCCTTATCTGGGAAGCACTTTATCTGCCCTTCTATTATAAATGATAGCTTTGCTGGGCAGAGTAATCTTGGATGTGGGTCCTTGCCTTTCATGACTTAGAATATTTCTTTCCAGCCCCTTCTTGCCTGCAAGGTTTCTTTTGAGAAATCAGCTGTTAGTCTAATGGGAATCCCTTTGTAGGTAACTGTTTCCTTTCCTCTTGCTGCTTTTAAGATTTTCTCCTTATCTTTAACCTTGGCTAATGTAATTATGATGTGCATTGGTGTGTTCCTCCTTGGGTCCAACTTCTTTGAGACTCTCTGAGCTTCTTGGACTTCCTGGAAGTCTATTTCTTCTGCTAGATTGGGGAAGTTCTCCTTCATTATTTGTTCAAATAAGTTTTCAATTTTTTGTTCTTCCTCTTCTCCTTCTGGCACCACTATGATTCGGATGTTAGAACGTTTAAAGATGTCCTGGAGGTTCCTAAGCCTGTCCTCATTATTTTGAATTCTTATTTCTTCATTCTGTTCTGGTTGAATGTTTCTTTCCTCCTTCTGCTCCAAACCATTGATTTGAGTCCTGGTTTCCTTCCTGTCACTGTTGGTTCCCTGTAGATTTTTCTTTATTTCACATAATGCAACCTTCATTGCTGCCTGGGTCTTTTTTATGCAGTTGAAGTACCCAGTGAGTTCCTGGAGCATCCTGATAACCAGTGTTTCGAACTATGCATCTGACAGGTTGGCTATGTCCTCGTCGCTTAGTTGTACTTTTTCTGGAGCTTTGAACTATTCTTTCTTTGGGCCATTTTTTTTTTTTTTGTCTCTGTAGGCCTGTTATGTAGTAAGGGGAAGAGCCTTAGGTGTTCACCAGGTGGGGCAACCCACGTGGCTGCGTTGTGATGCTGTAAGTGGGGGAGGGATCCGAAAGGGAACAGTGCTGCTTGCACTGCTCTCCACGGGTTTTCAGTCACTTCCCTGGCTACTCACAATCAAATTGGACTGTTCTGTGGCTGATTCCCAGGTGGGTGGTTTGTGTACGTTTTAGGACCCTGTGGGTCTCTCCAACAAACTCTCCTGTGAGGCTGGGAGTTTCTTCTGCTGCCGCCTCAACCCGCACAGGTGTTTTCAGTCAGAGACTTTGAGGCTTTATTTCTGAGAGCTGGAACCCTGGGTTGCTTGGTCTGTCTCACTTCCTAGATGTTTCTCCCAGTTTATCCACACGTGAATGTGGGACCATCCAGTCTGCCAGCCACTGCCTTGTGGTGAGTCCTGTCCACCCAGCTGCCCATCTCCACACCTCCTACTGGTCTGGATGAATGTTTTTTCTTTAACTCCTTAGTTGTTGGATTGCCATACAGTTTGATTTTCTGTCAGTTCTGGTTTTTTGTTTGTAAATTTGTTGTTGTCCTTCTTTTGGTTGTGTGAGGAGGCACAGTATGTCTACCTATGCCTCCATCTTGGCCAGAAGTCCCTGAAATCCAGTTATATTCTTGAATGAAAGCCAAAACTGAATTAGGGAGGAGAATTACTTCCAAGATGGCTGAATGACATAGTGAAATGTCTCAAGGAAGACCTGGGCAATACTAACTCTGCTGCTTACAAGGTGCTAAGTAACCTCTCTGTGCTTCTGTTTCTACACAGCTACTGCATATAAACCACCCAAGTCTTAGGCATTATGTCACTACACAGACCAGCAGTATAACCTGAGTAATGTCATGTCCACGTGTAAGTGCCATGGAGGTTCTAAATTCTTCCTCACCTAACTTTCTTTTAGTGCTGATAATTAGGGAGATGCACCAGTTTGAGCTTTATCTCGTCATGTTTTCTTGCCAACAGTGCTCAAGGAAAGCAAATTGGGTTGATCGGCTTGTTGAGAAGTTGAGATTGGATAAAGGCAGAGTAACACCTGGACAGTCAGGATTCGAGGGGAAAGAAATCCGGAATTCACCATTTAAAATATATCAAGGCAGGTTGAATTACGGCTTAAAATAACTGGGGAGGTTAGGTCTGTCACAGATAGCATGGCACTGAAATCACAGCACGTGCATGTCCTTAATCAGCCACAAGGAATTGTGGGTTCCAGGAGAGGGTCAGGAACTGTTTGATTCACAGCCATCCAAAACATCAAAAACTTGACCGAAGAAATAATATTTATGAAAAGTCTAAATTCTATCATTTATTGTCAGATTTAAGCGGGTCTATCAGAGAGCCTTAATTTAGACCAGCTGGCCCCTCATAAAGTTTGCTTTAGTGATTTAGGTTTAGCGTCTGCCATAGACCTATGGCCCTGAAGTACATTGCTGTATCTGTGGTAGGGATCCTGTCCTTCTCAGAGCTCAGCCTGGTCATTTCCTTGCAACTCTCAAATCTCTCCTCTGTACTGTGAGCAGAGATATATTTTTAATGATTGGGTATAATCATGCTATTCCTCTACACAATAATCTTAACTGGGTCTAGATTAACTTTAGAAGCAAATCCAAGTTTCTTTTCAAGCCATTCAAGGTTCTTCTTGAGGCGGCCTCATGTTACCTGCCTCCCTCACCTTTTCCCTCTGGCCTCCTGAACCTCTCTCTGCTCTAGCAATGCTGAATGTGTAAACACAGCTCCTTCAGCCGGCTGTCTCCGTCTGACACTCCTCCACATCCCGCATTCTTGCAGCCTCAACTCAAAACACTGATCCTCTGTAAGATGTTGACCCACCTCCCCCAATTCCACAGCTGACTTTAGTGCTTTTTGTGTGTTTCAATCCCAAATTCAAGCAGCTTTTACTGTTTTGTAATTGGTTTTTTATTGTTTTATTTCCTTTTGTCAATGCCTCCCCTCTAAACTTCAAGCCCAAGGAAGGCAGGACTGGCTTCCCATTCACATCCCTGATCCCAGGGCCCTCTGCAGTGCCTGAGCTCTGGGTACTGGTCCTTTTCTCTCTCTTGCATGCAGGCTGTCACCTTCCCCTTGTTCTTGTTTCTTCTGGTCTTCATTGTTAAAAGGGCTTGTTAACACCTCAGCCAAGTGCTGGGAATGTTGCAAGACCAGCTCTGACACATTCTAAATTATTTTTTTGGAAGAGGGTGCAGTCTTCTGATGGAAGTACTTGTCCAAAAATTCACCTCCGGTCTGATTTGTGTGACATTTCCCATCATGTAGAACATGATTAGCTGTCTTTTCAAGTGCTCCTTTAGGTCAAGTATGTTGATGAGATTTAGTTTAGTCCAATGTGAGTCAGAGCCAAGTATGTTTGCTCACACATGTGTATTTGAGGACCAGGGTTTGACTGGTAAGAGGCAGCCCAATCGTTAGGGCTGAGGTAATTTTCCAAAGCCGATTTTCTTAGTGTTCAGCAAAGTGGAATGTAATTTTAATTTGCAAGAACTTTGGCTTCCATGAAACGTAACTATCAGCTTTTTCTCAAAGCCCTTCTTCACAATGAAGCCAGAGAGGTCAGAATGGAATAGTTAGAGATACAGATTTAATCAAAAGGAGGTCCCAAACAAATGAACAAGTCTGTCCTGAAATTTTATTTTACGAAAGGGGAAACAAAAAAAAGTAGAGCAAGTGTGCTAATTTAATGACGTCCAAATACTCATCTAGTACAAATGTAAGAGCAAAATATCACAGGACTGTACATTTAAAGGTATTACAAAGCCAATTTGAATGAAGTTTTAGCTCGCCAAGCAGACAAAGGTGTCAAAGACATTTATCTTCTTGCATAAGATTCTTTATATGGAAGATTCAAATTAGCAAAACTTTTTAATTGGCTCACTTCTACTGTGCAACATATAACAAGTTTATGGAGGCAACAATTCATTAGAAACTGCAGCATCAGACCAGAGCATCGACTATTTATAATTCAGCCTGCCATTCAGGCATGTGGCCACATCACAATGAGATATGAACATTCACCAAGTGTGTAGATTTCCATTAACTATTCATTTCCTTTTGTAAAGCTGAGGACTATAGAAATACTTCTTTCACCTCAGTCTTCTTATGTAAAATAACAGATATAGGTAAGAGTGCTATTCAGGTACCCACTGTGATAGAGAATTCTAATGCACACAACTGTACAATACAAAAGCTCATGGATGATATGATTCTCCATTCCCTGCCCTCTTTCTCTCCGTCCTTCAATCCTCTGGTCCCTCTGACATGTCTAGGGTAGGGCTCAAAGGGATAGAAGACAGCATATTGTTCTCATTTCTGATTCTTTCCTGGGACACGTGTTTGTGAGTACAGAGTTGGGAGGAATAGTTTAGGAATATTTAGCCGTGTATATAAATGGGTCTGTGGAAGTAAAGAGCTTTATTGACACTTGGCAAATGGTAACAGGACCCAGATGAGGGAGACATTGTTTTGCTAAAGAGTAACCGTGGAAACATGAGTTTGTTGTGTTTTTTTCTACGATTGGTTTTTTTAACCGAGAAGAGAAACAAAATAAGTAAGGCTAGCTGGAATATGAAAAGCTAGGCATTGTCAAAAAAAATCAATAGACATTCACTAGAACTTAGGAACAGTATTTCTTTTACTTAATCATTAGGACTACCTAATGGCAGCTATTGTTGTGTCTTTTTTACCTCACAGGAGCAAAAGTCTAAGGGTTGCGACAAAGGTGGCTGGTGTGATTAAGCCTGGTGGTACCATTAGCCCAGGAGGATCAAAGCTTTGCTGGATGGATAGGGGCATGAGCGGGTCTCAGTGTGAAGGTTAATGGAAATCAGGGTCAGCATCTCCCTTAGATAACATCAATATCTGCAGCCCATAGACTTCATCACATGACTTTTTTCTTTGAAGGGATTGTGGTGAGTTTAGGTGAGGCTTCTTTTCTTTGTTGCACACCCTGCTCTGCAGCTTGGATTTCTCAGAGAATTGCTTAACTGTGTCAAGCACACAATGTCACAAAATGTGTTACGTCTAAGAAACATGCTGGAAGTGATGCAGTGCGGGCTGAGAGAGTCCCGCTGCTTCCTGTCCAAGCCCACCCTTTGGGGGCGCGAGGTGGTGCATGGACAGGGCTGTCTGACTTCCCTTGGAGGGGTAACAACTGGAGAATATTCATTGTGCATTGTAATTAATAAAGATCGTAATCATCAGAAGCAAAATAACTAGTGTTTATTGAGCAACAACTGCATGCTGAGCCCAGTGTGGAGTTTACATAGAATATCATATCATTATATTGAATCCTTGTCATCACCCTGAGCGATCAGTATCATACCCCTCATTCTATAGAAAAGGGAGGTCACCTGTCTAAGTCACACTGTGAGTAATGGGGAAGGAGGGGTTCAAAATGAGTCTGTCATCATCCTGCCTCAGGGTGCTGTAGCAGTTGCTAGCCGTCTCTGTTCGTATGCCATTGACCCTCCAGGAACTCCCCGGCATAAAAGATCCTTTTCCTGTTGTTGGCTTCCTGCACCTCTCTCACCTACAGGGTTCTCTGGCTATGCTGTTTGGTTCCAACACAGGGCAGGTGGGAAGTGCTAAGGAGTTCATGCCCCCAGGAGGAATCCTCAATCACTGAGGGTCAGAAATGGAGAGGTTAGTAGTACCCTGTTTCCTTGCCCTTCAGCACTTCTGAGGTGTTTTCTACATAATCTCTCTGAGACTCCCCATTGGTATAGAGTCCAGTTGCCCACAGGGTAATCCTTCATTAACTCCCTTTTTCCTGGCCTTCCCTCCTTTCCTCTCTTGCTCTTCCCAATTTGCTTCTGGTGTTTCCTGAGATCACCTCCCAAATGGGCCTTCACCAGAGACTCAAATGAAGACAACTCCGTGCCCCTTCCTTCTGCTGTTTGATGATAGCGTGATGCAGTGTGTAGACAGATGAGAAAGATCGAGTGCATTTATCTGAAGATACGGGGGCTCTGAAACCTAGCAGTTACTTTTGGGCGCAGCCAGAACAGGGAGTTTTAGAACTGCACAGACATCTCTCCCTTCTCAGCACAGTGGTGATGCGGCAAACAGTATTTTTCCAAGTGTTTACAGGGGCCTCTAAGCCAGTAGTTTCCAGAATTAGGTCTTCAAGTTGACTAATAATGTAAGAGTAGTTTAGGAGTAATAATACAAAGTTTAAACATGACCAAGTGCTACATAAATGCTCCCCCAAATCAGCGAGACTGAGTTAGAAGTGGCATGAAGAAAAATGAGCTTGCTACATCTCATTAGGGAGGTACTGCTAGATTTGCATTTTCGTTTACTACTCAAATGCTGCCACATTATAGCTGAGTCATGACTTCAACTTCCTGTAATAAATTGAAATGGGATTGGGTAAACAGAATACCAGGGAATTAATGAGAGTCTGAAAATGGTGCTGGTAATCAGCTAGGCCTTGCCTATGGAGCAGAGTGCTGGTGAGCCTCCGATTTCCTTTTGATTCTTTGAATTTGTCTTATTTAATAAATGGAATAAATTCAGGTGGTATTTCATTAGTTGGGATAAATGGATATATCTGTAGGGAAAAAAAATTTGGTAAAAAAACAAAAGAGCACAGGTATATAGAAATTGCACCGGCATCCTGATGATAATGAAAACAGAAATAACTTCTCTGATTCCTCGTTCAGCATCATATTCCAAATAGGATGCTTCTCTACTGATGAGATAATAGCTCATTTGCACTCAAGATGGTAGTGCAGTTTAAAAGCATCCTTTCCCTTTCAATTTGCTTCCCTCTTTCAATATCATCAGATTCACAGTTAGTTATAAAGGAGATTTATGGTTTTAAAAGATCATCTCATTTTCTTCCTTTCTGCTAACAAGTTGTTTAAAATAAGTATGATTTTCCTAATATTAATTTTGAGCGTCAGAAATATACAATTTGGCAAGGAACATCGAAGCAATATACAATTTAGCAATTGCACCATTAATGCTGCAATTTAGTGACAAAACACTTCTCACTTCTCAAGTGCCTTTTGCTGTATTTCTTCATTTCAAAGGATTTATTGTATTATTTCCTTGGTAGTAATGGCCAGGTTCTAGTGTAATAGGCTTATTTTGATATTTTCTCCACAGTTTAAGTTATTTCAATAACAGCTAACTCTACCTTTGTGTGATGCTCAGCAAACAAGAAAACAGTGGGTGCCCCGTTTTGCCTTTTCCTTCTTTGCGCCTTCAAGGGATCATTTCATTATTGACGTGTGTTTGCGGCACCTTAACGCTACTTGGAAGAGAGTCCTTTCTCCCTTCATTTGAAGAAAACTGTGACTCCCTGGCCATCCAATCTAATTAAAAAAAAATTTTTTTTTTCCCAAACCACCATTACCACAAAAGCCTGAACTTGTGGGATGTAGACTCAGTAATGACGTGGATCAGAAACAAGTCATGGACACATGAGCCTACGCCCGGGCTCAGGCAGTTCAGCAGACTATGGGGCACAGAATGCTGGGGTAGCGCTCTGACTACTGGTTGGAGTGGAGTTCGGGTGGAAGTGAACATTAAACACTGCTTGCTACAGTTCCTACTTCTTTGCCTCTCTCCAAACATCCTTCTCCTGGCTCTGTGAATCTTACAGAATTTGACTAGTGTGTGATAACAACCACAGGTGGAGAGACCATAAACTGGACTCAGCCATTTGTAATTGGAAAACAGATGTCGTGTGTCCATGCAGGAGCCTGGTTTTGGGCTTCCGTGAGGGACAGAACAGAGAGATGTTAATCGTACTCCTTGGATCTATGGGCCTCTTGCTTATGCCCGGAGGAGTTTCAGTGTCAGGAGTGAAGTGTGTGTGTTGAGCTCAGGAAGGCCAGTGTACATTTCTCCGCTTCTGCTGGAGCTGGCAGACTCCTACAGATCATTTCTATTTTCATACATCCAAAATGTAGAGCAGTCATAATTCTATGGGCAACAAAATTAGAAATTTAACGACCCTTTAAATAAACTGGATAGCTGTAGGATTTCTTTTTAATGTAAATAAGACCTTATGAAAGAAGATTTTAACAAAGAAAAATTTGAATACTCTAATGCATGTTATTTCTCCACATTCAATTTGGTTTTGAAATCAGTCATTGATCGTAAACAATAGTGTTCTCAGAACCAACGGTAGTAACTTTGTGTGGCGTTATGGTTCAGAAACACCCGTTAGGAGAACCACGCCTCACTGGGCTGTGGGAGGAGAGCCTTCATCCCAAGAATTCACTCTTTGTGGCTAGTGGAAGCAGTCTCCTGACTGGTTGTCTTGTTTCCACCCTTGACTCCTAGTATATTCTCAACAAAGAAACCACAGTGATTCATCTAACCAGGTCAGATCATGTCACTCTGCTACTCAAAACCTCCAATGGCAGTAGGCATGTGAGTTGCCCTCCAAGTTATTGCAGGGACAATATTACCAAATGTTTTATGGATGCATATCACATGATCTACAGCTTTCTAATCAGAGTTGTTATTTTTCATCTACTCAAAACCCAACTATAAATCAATGACATATATTTTAAGTTTTTCATGAGAGGACTCAACTTGTTATTATGTTAGTTAATGTGACACTGTGTAACAATGTAACATAATGACATAAATTTGAAATATTTGTGGCTTAAAACAGTACAAGTTTATCCCTTGCTGCCGCAATCCCTTAAGCCCATTCCTGGTTGGGATACCTTCCACATGGTCAATCGGGAACCCAGGCTCCTTCCCTCTTGTGGCCCTGCTCTAGGTCCTTGGACCCTCTCCATTCAGTCGGGGTGTAAAGAAAGAAAAACGGGAAATCAGCCTACAAGTTTTTCTTCCCACAGTCCACAGGCCAAAACTTAGCCACTTGGCATTACACTTGACTATAAGGGATACTGAGATGTGCAGTGTGTGCCTACGAGGAAGAGAAAAATAGGTTTGTTGATCAGCTAGTGGGTTGTGTCATACCTACCTACCCTTCTTTCCCTTACTTAGTAGACATGTGGCCTTTTACATTATTTCTCATTTCCCAGTTGTTTAGCTATCATGGTTGGATGTTGTGATGTATTCCTGGGTAGGTAGCAAAGGGAAAGAGCAAGTCTCTGGAGTCAGATATATTTGGGTTTACATCATAACTGGGGCACCTACTAGCTGTGCGCCTTGGCATAAGTTATTTGAGCTCTCTGACAATTAATTCGCTTCTTCATCCATTCAAACAGGTATACAATACCTTTCCTGTGAGATGATCGGGTAAGAGGTGTATTAGAGGTCAGAATAGCAGAGGTTAAGAGCACAGATCCTGGAGCCAGCCTGCTTGGGTTTGAATCTTGGCTGTGTCCCTGATTTACTGATGGTCTTGGATGAGCTTCAGTTTCCTCAGCTTTAAAATGAAAATTATAATATTATCTACATGGCAGAGGTTCTGGGAGAATTAAATGAACTAATTCATGTCGGGCACTTAGAACAATGCCCGAACACAGAGTGAGTGCTATGCACATGGTATCTCTAATCTGATAGCATCCGGTGTATCTCATAGGCTCTTGGTAAGGATGGTCTCTCCATGCTTTGCTTGACATGGCTTTCTCTTTTCAGCAACTGTCAAAGACTGAAAAACCCAGTGAAAATACCTCCCCACCCCCCAAAAAAGGGCACTTGAGGAGTAAGATTTCAGGCATATTAGTGGGGTCTCAAGGAGCTTTGTGTGGAGAGTCCTGCTGAATGACCACCTGCTTTGACTACTGCTAAGTTGCTTTTGGGTCGTGGAGGAAATTTCTCAAGAGAAGACATTTATCCAGGGCTTTTTAAAGTGATTTTTAAAAAATGGGTGATGAGAGGTTAAATAGCATAGGACTCATTACCAGTTTGGGTGCAAAGAGGAGAGGGGAGGCTATTTAGGGTATCAGGCTCATCTAAGTAGAAGATTACAGTCGGAAAAATTGTTTAAAGAGAAATATAATTAGAATAATGGGACAGCATAATGGGAAATCAATGCTATTAATGCTACTGCTAATTGCTGCATTAGAACATTTATCCAAATCCCTTCTCCTTTAAACTAAAAACATGAAATTAAGTCACCAGAGTAGACAATTTGTATAGAGGGACTCAGAGGTTTTGGATTACTCTGGAAAATCTGCCCGGAACAATTTGTTATTATGCTGAATACCAAGCTGGACCCTCTCCATTTCGAGGAGAGAATACGCATGGGAGGACCATATTTTCGCTCCATTCTTATTGGTCGTTTTAGGTCTTGTGGGTTCTGGCTATTTGGAGTGCCCTAATGCTATTTGAAATGGACTTCTTACCTCCTGTCTTTAAAAGTGTTGGCTAACAGAATGTGGTGTTGTTAATGTCACAAAAGCTAGTATGCTGTGTGTTGTGATTGCTGGCTTGGACCTGCTGGGGGTTGTTTGGGATGAAATGGCCAGAGCAGCACTCCTGGCAGAGGGAGTGGTGGAGGTCCCACACCTGGTCTAAGGGCATGTGGCAATGCAAGCATCCTGCAGAGTGGGGTGAAAGGCTCAATGTGTTGATTTGAGGTATCCAGGTACAACACAGGCTCTGTCTCCTTGGTTCCACTGTGAGCTTTAGTTGGAGCCCAGGGAGTATCATCTGGGGGAGTGAGAGCAGCCCTGAAGGAAGGCGTAGAGGTGTAGAGCCAGGGATCAGGAGCAGGAGTAGGGGTGGAGTTTTGTTTTCTTTTTAATTGTGGGAAAACATATATAACATAAAGTTTGCCATTTTAACCATTTTAAGTGTATAGTTCAGTGGCATTACTCACAATCACAATGTTTTGTAACTATCACCACTATTTCCAAAGCTTTTTTATCAACCTAAACAGAAACTCTAACCATTAAGCAAGAACTCCCCATTTTTTCCTCCCTCCAGCCCTTGATAAGCTCTAATCTACTTTCTGTCTCTGTGAGTTTGTCCATGTTAGATATTTCATATAAATGAAATTATAAAATATCTTGTCTTTTTATGTCTGGGTTATTTCACTTAGCATAATATTTTCAAGGTTTATCATGTAGCATGTATTAGAATTTCTTTGCTTTTTAAGGATGAGTAATATTCCATTATAGATATAATTATAAATATAATATATTTATATGCCACATTTTATCCATTTCTCGATCAATGGACATTTGTGCAACGAACATTGGCAGACAAGTGTCTCTGTCCCTGATTTTATTTTTTGGGGGGCATATCCCTAGGAGTGGAATTGCTGGTTCCTTTGGAAATTCTAAGCTTAGCTTTCAAAGGAACGGCCAAACTGTTTTCCTGGAGTTGTTCTTGAGAATTGTGAAGCCGGTGACGGATGTGGAGAGGTGAGGATGAGGACTGACACTAGGAAGTGGCCCCCAGGAACAGAGCAGAAGCCCCAGTGAGTAGCCTGCCATGCTCAGAGTTTGCATTTCTAACATCCTCAAGTGTAGTCTGTAACCAGCACTGGCTTCATCTGGACGCTGGTTAGATGAGTAGCATCTCAGGACTCACCCCACAAGCATTTGCTTGGGCTTCTCTAACTTGCATGTGCACGGGCATATCACCTGGGCACCTTGTTAACGTGCGTGTTATGAGTGGAGTGGGCTGAGAGCCTGCATTTCCAACACTCTCCCAGATGGCGCTGGGTCTGCTGGTCTCTGAACTACACCTTGAAGAAGTGAGTGTCAGTAACGTCTGTGTACTGGAACCACACAATGAGCTTTTCAAACATCCCAATACCTGGGCCCCACTATCGCTGTTCTAGTTTAATGGCTTGGGGCGGGGCCTGGGATATTCAGTGTTTGAACAACATTACACATGAGAGTCTCTGGTGTAGCCAGGGTTGAGAACTTCTTCTCTGGGTTTGGACATTGTCCTGTGTCTTGCACGTGTGTCCTCCTGCCCTCTTTCCTGTTCTCTTTTCAAACTCTTCTGCTTAAAACTGACTCAGATTCCCAATTAGTTAATTTCTCTGGCTCTTGTTTCTCATTTATATTGCCTGCAGATCAATCTCTCAAAAGCCAGTTCTGAACAGACTGCTCCCTTGCAAGAACGTTCAGTGATTCCCGTTGTCCTCCATGAATAAAAAAAAGAACTTGTACCTATTTTTTAAGACCCTCCTTGGGGTGGCTCCAAATTGCTTTCCCAGCCATATCTCCCTCTTGACTAAGTCCTGTATATTAGGAAAACTAAACTGGTTTCAGTCCTCTAAATATACCATGAGTTTTCCTATCTCTCTGATTTTGCTTGGGTCGATTCTCCATCTGGTTAATCTTTTCTACCTGTCTACCAGTCAAGGACTATTCCTGTTCCTACTTAGTCTTTGAAAGCCCTCCCTAATTATTGCAATTGATATAATCCTTTTTTTCCTCTAGCATTTTATTTGTTGCTTTCTTAGGTAATTTACTTTTTTCCCCTTCTATTTCTGGAATTTGTATTCTTCTCTTACCTTCCTTACACAATTGTAAACTCTTAGGGGGCCAGAGCCTCTTCTTGTTCATCTGTCTTTCCTGCTGTGCTTTCTGTCTGCAGAAAAGCTGTATGGATCCCTACTGTGCCTTCACATAGTAGGGATCCATACAGATTGGTTAAATTGTATTCACTTGGGCAATTTACCTCCATGTTATTAATTCTAGTTGGACCTCTCTGTCATTCACTGACATTTTAATTTCACTGCCTGACATTTTGTAAATCCTTAGGGATTTTATTTAAATAAATGCTTCTCGGAAAGTACCAAATGCTAACACATGATATAGCTTCCACAGTGTCTTCAAAAGTATTGATATATAATGTTTTTAATTGTTTACTCTTTGTTCGATTTTGTTAGCATTTTGGCTAAGGACTCACCCCACAAGCATTTGTGTCCCGAGACAGTGTGGTATCTGGTAGGAAGTTGGGGGCTACATTCATTTCACTTGCAAAGACTCGTTATGTCCATAAAAACTTTGGAGAGCCCCAGCAATGAGCCCTGGCTTCAGGAAGCCCATCCAGCTCCAACTCTTCCTCAATGTTCTGGTGAAAACCTCCATGGTCCTTAAGTGGGTGACGGACTTGGAAGGTAATGACGTTTCCTGCAATCAAATCATGTCCTCTAGGAACAATGATAAGGGATCCCCTCTCATTTGGCACAATGAGATATGAACATATTCTAATGGGCTAATTATTGCAGTTATCATTTTTTAGCCAGAAATGTCAATGTGTACGATTTAATTAGTCTGTCCTAGAACTATCTGACAACTTCTTAGTTTCGCAGCCTGTCAGCATTTTCAGAAGTTGGAAGGATGCCAGGAGCTATCACCTATAGACTTGCACACACTTTTAAAACATCCAGAACAATTACTGGAGCAGCAGGTAAAGTTTCTAGAAATAAAACCTAAGTTCGGCGGGTGGCAGGGTTGTGACCAACGGGATATTTAGTCAGTGGAAAGTAAAAAAAACAGGCCTTGACATGCCACTGTTCTCATTTCTACCTTGCAGGTCTAGGGTGATTCAGACGTTGTGGTCTCTGATTCAGACTTTGGTTTGTAGTCGTGGAAACTGGTTAAGGTATATGGGATACTGAGTAATGCACAGAATGCAGGAAATTGTGAATAGATCAGCCATGCAAGTCGAGGCCAAGGGAAGTTTCTAGGGTATAGCTGATAGGAACTAGGAGGCACCATTTTCAGAACTCTGCTGGTGGAATGAATGTGTGGCAAATGGTTTTGGTTCTTTTGGTTTTTCAGGGAAAGAGAGTTGAGTCTACCCAAATGGGTTGAATAGTGTTTACTCACAATTCATGTCCACCCAGAACCTGAGAATGTGTGACTTTATTTGGAATAAGGGTCTTTGCAGATGTAATTAAGGTAAGGGTGGAGATGAGGCTATACTGGATTAGGGTGGGCTCTGCATCTGATGGGGGTGTCCTTATGTAAGAGCAGGATGAGACAAAGACAAGAAGAAGGAGGTGCAGAGATCGGAGTGACGTGTCTATGAGCTAAGGGACACCGAGGATTGCCAGCAGCCACCATAAGCTAGAAGGGAGGCATGGGCCAGTGTTTCCTTGAGTCTCCAGAAAAATCCCACCCTACTGACACCTTGATTTTGGACTTAGGTCCTTCTAAACTATGAGAGAATATGTTTTTTCTTGTTTTAAGCCACCACATTTGTGGTAATTTGTTTCAATACCCTTAGGAAACTAGTCCCAGGTCCTATGTCCATTCTTTGTCCAAGAGAAGTAGCCCTGTAATAAGCAGCCTCACAGTAACTGCATGTGATGGCCTAGAGGGACTTCCCAGAAGAAATTCCAGTGGTCGTCCTTCAGAGAAAAGAGCATGGGTGGGGGGTAGAAACCACAGGGATGCCCGATCTATACCATGGATCCTCAAAGACCTTTCCCGGCATTACTATTTTCCTTGGGGAGGCTGGAGGACAAAGATGGGAGTGCCTTGTGCCTCAAGTAAAAGTGGAGTCCACCCTCAGATTTTACCAAGTTGCAGCTGGTAACGCTCCAAGTCTTTTGGGGGAGAATTGCTGGTGTTGTGGGTGACCAAAGATACGGACAGGCAATGTGTAGGACAAAGGATCTGTCTCAATGGTAGGACCTGTGGGTCTGAAATGAATGAACATTTACTGCCCTATGAACTGAAATAAGCTTGGATACAGTGGTGCCACCTCATTCCCTGACTGGTACATTGTGGCAAATATGGGCTGAAAATAATCAAAACAATAAATTCTAGCCTGTGTGCAGAGAAGTCACACTGGGCTGAATGGAAATGGTCAATCTTGTCTGGGTGATTCTGTATTCTGTTTCCTTTAAGTTACTAGGTATTTGGTGGCCAGAGAGGTATCTTTGTACTTGTTTCCTTTGCAGGTTTCACCACGACAACAACAACAACTTATTGAGGACTTCCTGTGAGCCAGAAATCATGTTAAATGTGCTACACATGCATCATTTTATTTACTCCTTGTATAACTCAGTGTCGTTGATACTGTGAGTGGCTCTGATTCTGGGGCATGCAAAGAGAGGTTTAGGCATGTTATGTAACTGGTAAGTGGTGCTGTCAGGATTCAAACCCTGTACTCTTGACCTCAGAGCTTAAATTCTTGAGTAATTGTCTAGCTGTTATGTATACCTTCATTGTAAGTACATATGCCATTTCATTAAAGAATTTAATTTTTTTCCTTGTGTTTATAATCTTTCCTTCAAAAGCCCAGAAGCCCTGCTCATGTGGCATATTCCAGGGAAACTTTCAAATGTCAATAGAATGAATCAGAACTTTCTTTGTGCCATGAACTGTACCGTCTCCTAAGCTAATCTCTTTCCTACTGGGGAATATGTATAATACAAACTGGTTTAGCTAGACTGAAAATCAATCATCAAGGCCACTGACGATGCTAAAAAAAAAAAAAATCAAAAGTAGTTAGCATACAAATGAAAGTGATTCCCTATAACTCTATGTGGGACAAATTTCCTGAATCACACCAATAAATCAAGGCTGTGAGGCTCAGTTATAAAGGAAGATAGATTGAACAATTTTCCTGTTACAAACAAGCTGTTTTGTACTATGTATCTATCAGTTAGTTATTCAGGTTTAATTTAGGAATGTGCAAATAAACACAGCCAAATATATTTAAATAGACTCGCATTAAAAGTTGCCAAGTAATGCTCTGCATCAACACAACCAAATTAGTTCTGGAATCTTTCAAGTGCCTTTTGTATAACTGTAATTAGGAATTCTTCCCACTAAAAAATGTAGTCTGCAAAGGACCCCCTCCCTCATTTTTTGTTCATTCTTTGAGGGTAAATTTTTGTTGTTGTTTGTTAATTGGAGGCTTTTCGAACTTGTAGGGCCCACTGTTGGAGCACACTGTCTCAGTTGTGTTGAGTGACTTCCCAGCTGGCTGGGGTTTGAGAGACAGATGAAGCCAGACAGATGCTGCTGCTTCCGGTTTCCCTCCTCCCAAGAAGCTAGTTGACTGATGGGCCTCTGGACTCTGTCAGGTACAGAGGTAATTTGTCTCAGGACTTTGGGGCTGTAAGTCAATAGAAAGGATGCTTTTCTTGACTGGCTCTAGGTTCTTTTTTAATCCACTCAGAGCTGCACCAAAACACACAAGTGTCCTGGGAAGGGCAATAACATGGTGCTTAATTTTTGAGCATAGCTTCACACTGGTAATCTCAAATAATTGTTCAACACCTTTTTAGAGATGTGGGGATGTTGGAAGTGGAGGACCACTGGTGGTAGCTCGGAACCTCTCCTCCGTTGTGCCATGAGATCTAACCAAATATGCCTCCTACACCTAGCAGGGGCTGGTGCCCTGGGCCAGAGCTAAGAGCATGGGCTCTGAAATTGGAATGCCTGACTTCTAATGGTGGCTTTTTTGGTTGGTGACCTTGGGCAAGTTACTTAATTTCTATGTTTTAATATCACAGTTACCTCATCTATAGTATGCATGTATTAACTAGCTTATAAGGTTGTTTTGCAGCTTAAATGGGATAATGCATATAGAGCCACTTATATAAGTCCTGGCATACAAGGGTCTTGCAAAAAAAAATGTTATCTATTATTATTAGCCTAACCAAAGTCCTGGGTTAGTGAACATTATTGGTTTTACCTTCCTGGTATAATTCCCCTTCTTGCAGATGTATGTCTCACTTTTCTATTATTGGGCGGTCAAACCTTGCCCAGGCTTATGACTTGGTGTGGGTGGTGACTCTTCCTCTTCCTCACCCCTAATTTCAGAAGTGGCCTTCTGATCTGGATTTGAGCCCTCAGCCTATTTCATTTCGTCATGGCTTCAGTGACTGGGTTAAAGGTGGGCTTGTGACTCAAGTGGACCAATGAAGCCCTGTCCTGGAACTTTGGTTGGGTGTTGGAAGGAGAAACTGATGTTGCTAGGATGCAGGATATAAGCCTGGGTGTGCCAGAGGCCACTAAGGGAGCTGGGCCTACCTGAGAGAGGGAAAAACAGAGCCGAGAGATGGAGTGAGCGAGAGATGGAGTCTGGGAGATATGACTGGGTTCTGGAACCCTTGAAGCCAGACTTACCACTGGACTTTTCAAACATTGGCACCAGTCACTTATTACCTCTCTGGCTTCCATTTGCTCACCTGTGATATGGATTTAAGAGTACCTTCTCTACCTGTTCCACAAGGTTGTTGAATGTTGAAACACAATGATGCTTTTTATTATGGTTTATAAACTGTAATATCAGTGTGGGGGAAGTGAAAACTCTTAGTCAGTCATGCCATGGGTCACGTGTCACATGGCATCTAATTTGTTATCACCAGGGTTTAATAGAAAAGTCAGCAAGGTCTTTTTTCCACTCTGAGCCTTGGGCTTTGCAATCTATATACACATATGCAATATATACTATATAAATGCATATATATGGCGAATGGGAGACTTAAGTTACTTATGTGGACAAAAATTCTTGTTTAGGCAATATGTGTTAATTACACATGCAGAATGGTCTCCTGTATTTCCCCCCTTGTTTTTAGTTAGGACCGCTATGGATCCCACAACACTTGCTACCTGCTGGTCTCTCACACGACCCTGGGAAAATAATTTGTAAGTGCCTCAAAGTACACAGAGCATTATTATAATCAGTAAGACACCAGTGGCTCCAAAGACCCACATTCTCAGATTAAGCCCAACATCATTGTCAGGCAGTAATGATTAAACAATAGATAACATTCAAAGAACTATGAGGGCTTCTTTAGAGTCAGGGTCAGATGGCCAAAGGGCCATAAACCTTTGGGGAAACAAGCTCATTTCAGGCTTGGACCCTTACCATTTAAATTGAGGGTATTAGCAAAGCAGGTTTCACAGGATTTTATGCATTCTTTCTGAGGCCTGATCACCCTTTACTAGGCACAGTTTTGCTTTAGGTGGTTACTTTTTACAGAAAACAAAGGAGAGGATGTTGCTAATGACATCAAAAAGGAAGGGTATTTGCAAATGTAAAGGGAAAAGTGGTTGAACTGGTTACACTGGACCTTGGAAGGTTTAGCATAGGTTTTAGGAAGTTACTTTAAAGATATGCAGTAAACGTTTGCTGCCTCAATTCAGGGTGGGGGAGTTTTAGCAAAAGCAAGCCTCACAGTGGCCTAGATACAATGCAGGCCTGATTCCCCACTGGAGAACCTATCCGTGGGCATGGGTCCTGTGTGCTAGACCCTGCTCCCCACTGGCTTTTCCGAGTGGGAACTGGGTCCATGCCACACTGAACGGTCTCCTGTAAGAACCATCGTTATTACTTACTGAATATTTACTTTTTGTGAGGCCTAAGGCCAAGTACTTTATGTGCATTATATCATTTAATCCTCACAATGGCACAACAAAATTTGTACCTTTAGCTCACACATTTTTCAGACAAAGAAATTAAAGCAAGTCATTGGCAGAATAAGGATTTAATCCCAAAGCCTTTGCTTCTAAATGTGATGTTATTCTGCTTGTTTTGTGCTTTGGGGCAGACATTCCACCTGAAGTCAGGAGCTCTGGCTTCATTGTCCTATCCACCTTTAACTAGCTGGGTGACCTCGGGCAAGTCAATTGACCAAATGGGCCTTTATTTCACTTTCTGACAAAGGAGGGGCTGAAGTAGACGACTCCTGAGGTCCGCTGGAGCTCAATGATTTTATGATTCTATGTGTTTGGGCTTGGGGTCAGGAGTTCAAATTTTCTGTAACATTGTAAGGTCTAAATCTTCCCTTTGGGGGGATGTATTTTATCATGAACATCAATCACCAAGGCTTCCAACTGCAAATCAAGAATAAAATAGAGGGGGTGGTTTGCAGGTGGGGTGAAGGAGGAGAATGTCCTCTTGTCAGATATTTATAAAATGGCAAAATTTGCATTGAAAGTATATTATTAGTAGTAAAAAAATAATGATTAATGCTATTTTATGTTTCTTTCACAAGTCATGGTAGATAATGAACAATGATAACACTATGCATGATTGCTGATCCTTGTGACATTCAGAAAGATTCAAAATTCCTATTCCGCATACAGGACTCAGGGCGCTATATTAAATTCAGACTTAGGTATCAGATTTAAAATTCAAATGCATATCCTTTTTGCATATCTATTTTGACAGAGCATCACAAATTACTGACTGTAATATGAATTAAAGATGGACTTTTGCACAATGGGGGAAACATTAAAGGAAATCCTATTTAAATTTAAATCCCTTTTCCCCCTTTTCAGATATTTTTCCCCGTATTTATTCCTCAATATATCTGCTAATTATCAGAAGTGTTACTGTTTGAACAATAATTTGCTTATTCGCATTTTATTGTTTTCTACTGGTAGCAACTGCCAAGAAACAATGTTGGTATTTTGAATCACAATTAGTTCACTGTGATGTTCATAAATGAGAGAATTTTTAAAGTATTTTGACCTATCTACATTATACTATTTACCTAATGTACACAGTGTAGCCAGAACTGATATTAAAAAGGGACAGGGTGGCAAATAGGCTTCTAAGTATATTACAATAGAGCCAATGAAATGTGCAAAATGACAAATTAAATTTAGCATTCAGGTACATTGCCAATTTGTTTGGGGGGTAAAAAGCAGCACCCTTTGCTAACCCAATAATAACTAATCAGATTTTAATTACACAATGTGCAGCCTGCACTGCTTAGCACATTTATGCAGAATAATCACTGGGGCATCTCGAGCCAAATGGTTGAAAATTTCCATCTTCTAAACCATGGGTATGGTCCTCTGTTAATCATTTTTAGACCTTCTAATTTTTTTTTTTGCAACCTCATTTCTTCGATGACACTAATAATTTCCTTTGGGTTTTTCCTCTTTTAATGGAGGGGAACAATTTGCTATTTTGTAGAAATGAAGGTGATGCCAGTATCTGTGCTCAGGCCCTAAAATTGTTTATCTAGTATTGTGGAAATATCCTCTCTGCTTTCATCTACCATGGAAGCTCCTTGAGGTTAGGGGGGCAGCTTGTCATTACAGAGATGGAGCCTGACATTTTGGCCTCATTAACGTGGTGCTGTTACAAATCAAGGGAACTTCAAACCTAATTTAGCAAAACAACCAAGCCTGTAGAAAAGGGCAGGAAAAGAAAATCAGTGGTGCTCTCAATAAACTTTTATTATTGAACTTAAAAATCTTTCTTAAAATTGACAGAAGCTCCCAGCTTTTGTGCTGGTACTTAGGAAGTTCCACTCACGAATTCTAGCAACTGACCACATGAGGCTCAGTAGGAACAATGAAATTCAGAATTGCATTCATTTATGTGCTTCTTCAATTCCTGGAGGTCCTTGTTTAGCCTTCAATAAAATCAACCCTGAACTAATCAATGAGATATTGCAGAGAATATGAATCTTGCAAAATCAATAATTCGTATAATAATTACACAAGCATATTAGAGAACATGGTAATGCATTGCAAAGCAAATCCCAGGGAGCATGCTCTTGAAATCTTTAAAACTCAGCCAGATATGAAGTTTTATGTACTTTGCCCTGGTTTAGGATGATCCTGGAGTTTAGGAAAAAGGATATTTGTAAAGTTTTCTTCTAATTTATGCAAGTTAAAATATCAGCACTCATAACTCTTTTTATTTATTTATTTTTTATTGTTGTTCAAGTACAGTTTTCTGCCTTTCCCCCCACCCCTCCCCACCACCCCAGTCCTCTCCCCCTCCTACCCCTGTTTCCACCCATCCTTATTATTGTCCATGTGTCCTTTATAGTTGTTCCTGTAAACCCTTCATCCTTTTCCCCCATTATCTCCTCCCCTCTCCCCTCTGGTCACTGTCAGCCTGTTCTCAATGTCAATATCTTTGGTTATATTTTTCTTGCTTGTTTGTTTTGTTGATTAGGTTCCACTTAAAGGTGAGATCATATGGTATTTGTCTTTCACCACCTGGCTTATTTTCACTTAGCCTAATGCTCTCCAATTTCATCCATGCTGTCACAAAGGGTAGGAGCTCCTTCTTTCTTTCTGCTGCGTAGAATTCCATTGTGTAAATGTACCATAGTTTTTTGATCCATTCATTTACTGATGGGCACTTAAGTTGCTTCCAGTGCTTGGCTATTATAAATTGTGCTGCTATGAACATTGGGGTCATAGGTTCTTTTGGATTGGTGTTTCAGGGTTCTTAGGATATAATTCTAGCAGTGGAATTGCCAGGTCAAAAAACAGTTCCATTTTTAGTTTTCTGAGGAAATTCCATACTGTTTTCCATAGTGGTTGCACCATCTGCAATCCCACCAACAGTGCTCTAGGGTTCCCTTTTCTCCACATCCTCTCCAACACTTGTTGTGTGTTGATTTGTTTATGATGGCCATTCTGACCTGTATGAAGTAGTATCTCATTGTTTTGATTTGCATCTCTCTGATGGTTAGTGATGCCGAGCATCCTTTCATGTGTCTCTGGACCCTCTGTATGTCCTCCTTGGAGAAGTGTCTGTTCAAGTCCTTTGCCCATTTTTTAATTGGGTTGCTTGTCTTCTTAGAATGGAGTCATTTGAATTCTTTATACATTTTGGAGATCAAACCTTTGTCTGAGGTATCACTGGCAAATATATTTTCGGTTCCCTTTTCATTTTAATGCTGTTTTCTTTAGTTGTACAGAAGATTTTTATTTTGATAAGATGCCATTTGTTTATTCTTTCCTTTATGTCCCTTGCTCTAGTGGATGTATCAGTGAAAATATTGCTTCATGGGATATCTGGGATTTTCCTGCCTATGTTCTCCTCTAGGACTTTTATAGTGTCGCGACTTATATTGAAATCTTTTATCCACCTTGAATTTATTTTTGTGTATGGTGTAAGTTGGTGGTCAAGTTTCATTTTTTTGTATGTAGCTGTCCAGATCTCTCAATACTATTTGTTGAAGAGGCTATTTTTGCTCCATTTTATGCTTCTTCCCCTTTTGTCAAATATTAATTTACCTTAGAAACTTCGGTTTATTTCTGGGCTCTCTGTTCTGTTCCATTGGTCCATGTGCCTGTTTTTATGCCAGTACCAGGCTGTTTTGATTACAGTGGCCTTGTAATACAATTTGATATCAGGCGTTGTGATCCCTCCTACTTTGCTCTTCTTTCCTAAAATTGCTGCAGCTATTTGGGGTCGTTTATGGTTCCATATAAATTTTTGAAGTGTTTGTTCTATATCTGTGAAATATGCCGTTGGCACTTTAATAGGTATTGCACTGAGTCTATAAATTGCTTTGGGTAGTATGGACATTTTGATGATGTTAATTCTTCCAATCCATGAACACAGTAATATGTTTCCATTTGTTTGTGTCTTCCTTAATTTCTTTCTTCAGTGTTGTGTAGTTTTCTGAGTACAGGTCTTTTACCTCCTTGGTTAGGTTTATTCCTAGGTATTTTATTTTTTTCTGTTATATCAAATGGGATTTTTTCCTGATTTCTGTTTCTGATATTTCATTGTTGGTATACAGGAATGCCTTTGATTTCTGAGTATTGACTTTGTATCCAGCTGTTTTGCCAAATTCACTTATTAGGTTGAGCAGTTTTTTGGTGGAGTCTATAGGATTTTCTATGTACACTATCATGTCATCTGCAAACGGTGACAGTTTCATTTCTTCCTTTCCAATTTTTATGCCTTTTATTTCCTTTTCTTGTCTGATTGCTGTTTCTAAAACTTCCAACACTGTGTTCAATAGAAGTGGTCAAAGTGGACAACCTTGTCTTTTTCCTGACCTTAGTGGGAAAGTTTTTAGTTTTTGTCCATTGAGTATGATGTTGGCTGCAGGTCTCTCATATATGGCCTTTATTATGTTGAGGAATGCTCCCTCTATTCCCACTTTGCTGAGTGTTTTTATCATAAATGGGTGCTGTACCTTATCAAGTGCTTTTTCTGCATCTATTGATATGATCATGTGATTTTTGTCTTTGTTTTTGTTTATGTGATGTATTATGTTTATTGATTTGTGAATATTGTACCATCCTTGCATCCCTGGGATGAATCCCACTTGGTCATGGTGTATGATTTTTTTTAATGTATTGCTGGATGTGATTTGCCAATATTTTGTTAAGGATTTTAGCATCTATGTTCATCAGTGATATTGCCTGAAGTTTTCTTTCTTTGTTGTGTCTTTATCTGGTTTTGGGATTGGGATGATGCTGGCTTCATAAAAAGAGTCTTCCATCTTCTTGGATTTTTTGGAATAGTCTATGAAGGATAGGGGTTAGCTCATCCTTAAATGCTTTGTAGAATTCTCCTGTGAAACCATGTGGTCCAGGGCTTTTGTGTGTTGGGAGTTTTTTGATTAGTGCTTCAATTTCACCAGCTGTTATTGGTCTGTTCAGGCTTTCTGCTTCTTCTTCATTCAGTTTTGGAAGATTATATTTTTCTAGAAATTTGTCCATTTCACCTAGGTTTTCAAATTTCTTGGCATATAGTTCTTCGTAGTAATTTCTTACAATCCTTTGTATTTCTGTGGTATCAGTTGTAATCTCTCCTGTTTCATTTCTGATTGTGTTTATTTGGGTCCTCTCTCTTTTTTCTTGATGAATCTGCTTAAAGGCTTGTCAATTTTGTTTATCTTTTCAAAGAACAAGCTCCTGGATTCGCTGATTCTTAGAATTGTGCTTTTAGTCTCTATGTCATTTAACTCTGCTCTGATCTTGGTTATTTCCTCCCTTCTACTTGCTCTGGACTGTCTTTGTTGTTGTTCCTCCAGTTCTTGTAGGTGTAGGGTTAGGTTGTTTATTTGAAATATTTCTATCTTTTTTAGGTAGGCCTGTATCACTATGAACTTCCCTCTCAGGACTGCCTTTGCTGTGTCCCATAAGTTTTGGGTTGTTGTAAGTTTATTTTCATTTGTTTCCAGAAACTTTTTGATTTCTTCCTTGATCTCCTTCTTGACCCATTCATTGTTTATTAGCATGCTATTCAATCTCCATGAGTTTGAGTGTTTTTGAGTTTTTTCCTTGAGGTTGTTTTCCAACTTCAGTCCCCTGTGGTCAGAGAAAATGTTTGATATGATTTCAATTTTCTTGAATTTTTTGAGGCTTGTTTTATGTCCTGTCATGAGGTCTGTCTTTCAATCTATTCCATGTGCATTTGAAAAGAATGTGTATTTTGCTTCTTTGGGATGAAAGGCTCTATATATATATGTTAAGTTCATTTGATCTAGGACATTGTTCAATGCCACAGTGTTTTTCTTGAAATTTTGTTTGGAAGATGTATCCATTTTTGACAGTGGGATGTTGAAATCTCCTACAATTGTGTTGTGGTCAGTATCTTTCTTGAAGTTCTCCAAGGTTTTCTTTATGTATTTGGGTGCTCCTATGTTGGGTGCATATATATTTACAATGTTTATGTCTTCTTGGGGCATTCTTCCTTTGAGTATTATGAAGTGACCATCTGGGTTTCTCTTTATGGCCCTTTTTTTGAAGTCTATTTTGTCTGATATGAGTATTGATACACCAGCCTTTTTTCCGTGTGTGTTTGCTTGGAAAATTTGTTTCCAGCCCTTCACTTTCAGTCTGTGTAGGTCTTTTGTTCTGAGGTGGGTCTCTTGTAGGCAGCATGTGTGGGTCATGCTTTCTTACCCATTCAGCTATTCTGTGTCTTTTGATTGGAGCATTTAATCTGTTTATGCTTAAGGTTATTATTGATAGGTACTTATTCATTGCCATTTTACTTCCTTCATACCTGTGTTCCTCTCTCTCTCTCTCTTTTCCGTCCTTTCCTTAAAGCAGTCCCTTTAGCATCTCTTGCAGAGCTGGTTTGGTGGAAGTGTATTCTTTTAGACTTCTTTTGTCTGGGAAGCTCCTTATTTGGCCTTCCATTTTAATTGAGAGCCTTGCTGGGTAGAGTAATCTTGGTTTCAGGCCTCTGGTTTTCATTACTTGGAATATTTCTTGTCATTCTCTTCTGGCTTGGAGCGTTTCCATTGAGAAGTCAGCTGCTAGCCTTATTGGGGCTCCCTTGTATGTTATTTCCTGTTTCTCTTTTGCTGCCTTTAAGATTCTCTCTTTGTCTTGGAATTTTGCCAGTTTAATTATGATGTGTTTTGAAGTGGTCCTCTTTGGGTTCCTCTTGACTGGGACCCTCTGTGTTTCCTGGATTTATGTGACTTTTTCTCTCTTCAATTAGGGAAGTTTTTCATCATTACTTTTTCAAACAGGTTTCCTATACCTTGCTCTTCTTCTTCTCCTTCTGGTATCCTTCTTATATGGATATTGTTATGTTTCACGTTGTCTTGCATCTCCCTTACCACCTGTTCATTCTTTCTGAGTCTCTTTTCCTTTTCTTGCTCTATCTGGGAGTTTTTTTTTCTACCTTGTCCTCCAACTTGCTGATTCGATCCTCTGCTTCATCCTGCCTGCTTGTAATTCCTTCTAATGTGTTTTTTATTTCTGAGATTTTTTTGTTCATTTCTTCCTGGTTTTTGTTTATAGTTTCTATTTCCTTTTTCATGTGGATGTAGTTCTCACTCAGTTCCTTGTAGTTGTCTGTGAGCTCCTTGAGCATCTTCATAACCATTATTTTGAATTTTATATCTGATAATTTGGTTACCTCCATTTCCTTTAGCTCTTTCAGTGGGGAGTCTTCCATTCCTTTTGATTGCATTCCTTTTGATTCCTTTTGATTGCTCTTTCTTTGTCTCTCCATTTTAGGTGACTATTTTTGTTTGTTTCTGTGCTTCCTGATGTTTCCCTTTGCTCGCTGTCTTTGTAGGGTGAACTTCTATGGTAGGAATTCTGTGGGGTTCAGTGGTGTGGTCTCTTTGATCTCCTCCTTGTCTGGACTCTCTAGGTTTGCCCTTTCTTCTGTTTGTGTGGGCTCTCTCATTGTACTTGAGTTTTTACCTTTTGGTCGTTCCTTTTTTGGTGGTTTTTCTCCTCCAGCAGGCATACTGATGTTCACAGCTCCCACCTGTTCTTGTATGTGATCAGTGGCAGGGAGGTAGGCAAAATGGATTAAGACAATGGGAGAGTATTTTATGGGATTTAAAGTACCAGCAAGTAGAGAAGAGATAGGAGATTCTTTGGATAAGTATAGTGTTAACTGTGATATTTCACCTAAGTAGCCACTTTCTATAAAAGGTGAAAGAGAGATAAGACTCTTGTTAGAGGGGAGGATGATTGTGAGCCGAATCCAGAAAACAGAGCACTTGTGCAAGGTTAGATGATGAGATATGGTGAGACTAAAGGATAGAAAGTAGGCGTAGTGTGAGAGAGAATAGAGTTAACCACAACAACAATAATGCTCAGGATTAAAGCGAAGGTGGCTAAGATCAGGGAGGGTTGCTGTGTATTATGTACAATTGTATGGAACAACAGTTATTTACAATAGTACTGGAACAATAGAAATGTGACAAGAAATACATGATTTGGGTAACCAGAATAGAAAGTATCCGATCAAGAGTTGTGTGTTATTGGAACACAGGTGAAGTGAAAGAAGGAAAATTAAAATACAATAAAGAGAAAACAAGGAAAACCAGTCAAACAATGAAATTAAACAGAGAAATAAAATGAGGGAAATTAAACATAAGGAAGAGAATTAAAAAAATACTAATAAAATAAAAGTGGTTAAAATAATAAAAAATATATATATATATAAACAATAAAATACCAGCTCTGTGGGATAGCAAAGTGACATTTGTCTCAGTTTCTTGGTTTTTGGGGTTAGCCTTGTGCTCCCCATTTCGATCTGTCTCTGGACCCTTTGTAACTCCATGTCTTATTGTCTCACTTGGAGGAAGGAAAAAAAAGAGAGAGGAACCAAAAAGACAAAAAAAAAAAAAAAAAAAAAAAAAGAAGCCTCCTGCCGACTTTAAACCTGTTCATCGAGTTCTGCTGGTCTTCCTAGATGCCACAGGAAGAGGGGGGCTGGGCTTCACTTTTCTCCTTTCCTATGGTTTTGAAAGGATGGGGACCAGGTCTGGGCTGCAATATTCATAGTTTCTGGTCTCTGGCCCAGGTCCTCTGTGACCTGACAGGCTCAAATCCACCACTTAGCTGCTCACAGTGTGAGACAAGCCAGGTGTGAGGTTCCACACTCGGCCACTCAGTCTCTGGGCAAGCGCAGCTGAAATCACCCTCCGGGCCAGCCAGCCGCTGCTGGAGAGTTCCTTACAAAGCAGCTGCCCACTGTTCTTTACAAGCGTATGTCTTTTCACACAGTCCAACTTTCCAACCAGTCCAGAGACTGAGTTAGGGTCTGACATGGCCCATCTCCTCCCTTCTCCATGTGTTGCCTGGCACCTCAATTTCTCTGGTGCCAGCATCCACAGTCCCAGCAGATGTGTACTGCTTCAGTGAGTCTCCCATTTCATCTCTATTCCCCCCAGCAACGTCCAGTACCCAGGTCCCTCCTGGTACCGGGATGCCCTCCTTACTCTGGTAGGGGAGGGAGCTGGTGATCTAACTCTCCTCACTGTATCCTGTGGCAGGAACCAGGCTGGGGACCACAGCAGCCGTGGTCCCCGTGCAGATCCCAGGGACCTTACCGTCCCAGTGCAATCTCCTCACCAGCTGTTTTTCAATGTCCTCTGCAATTTTTGGCCTCCAAACTTCACATAAGCTGGGATTCTGTTGGCTGTTCACTCTGTTCCTCAGATGACTGGCTACATGTTCCAGCTGGGCACAGGGAGAACTGGGATCCACTCCCACCTACCTTGCCACCATTTTCTCGTACCTCATAACTCTTTAAGAAGCCAAACTGTTAGTGAGTAAAAGACTTAACTGAATTTTGAAAGAAAGAAGACCTGTTGGTCCTAGATGCAGGGTCCTGTCATGTATCTAAAATACCACGTCTATTCTCCTCCCAACACACTTCCTATAGACAGTCCCAGTAACTGCTCATGGCTGCATTTTAATGATCTGCTCCAAGACCCCTCTTCCTTTCACCAGCCCGGGCACTAGACTCATTTTTTTTCTCATCTCAAAGCTGTGGTATCATGAAGAAAGAACTGAATTGGAACCACAAGACTGGAGTTTTAATTGTGATTATACCAGAAGCCCTTTAGGTCTCTCTCAGACTAGTTTTCTCATCCCCAAACTGGGCATTTCAACCATGCCACGTATATAAAGTAAAATTTTGGTAAAAAGTGCTTTTTAAGTAGTTTACCTTCAGTACATCCAGGATAGTTTCTGCTGGAACCCGTCCTGCCTGGTTTCAGTACTTAATCCTTTAAAAAACAGTATTAACGACAGTGGGCTTCAGTCACCTTACACTATGGGGCTCTTATCAGCCATCACTGAAGGATATCAGATGGCCCCTTGTTATTGGTTTGCCTTAGCTCAAACTGTCCTTACACCCGCCCAATTTTCTGTATGGTATTCAGAATATATGGATTGCTGCTGCCGCCAAGCAGCTAAAAATAACAGCAGCAGAAGTCCAGTCCAGCTTAACATGCTTCTCGCATGTACTACATGCTGGGACACAATGGTGAGAAAAATCAAACACAGAACTTATAGTCTAGTAAGTGATAAGGACTTTATCATATAACCATGGATGAAGGTAAAATTGAAACTGTGATAAATAGAACGTGAGGGAGGGATATGGTGCCCTGCAGGCATATAATGGCAAGTCTAAGAGATGCTCTTTTACTGGAGTGTGTTACCCCTTCCTGTAAGCTCTTGTTAGGGGGCAAACTCAGGCTATTGGGGACATATGAAGCACTTTCTTCTCCTTTAATTTAGAAATGGGTAATATAAATTTGACTGTTCATATATTCTGCACAGCATAGTATTTTAGACCTCACTGATTCTGTGAAATTTTATTTTGCCTAAATATCTTTAGAGGATTATTTTAGGTTTGATGGCACAATGATTTTGAAGGAAATGGATTACAGAAGTCATCAAAACTTAATATATAAAAATGTAATCATAAAACAAACTTTATTGTTGGAGTGAAGAGATGTGCTTGGTTAGTATGTCCATAAAGGCAGGCAGTGCCTATGGCGGTCTGAGCCAGGCCTTCAGGTCAGATGGCGTCTGCGCTGCCACTGACTAACACAGGAGCTAGGTATTTGCCTCTGGGTTTTTGCAAGATTGAAGTTGCATTTCCACAATGTTAGGTGCCCAAGATTCTGTATACTTCCAATTATATGTGACATTTAAAGGCACGTGTGAATGTTCTATTTTGGGTATATAAGAGAAATTTTGGGTATATGTGTTTTTTTAGGGAGGGAGTGAGATCTCTTGAACTGATTTCATAGTAGGAAGACAAGAGGAAGTTTGTTCCTTTTCACCTTGCTGAAAATGTGCATCCTGAGGGAGATGCCTTTTTTCATTGCCGTTACCTTGCAGAAGGTAATACCTCAACTTAGTACCCCAGATAACTGCATTTCATAGTGGTGCAGCGTGGTTCTCTTAGTCCGCGTACTGATGCTGGCAGAGATGTCACAGAGACTCTGATAATTTATAGTAAGTTGCATTTTACAAAGAGAGGGTTTTTTTTCTAGATATTAGAGTGCTGAAAAATGGTATCAAAGCAAAGTTTTTAAATACCCAGAAGGTTATTCTATTGTATCCATCTATGGTTTTAAAAAGACAACAGTAGGTATTAGGATAATAAAGAGAAGCTTTAAAAACAAAACTAATTGAATCTTGGGCTAGAAATAGGAAGAGGTCCAAAATGTATACAACTATAAAACTTGAGCTTCTTTTGTACATGTATGTTTTTAATCCATTTGGGACATTCTGGCCCATTATTAGTTCAAATATTTTCCGCCTATGCAGTTTGCTTTCTCTTCTCCATTGGGGACTCAAATTACGTGTATGCTTGATATTGCTCCACAGGTAATGAGGTTTCTTTCATTTTCTCCCTCTCAATCTCTGTCCTTTAGATTGGAGACATTCTATTGATTTGTCTTCAAAATCTCTACACCTTTTCCCCCTGTTTGCTCCTATTTCCTGTTAAGCTCATCCAGTCAAATTTTTACTTCAGATATTTTACTTTTCATGTCTGTAATTTATGTGAGAGAGTTAAAAAATATAGTTTGCACTTAACACTTAAGACTCCTCATCTTCCAATTCATTACAGCATTCTTTTCCCTTAAGTCCTTAAACATTTTCATAGTAGCTGCTTTAAAGTTCTTGTCTGCTCATTTGAACATCTGTGTCATCTTGGGGTCTATTTCCACCAACTGCATTTTTTTCTTGATTATGCATCACATTTTTCTACTTAATCATACGTCTATTAAGTTTTGATTTTATTCCTCACATTGAGGATGATACATTTTAGGAAATCTGGATTATAACATCTTCCTTTAGTCGGTGTTGAGTTTTGTTTTGGCAGGCAGTTAACAGTATTGACTGACTCTTTTGTTCTGCTAGGCATGGCTTTATTCTTTGTTAATGTTGAGTCTGTTTCAGTTTTGTATATAGTCGTGGTCTATAGACCCCATGGTCTGATGCTTACTCCTAACGGAAGTTTGTAGGGTTTAAACTGAGTATCCAGGCTCACTCAGCAAAGAATTTCCATTTTGGCTGGGCTAGACCTGCATGACCTCTGTTATCTCCATTCAGATATCTTCTTAAAAATTTCCTTTCAAATATCTATTTAAAAATCATGGCCAGCCTCAAAGCAGGAAATTATTTCTAGGCCTCATGAAGTTTTACCTTGTACAACTGAGACATTGGCCAAGAAGCTACCATGAAGCATTACCTTACTTCTGAGCCTCACATTGTCTGTGCAGAGCCCTCTTTCCAGTACTCTGCCCCACCAATTTCAATCGTTTTAGCCACCTGGAACTCCACTCCAATCATTGCTTCTTCAGCTCAGCAGATCACCAATTGGCCTCACCTTGTTTTTCCTTTCTCTCAGAGAAACTGGTCCCGTGCTATAATCTGTTTGATGCCTTAAAACTGTTGCCATATATACTTTGTTAACTTTTAGAGTTGTCTTCAGCAGGAAGCAAATCTGCTACTAGTTATTCTGTAATGACTGATATAAAAATTATTTATCTAGGTTCTTTGGCTTTAAATTACACAAAAATTATTTATTCCTTACAGTATTCCTTACTGATATATTGAGACTGTCTAATATCACTGATTAAAACTATCCATCCAAACATGAATTTTATTTGAAAAATAAATTTTGAGAAAAATGAAAATGATGACTTTCGAATTATAAGTTTAGACTATTGTCAAGGAGGCCGTCCTAATGTAAGAATAAAGAGAAGTCAGACAGCATTTCCACTCAACAGGATTTTCAGCAATAATTAATAAATTAACCAACGCCTCTAAGGCTTTAAATTAAATTCTCCAAATTTAAGTTATGACTTCACACGAGTGGCCACATTTTGGGGATTCTGTGTAATACAAACTCGAAAGTAAACATTGAATAGTGAATGAAGGGGAAACTCTCATCTATGTATATCTATCTATCTATCTATCCATATCTATCTATATATCCATATCTATCTATCAATCATCTATCTATCTATCTGTCTATCTTTCTATCACCTCCCTCTCTTTGTGTCTCTTTGTTACACTTATTGAGCCATTGAGCCATTTAGTACTTTACGTACTGTCTCATAGTTGATCTACACACAAAAAAGTTAAGTAGACTGTCCAGGATGGGTAGTAATCTTGGCTAAATCAAGGATCAAATCTAGATCATCAGGCTCCATGATGCTGCTGCTATAAGTGCTCCAAGTAATAAGACAGAGGTGGATGCATTTCAGGAAAGGTAATGAATTCTGAAAAAATTTTCACAGTTTCATAAGCTAAATTTTTGAGTTTTACCCTATCCCTTGTGACATGTTGTTTTGTGGATCCATTAGTAGGGGCACTCTCAATAGAATCAACTAAATTTATTCTCATCTTGTATGAAAATGACTTAAAGAGTAGGTGAGGAGGGATTGGTTTCTTGAGGTTCTAATATCACATCTTCAACTACATCTTGCTTCTTAGGAGAATCTTTCATGATGTAATATGTTAAAGAACATCTAGTTCAAGTACAAACATCTGCCTCTAAAGTTCATAGCTCATTCCTTATTTCTCATCTTATGCTTTCTCATATTCCATGGTCCCACAGTCATATCTTAATTCATCCTTATCTAGAATATCGACCACTTCCATAAAAAAAAATAATCAACACTGCATTTCACTCATATACCAAACACCATTGTATAATATTTTTTTCTCCATCAAATGAGTCAATGAAGATTGGAACGTGAATTTATTTAGGGAGTTTTGTGGTAATATTTCTCTGAAAAAAGGATGGATCCATGGTTACCATTGGGTATCACAGCAAACAATTTTCCATTGTTCATGTCCTGTGGTGAAACGGTCCCCAAGAGTTCATTTTTAAGAAGTCTCCCCCATATTCAGTTTACGTTTTCCTTTGTGTTTTAGGTTGTTCACTTCCTTTGGTATTTCTCAAACTCAACAGCAAAAAGAAAACAATGTTAGGTGATGCCTGAAAGGCAAGCTGAGTAAATACAAATAAAGATGAAAACAAGTGAGTGAAGGAGAGTTCCTGGAACAGTTTGCTGTTAATTTAATAAATACTGTGGAGTTTATAAAAATATAAGCTGTATGGTATATATTTCCCTTAAATTAGTTAATGGAACTCTTTTTATTCAGAAGGAAGTTGGGGATTGATATCATGTCAGCTGTAACTCTGTGGGTTTAATCAGATTTGTCTCAGTTGGTTCTCTGGACTCTATTAACCTGTTTTCTATTGAGAATCAAAGATATGATCTAACGTGGAAGCAAGTTAAAAAGAATTTTGCCATTGGAGACCCTAAGAAGCAGAGGGTAGGCTTTATTCTTCCAACTGAACCTCTTCCAGGGCTGATACCACGACTTCTATTGCTTTTCTTATTTCCCCACAGTTCTCAGAACCAGCCCCAGTACGCATTTGGTACTTAATAAATATCTTTTTTATTGACTGACTTTCAGACTTGGAAATGTAGAATATTGTGAAATCAACAAGGGATTATGCACAATGGGAGAAACAGCTCAAAAATGAGAGTTTCTCCTTGTTCAGTTTTGTGTCTTTTATATTTTAGTAAGTTCTTTGTTTCAGAAGAAACTTTTAACTTCAATGTACTTTAATATACTTTGAAGAGATATTTTATACTTCAGATAGCAAATCCTGTTAGTTATTTCCTTTTAAATAACTTCCTACTTGTCCTTGGCCTGTGAAGATATCTAAATGCATTTAGATGCTAGACAAATTAATCTTTTCTTGGTAGATGAGATACTTTTTAGGTAGATATCTTTATAAATACAATAGGTATCTCATAATGAGATTATTATTTGCTATTGAAAACTAATGTCTGCAAAAAAGTTTCTGTACATTTTCAATGGGATTTGAATATTCATCAGCATATGTCTTTAACATTACTTTGTGAACCTTTATATACTAGGGGAAGGGGAATTTTTTTCTTTCAAGGAACATTAAATTACAGAAAAAATCAATTGAGGGTAACATCATTAAAAGCCAACACAGTATTATACTCATTAACTCCACAAGATTAAAAAGCAAAAACTTCACATTATCAATATAGAGAAGAGAAGTGGGGGGAGTAGGGGCTGAAGACTCTGGGTCCTTCTCAGTGTTTTTCAAAATTTTCCATTCAAGGAGCTTCAGTAGCAAAATAAGGCAATTAATGGTAGATCCTAGGGTCTGCTGTCCCAACTTGCATTTTGCATTGTAGAACAAATAATAAAAATAACATTTATGGAAGTTCTCAAACACAATTGATGTTGCGGGAGAGTGAACCATGTTTACTCTATGAATTTGGGTATTCTCTGGCATCATATCTTGCACCGCTGTAGAATACTGATTCTCTATTGAAAAACATGATGCTTTACACCTTACGTAAATATTATGGCAGTGAATTTTAACTTCTTTTACATTGTCTTCTCTATTACATTCTGAGCGCCTTGAGGTCAGAGATTGGATCTCATTTTTTCCTCTGCATTACCAGAAATGAGTTTATTGCCTAGCAAACAGCACCATGTGGTATTTGTTTGCTAAGTGGAATTAGTGCCTATTTTACACTCAGGCTGTGAAAGGTCGATTCAGACTGTGAGCATCTTTGAGGAAAATGACTCTGGTGATAATTATCAACTATTCCTCTTATTTGGTTTATAAGAGGTGCTGTGGTTTGAGTGAGAGTGAGGCTGGAACAGTTGTCAGGAGAAAGTCAGCGTGACTGAACAAGGATTCTTGGAGCAGTCGGCCAGGGCATGGTCGGAACCATCTGGAGGGCTGTGTGGGCCATAGCATGATCAAAGGAGGCTTGTCTTCTCATCAGTTTCATTAACAATAACACACAAGTCCTTAGAATGAAAAAATATTCCAAGAGTATATTAATCTACTAGGGTTACCATAATACAATACCACCGACTAAATAGCTTCAACAATAGAAATTTTTTTCTTGCAGTTCTGAAGGTTGGAAGTCCAAGATCAAGGTGTGGGCACGTTTTGTTTTTCCTAATGCCTCTCTCCTTGGCTTGCAGATAGCTGTCTTCTCTCTGTGTCCTCACGTGGTCTTTGCTCTGTGTGTACGCACATCCCTGGTGCCTCTTACTTTTCTTAGAAGGACACCTGTCCTTTTGGATTAGAGCATTACCCCTATGACTTCATTTAACTTTAATCACCTTAAAAGGTGCTGTCTCCAAATACAGTTGCATTGGGAGAAGGGCTTCCTCATGTAAATTACGAGGGGACACATTCAGTCCAGAACAAAGGGTTACTAAGAGTTACTTACAAATCAGCTCTGAATTGAGTTGTTAAAGGTGGTCATGTTACTTGAGGTTCCTGCAGTGTCCAGTTTGTATTCTACTTTGAAGCCCGGCAGCCACTTATATTGGTGTACCTGTGGCATCTATGTTTTTGCCAGCATAGACTCAATTCTCCCTTCATACTTGATGGCATTGTCCATCGGAGTGCTCTGCCCTCCCCTGGCTTAGTGGTAATCACGTGACCTGAGCTAGACCAGGTAGACGATGCCTTCCTGAAATCGCATGTCTCAGTGGAGGGGCCAAACTGAAAATGGCTGCATCTTATTTCTCTTGATAGCAGTTAGTCCTAAAGACTCTTCATTCTTTCCTACTGCTTATCATGAATGTTTCCCAGATCTTTCCAAACACATTGGCTTTTCTTTTACTTCCCTTTCAATATATTTCCTCTCTCCCTCTCTATAATTTTTGTTGAAGTTACCCAGTATTTGTCTCTGTTTATTATAATAATAATAATAATAATAATAATAAACAACTCTACTAGTTCCATGATGTTTACCATTGTTACAAAACCCTAGTCTCACCTATTTAGAGGCATTTGGGTGGAATTTCTGAAATTGTAGACAGGATGCTTTGTTATCAGTGCCTCACCAGTGTGGTCTGGGATGACTCATGCTGTCTGGGTGCTGCTGTTACATAAATGAATAGTCTTTAAAAAGGTTTTACTTTGGTCATTTTGGAAAATTCCTGCATCGTTATCACTTTTAATGTCATTTGGTTCTGATCTAATTCTTAATTTCCATTGTTCTTTTGGGGAAATGCTCAGAACAGGAAGGTCATGGGGTCTTTTCCTCAGCCAGAGTAGGACCTAGATCAAACGTCGTTGGAGTGCCACTGTCCTAGGGGGATGGTTAGTACACTTCCATCCTTTGGAACCTGGTCCTAAGTATGTTGAAGGAGGGAAGGAGTGCACCATGTGGTATACAAATTCCCATGAAGCAAGGGAAACAGGAAAACCAAGTGGCAGGTGTAAAACCATTCTTCTACTTAATGAGTAAGCAATTCTTCTGGGGACAGTAAAGAGCTAAGGCAGTAAGATGCCTTCTTTATTTTGACACAGACAGTGTCAAAGCCCCCAGGGATGCTTTGCTTCAACAGCTGAGGAGATGGCCACATCTTAGCCAGGCAGGGCCAAGCCCCATGTGGGGAGAGAGCAGGTTCTTTGTGCGGCTCTGAGAGAGAAGGCTGCCCTAGGTGTTTGCTGTGATGGGGAATGCCAGTGTGGGCAGAGCTTCGAAGAGAATCGGAAACCACCAATATTTATTACAAACAAAAATAGAGAAATGAAAGAGGTTTTGATGCTAGAAACATCTAAGTTCTAGACTGTTAGAACTTTTTATAGTTAATTTTCCCTTCAAAGTTTTATTTTGAAAATAATAGAGAAATTTTGCATAAAGTGCTTTATGGAATGATTTTGTTTCAAATTCTTGAATGTGAGAAGCTAAGACTGTAGATCTAGTGCTGTTATAATGATAATATTGCTACCTGTGGTCTCTAAGCAAGGTACAGATATCCTCGGGCTTGGAAAATCTAAGAAGAGACAATGCAGTTCCAAAGTACTTAAACCTACACACAATGGTAACAAAAGACAAAGGCTGGAATTAATTGTATTCTGTTTGACTTTGGGTTTCTTCTCCGTAAAACAGTCCTCTCAATGCTGAATATTAGCTTTACTTCTTTTGTTTTCAAATCCCAAATGATAGTTTCACAGTAAATATTTATTTCCATGAAATTGCAAAGATTTTGCTCATGTACCAAGTGAAACTTAAATTTTAGAAATTTGCTTTTGAGTGCAGAATTTCTTAAAATTGTGAAGAGATTTTTGAGTAGACTTCTTTTTTCTTTTCTTTTTTAAATTAAAAAAATTTAAATTATTTTATTGTTCAATTACAGTTGTCTTCATTTTCTCCCCACCTCTGTACCCAACCCCAGCCAAACCCACCTGCTTCCACTCTCCCCCTTGATTTTGTCCATGTGTCCTTTATAGTAGTTCCTGTAATCCCCTCTCCTCACTGTCCCCTCCCCACTCCCCTCTGGCTATTGTTACATTGTTCTTAACTTCAGTGTCTCTGGTTATATTTTGTTTCCTTTTTTCTTTTGTTGATTATGTTCCAGTTAAAGGAGAGATCATATGGTATTTGTCTCTCACTGCCTGGCTTATTTCACTTAGCATAATGCTCTCCAGTTCCATCCATGCTGTTGCAAAGGATATAAGCTCCTTCTTTCCCTCTGCTGTGTAGAATTCCATTGTGTAAATATACCATAGGTTTTTGGTCCACTCATTCCATGATGGGCACTTAGGTTGCTTCCAGTACTTGGCTATTGTAAATTGTGCTGCTATGAACATTGGGGTGCATATGTTCTTTTGGATTGGTGTTTCAGGGTTCTTAGGGTATATTCCCAGCAGCGGAATTGCTGGGTCAAAATACAGTTCCATCTTTAGTTTTCTGAGGAAATGCCACTGTAATCAAAACAGCCTGGTACTGTAATAAAAACAGGCACATAGACCAATGAAACAGAACAGAGAGCCCAGAAATAAACCCAAGTCTCTATGGTCATGGAGCAAAAATAGCCTCTTCAACAAATGGTGTTGGGAGATCTGGACAGCTATGTGCAAAAAAATGAAACTCAATCACCAACTTACACCATACACAACAATAAATTCAAGGTGGATAAAAGACTTAAATATAAGTCGAATAGACTTCTCAATTGGCAATTTCTGTTCTTTGAGAACACAGGGCTACTTTGTCCAGGCTATGTTTGAAAATTAAATTTCTAAATCTGAACCTCCCCCACCTTCCCATTTTCTTCAGTGTTCTAATTGAATTTATTGATTACCATTCCTCAAGCACTTCCAATGACTTTGGAAACACCTAATTTTCAATTAAATACAATCTACTTGAAATACCTAGAGTGGTTTCCACTTGCCTTCACAAACCCTGGCTGACACCGTGAGTGTGCGAGCATAATGCAGCAGAGTACAGTAAGAGCAAACTAGGTGTCTGAGACAGACTTGTCTCGATTTTCTATTTTGCCTAGGGCTGCTGTGCTTCTCTATAATCAGGTGGGGCCAGATTAAAATGATTTGTACAAAACATTTGAGTTGGGCCTGCATACGGCTAACCCAGAACATCATTCTTTGAACCACTGCAATTTTATATCTATAGACCCAGATAATGTTAGTGTTTAGTTTTTGCCTCGCAGAGTAATTTAAATTAAGTTTTGTCCTCAAGGACTCTCCAGCAATGTGTGAGAGACAGGCAACATCCAGAAATTTCCTGGCTATTTATTGGTTGTTTTATTGGGGCTGGGTTGGTATAGGACTTGGATTAATTAGAGGAATAGAATGAAAGTCTGGTCCAGGTGGGTCACCAGGCTTGTGTCGACAGAATGGTTGGTGGGATGTCCGCTTCTGTTATACCATGTTTATTCTTCTAGGAGTTGTTCCTTTAGATAAAGAGGATGACTTCCAATGGTAGGTAGAAGGACTATTCTTTTAATCAAGAGTGTACTAGTACCTATGTGAGAATAAAGTGCTTTTGGTTGCAAGGACTTTGTATGTCCTTTTTTACTGCTCTGTCCTTAGTAAATAATGTGCTTTTATCTATTCAAATCATCTAACAGCTGAATACTGAATAGGTACTATGACCCAGACTTTAGGCCAGGCACTGCAGTTTATCAGTGGAAAGACTTGGCTTCATAAGTTCATTGGTAGTAATAGGAAAAAAGAAAAAAAAAACAAAAACCCAAACAACACATCCACACATCATTAGCAAGACAGCTTTCCTAGAATTGTTGGGCTTTGAAAATTTTTTAAAAAGTCACCATCTTTTTTATTGTGTAGTATGTATAATAACACTGTTGGGGGCTGGTAGTGTGCCAGCTATGGCTTTTATTTTACCTGTTAAAGCAGATTTATAGAGAACTCAGAGGGGCTCAACAGCTAAACAGTTTGATTTTAGTCTAATTGGAAAAGAGAATTTAATTTTACTGAAAATTATAGGGGAATAAAGAGGGCACTTAAGCTGAAATTAAAAAGTAAAATAGTAAACCACTTTAGTTTATTGTAATGTAGTTTTTTCTTGATAATTTGCATTATGTAATCATATTTATAATCTCCTAAAATACAGTAAGTTCTATGGTTTATTATAATACAAATATTACACTATATAAATTGATAGGTAGATTTAAAAGAAGAATACTTTTAAAAAAATTTTGTATGTGAAAAGATTGAACTCTTTACCTTGAAAGGGATTTAAAAATTAGGTCACCTTCTCCATTTTCTTCATATTGATGGAATACAGGTCATTGAAGTCTAGCTTTGTTTAGCTCTTCTTGCTCCATTTTGACAAAGTGATAAAGAACCTAATTACTAAACTACTCAGCTAACAAAGATCAGGGAATCACCTTCTTAGAAATGGAAAAGCACATTTTCAAGTGTGTTGAGAGTCTGTCCAATTCTGGACTTGCAATTTATCCCGCTTAGAGCCTGGCCAAGGAGGCATGCTTTGAGGAGAGTGTGGCTCCTGATGGTTCGCCAGCCTGGGTGTGGGAGGATAAGGAGGATAAAATAGTCTGTACTTGGCTTCCTATTTCTTGGAAAAATGCTTTACAAGAGCAGGGACAATGTCTCTGAAGCACTCATTAAATATTTACCGAATAAATAAAGAAAGCTTGGCAGCATCATCTGGTGTGGGAATCCTGATCTCTCTGAGCCCGTGTTTCTGTCTGCCTGTACCTGAATTTTGCATGTCATCTAGACGTGTGATTGGGACAACTTACTTAACTTCTCTCAGGTTCAGGGTCTCCATCTGCAAAGTGGAGGTTCTGATATTATCTTCCTGGTGGGGTTAAAAGGAATAGGGTCAAACACATGAGGTAATCTGTCAGAAAGATTTAGCGTCGGCTCTGGTGCATCGTGAGCGCTCAGTGAACAACACCTGTTGCTGCTGTTATTGGAAGTGCACCTCCACCTTCAGGGACCTGGGGACTGACGTGTAGAGAGACCAAAGTGACTTTGCAAAGTGATGTGCATAGTGACTTTATCAAGGGCACTCAGAGCCAAAAGCAGAACTCAGATTTTCATGGCTTCTAGCCCAGCTCACCTTCCATTATATAGATGCCAACAGTTCTGGATGTGTTTCCTTGCAACCTTAATATTATTCCTATTAATCCAACTGAGAGGTCCTAGGCATTCTATTGTTCCAGCCTCCAAACCACAAATCCCAGCACTCCTTTATTACCCAGAAGGAATAAAAGTTGTTCATCAGAATGAGCTACCATTCTTGGCTCTGTAAACACGGTCTTTTCGCTATTCCCCAGTTTCACTTCAATGAATGCTGCGTACATCTCTCTTAATTCCCAGCAGAAAATTCTTTATTCTACTTTCTGCGTTTCTCAGCTTTTCTCTGGTGATTTCACACATTGGCCGTCCTTCTCAGTGTATCTTCCTTCTCTGGCTCTTTAAATTGTATCATTCCTCAGAATTCTATGCTTACGATATATACTCTCCTTACGATCTCGTGGATTTTTCTAGGTTGAAGTAGTTGACCGTGCCCAGATTTTGTCTTCGGCTCTGAATCATGCTCTCCTTGCCTTGTATACTAGACTGGCATATTCCGCTACCTACTCTGTGGTCACTCGGATGTCTGGGGCAGAGACAGGCTATATGCTCATCCAACCCAGTTTTTCTTCCTGGGCACACAGGAGGACTGTAGTTGCTAGCCTCTCTTGCATTTAATTTGGAGTCCAGTGAATGAGCACGGAGTTGATGTGAGAGCAAATGATATGCACCAATTTCACACACTCCTCTCTCCTGTCCTCACGGTTGGAAGCCAAGTTCTCCAAGATGTGAGGGTCACAATATGGGAAGAGCCTGGATTCCCAAATCATTCCTTGAAGGCAAGCTTCCCAGGAGAGCTGCCTAAACTGCACTGAGCTGTAATATGAGCAAGGAATAAAAGTTTGTTAAACCACTGAGATGTGGGGTCTGTTTGTTGCCACGGCAGAGTTTGACCTTTCTTTATTAAAACGTTGTCCCTTAGGCACCGAGCTCTGCAGGTAAGTCTGTTTTCCACCTCAGTTGGTGGCACTACCCTCTGTCAAGGCACCCAGACCACGGCTCTCTAGTTCTCAACCAAATCCAGTTAATAACCAACGCCTGTGGGTTTCAACTCCCATGTTTTTTCTTGGATTTTTAAAAATCATTACCCTGATTGAGGCTCTTGCTATTTCTTACCTGTTTGTTGACTTGAATAAATTTAAAACAAACCAGGAAGCATCCTATTAGAATAGTTGGTTATCATTAAAAGGCATTCCCAGCAGGGAACATAAGAGAATGTGGTGACAGTGTAACAATACCGTGGATGTCTGGAAACAAGTCAATCTCCTGATCACTGATGGAGGAAGCGAGGACCTCCCTGGCCTTTGCTCTGCACCGATGATGACCATATTCAAAGAAGAAAAGGACCCCATGCGATGCACAGGTGGACAAGTGCGGTTTAATGCAATTAGTCAGGGACACCTGGATACTTCCTACCTACCATCTTCCACTTTGTCTTTTTATCTAGCCACACATGCTTTAGAAAAGGGGTCGAGATGCCAGCTGCTTACTGAGTGCAAATCAAAGCTGGAGCGATAGTCTGGCAGGGGTCTCCTTGCTCAGCTTAACCTTACCTGGGAGAGTCAGTTAGCTCAAAACACTTCTCATCCCCTGCAATCCGTCCTCTTGTCTCCTGCAGAGCGGGGGACTGTAGTTGACAGCTTCCACGCTCAGCTGTCCATTTAGTGATGCTCCCTTTACAAAGGCAGCCCTTGGTTTTATTAAGCTACATTTCCTTTCCCACAGAAAGGGAGCCCCTCTTCACTCATGCCCCTCTTGTTTAGAAGCCTCTTCTCTGAGGACATTAAAAAGTGGTCCTGCATTTTCTTAATTTCTGTGGCAGCTCCCCTTCCTCCAAACCTCAGCATGCATTCCCTTTGAATATTTTTTAAAAAAAATAGAGTAATCCATGTTTGAAAATGGGATTCTTCTTTAAATAATTGTTCAGTAGTTCATAGCTTTGGTCTTCCTTGAAAATTACTAAAAAATGGCAGTAAGGACCATAGAAGAGATTGTTTCGGCTTCTGGACATGTTCATGCTCGGTTTTATAGGCGAGCTCGTGCTTGTTAGAGAGCTGCATCTGTACACAGTGACTGCATTTTCCCACCCTGCGTAGGCCTTTGCGGACGGCCTTTGGGGACAGCCTTTGCACCTAGAACTGTTTCCTGTACAAGTATATAGTTGGTGACATTAGTCATTCTTGCTAATAAGTTTCTGCTTCTGGACCTTTTTCTCCCTGCTTTTTTCCTAACTCAGACCTGGACCATAGTCTGGTCTTGGTTCCCATAAGTGGTCTCCTTCCTTCTCCAGACAAACTGGCCAACTCTGACCGACAATGATGTCATCTACACTTCTGTGGGAGTGACAGCCATTCTGTAGCCTCTTCCAAGCTTGTTTGTCTTTAAAGCAGTGTTACCGACCATGAAAGAAAAGATTTTCTCCCATCAGAGAAAGCTAAACAGAGAAGGCAAAAAGAGTACAGGCATGTGAGAATCTTTCTAAGAAGAACATTCTCTCTAAAATCTCTTCATAACCCACGACTAGGCTGGCTCCATTAGCATCTCATTATCTGTCAGAGGGAAGGTAGGTCCATTATCTTTCATCTCCTGAGTATTCCCTGTACATGAAAAGAGCAAAGACTTAAACAATGAGAACGTAAATGGTGAAGCATGTCTCTGTTTTCCTCTTTTCTACAATCTGTATGCAATGTGCAAGGGGAGACCCCCAAAATGGGAATTATCTTTTGGAGGGCGGGCATCTTGTAGCACAGGCTTCCCCCTCTAGGTGAGTGTTCTAGGAACCCATCAGTATACCAGCTGGCGTTGTTACAAGAGGCTGCATTTGGCTTCTGTGAATGTTTTTTAAAGACTCTTTCAATGCGTTTGCCCATTTCATGGTGGGTGATTTACGTGCGCACCTGCCCACATCGTGCTGAGTGTTCAGCAGTTTTAGATCAGAAAACGGCATGACCTCCATGCCCCACCAGCCTCAATCACCCGATCTTGCCCCAAGTGACTTTTTTGTTTGTTTGTTTGTTTCCCTGGGTGAAGAAAAGTCCTCCATGGGAAACATTTTGCTGATGTAGAAGAGGTAAAATAAAAAATGGCAGAAACACTAAAAGGCATCAAAATAGACGGGTTCAAAACTGTTTTGAATAGTGGGAAAAATGTCTCAATAAGTGCATTGCATCAAATGGAGAGTACTTTAAGGTGACTGAAGTTTAAACATGTAAGAATAAATACGCAGTTTTTTAATAAATAAATTCATTTTTTGGCCTCCCCCCAGTATGCAGCCAGGTAATTCCCCACATGTACACCTTTGCACACGCTATTCTCTATCCATCCTTTGGGTGCTTCCTCCATGAGGCTGGCCCTGGTCCCTCCAGCTGGAATTCCTTTCTCTGTTTATTTCTTGGCTACAATGTTTAGCAACCCTTGCATTTCTGTAATCTACAGGGCACACAGGCACAACAAAGTCTCAACACTTTGCAAAACAGTGCAGTGGACTACTTGTGTGGTTTTACAAACTCTGGGGCATTAAAATCTTGATCACTGAAGGTAGGTGGCGTCCATCTACTTTAGATTTCTATATATATGACATGTCTGAAAGGGGCTCTTTATCTTAGAACTTTATGAAGCTAATAGAAATGTTAGCTGCCTTGGAGCAATATGGGATACAAATAAGTAAATAATAACCAAACTCATATTATGCAATGAGAACTATGTGGAGTTAGCAGGCAAATTGTTTATAAATAAAGAATTACACATTATACATGAGATGATTCTGACGTTGGCCAGTTTTGTCCTCACTAAAGAATCGACAGACCGCTCTGCAGCATGGCCAACAGGTTTCTGTTCTGTGCGGATCATTATTTTTTCCTCTTTGCATGTCCAAGTTCTACCAGCTCTTGGATTCTTTCTGTGTGCCTCACTGTTTTGATCCCACATCTGCACTAAATGTTGCTTTCTTCTCTCAGAGCCCTTAATGCTATTTGCAGAAAACCCATGGTCCTTGATTCTTTGCTTGCTCTTATGTTTTGCAAAATCACCCTAACTTTTCCTTTCTGTACTTTGTTTTTCTGCAGAGGAGGGAAAACTTCCCCTCTGTGTCCTTGTATTACAAGAGTAACTTCTTGATTGGGACCTGAGCTAAAACTAGATTCTCCTTTGGGGAGATACCCCCACTTCTCATCATCCCTCAGGAGACATTGAGGTACAGCTGCCAGCAGTGTTATGACTTAGACAGTCCACACCCCACCTCGTTTGGAGCCCATCTCACGATGGTGCTGTGACTGTGCCTTATCTCCTCCCCTAGAAGGTAACTTCTTGAAGATGTCAACAGCGTCTCATTCAATTTGTATCCTCCAGGGCTTCTAACAGTCTATCTAACATAGGGTAGATGCTCATGAAATGTTTAGTGGATTGAATTGCATTAGCTATTACTCTAAGTGCACAAAAAGGGGTGCTAGAGCTCTGAAGAGCCTTAATTCACCTCGTGGGGTTACATGGAGATGCTGTCAGACTTAGTTTATACACCCCGGCTCTCCACGGGTAAAGTCAATGCCAATTGACAGATGAGCTTCTCCAATGAAGAGAAATCACATTTTCACCTAAAGGCTGATCAGTTTCTTATCTGCTGTGTGTCTCAGTGATCATAAAGCAAGAAGACCCCTGGGACTCTGTTCTGTTTAGGCAAAGGCAGGTGTGCTGGGAAGCTGTATATTTGCACACAAACACAGAAAGTAGGGCTTATTTTTGCAATTACTTGCAAAGGCTGCCCATGTTTTCCAGCATGTAAGCATCTAATTGCATTTCACTCCAACTAATTGCCAGCTCAAAATTTTAGATTAGTGTGCACACCATACTTAATTTTTTGGGTTGTTATTAATAACTCACTTAGCTCAGTATGATGAAAAATACCAAGCTGAAATTTAAGACTTGAGGGCTTCTCCATGAAGAAAATGCTTTCAGTAGGGTGGTCAGGAAAGTGAGGAGAGTGGCAGAGCCAAGGGCAAAATTCGAGACAAAGCCCGCCTGGATATTGTGCCCCTCTCTTGGTTTGCTGGTAAAGGCTAGATGGGAGGCTTAGAGATGGCCTTTGGAGTCACCGCCTGTGTTTTGCCACAAGGAGGGGCCATGGTTACAACCATGGTTGTGTCCTTGACTATGTTACAGCAGTCTTTCCTGCATGAAAAACAAAACCTACTTAAAAGAGCTTTTTAAAAAATGTGCTACAAGTCCAGAAAGAATGGCAGTGTCTTTTGTGAGTAATGTAAACATCCTGTGATATCCTTATGTTATTAAATGAACATTACAAAGCGTGACAGAGTCACAGCCACATACACTCACACAAGGACAAGCTACAATGTTGGCTGGAAATGAAAAGGGAGTACTTTTTCACATGTTGTCACGAAAAGGTAACTGGTGGCCTCAGAATTCTCCTGTTTTTCTCAGCAAGACTTATTCTCCAAAGGACACAATGAACTTTTTGTCCTTCTAAACACAGAAGTCAAAAATATATCCTTGAAGCTCAATTTAGCCACAGCAGGCCTGCACATCTATTTACCACTAGGGACACTTTATTCAGAGATTGTTAGTTCCTGTGTTGCTAAATGAAGGGTCAGGGAGACTGGATGGGTCTTAGAAAAAACATTAATTAAATAACGGGCTCCCATCACTGCATCCTTCTGCATTCAGCCTCTGCCATTGTTGAGTGGGTATGTTCTGCGCCAGGCACAGTACTGGAAGCATTGGCTACCCCAGGGACGGCGCTCAGCAAGATTCCTACTGCTGTGGAGTTTCTAGACAGGTAGAGAGCACATATTAAAAAAATAGAGATGTAAGTAAATAGATACGTATATGCTATGTTAAGTGCCATGAAGGAAAGCACTGCAATTAAGACCACAAACGCTGCATCTCATTGAAATGGGGGAAGCTCAGCAAAGCCTCTCCGAAGAAATGACATTTAAGCAGAGAATTATAGGATGAGTAGGATTTAGCCAAAGCTGGGGGAATAGATATTTCCATACAGATGAAAGAACAGGTGGGAAGGCCCTGCAGTTTGATACATTAGAGGGACTAGAAGACAGCTTTTGGGTTGGAGCTTGGTAACCAAGGGGAAGAGTGGCTTGAAATGGGGTTGGGAAGATCGGCAGAGGCAGGACCACACAGGGCCCTGTAGAACATGGTAGAGAGTTTAGGTGGTGTGCTGGAAGCAACAGGAAGCTGCTGAAGGAGTGAAGTGATGAAAATCAATTTATAGAGATCCCAGTGTAGAGAAAGGATGGGAAGAGAGGCAAGAATAATGGCCAGGAGAAAATTCCCATGGGGTTGGTGAGTATGCTGGTCATTTGTCTGTTTGTTGTCAAATCCATTCTCCACCCTTCCCATGTAAAACAGAGTATGTTTCCCAAACTATCTGACCAATTTGCTTTTGGTTGGGCTGAACCAGTGGGAGACAGGGGACGGAGACTGCAGAGCTAGAGAAAAGGAGAAGCTGGGTTGTTTTGTCTTGTCTCTCCCTGCTTGGTGGGGCATCCCTAGCTAGGCTGGTCTTTTGTGGTGTCAGCTGCTCCTGAACAGCCCCATTGGACAGCCCCATTGGACAGTCCCGTTGTCTGTGGGCCTGGGTCCTACAGGGTTCCTCTTCCTACCCGGCTTCCTCATCCTTAAACATCAGCAGTGTTATCTCTTCCCTTGGTTCCTCCAGTCTTAGAGGTGATAGTGGCTCCCCGTGATTGCTAATCTCTGGGTTGCCTTATCATTCCCTGTTTTGCTTTTCAGCTCCTCCAATACCTTTCTAATGAGCTCTCTCTATGAAATTTCTTCCAATTAGAACTTGGACCTTATTTTCTTGACTGGATCCTGACCTGTGTAATGAGCAACAATGGTAGCTCATTGGACCCGGGGCAGCAGTGGAGGATAAGCAAATATATGGACTTGAGATGGTTTTTACAATCCTGTGTGACATGAGTAAAGACAGTGGAGAAGTAAGATAGACCAGAAGCTTCATGTCGAGTTTCCCAGCACCTTAAGCAGCATTGATTTCTGGCTGAATTCAGCTGGTGTGGACTTGACTGAGGAAAACAAATGGACATTGGATCACTTCCTACATGGACATGCCCTGAAGCCCTCATTAGTGGCCAAGAACTGGTCAGCAATCACAGACTCCCACCTTTGCATTCTTATTTTTAGAGCTGTGGTCTGGATAATTTTTCTGGGACTATAGAACGATATCTGACTACAGCCCATGCAAGGCTCTGTCCCTTAAAATAAGGGAGGGGTGATTTCCTTTTGTTAAGAAATGATTTTCCCCCAATTATTTCCTTGATTTTCTCTCCTTTTTCTTAAGAGATCAATAGCCTTTCTTGTTTCTTTTGCTTTTTAAAAGTAGGCTATCCTAGTGGTTATCAGCTGTTCTGCTGACCCCCACTCCCCGCAGCTCCCGCACTGGCTCCTCCTGACTGAAGGGGCTCTTGTCTGCACTGACACACTCCTCTGTCTCTCCTTTCCCTCTTGTCCAACTGAACCACTGCAGGACTCAGGGCCCTGTGAAGTCATAAGGTGTGTGGGCAGCAAAGTGGAAAAGAGCAAGTCATCAGCGACATTCCTGCTGTGGCCCATGGCAGTTGTGCACATCAGGATGGTGACAAGTCACACTGCTTCTGTGGGCTCTCCTTGCATATTTCAGGCTGCAGAGGAGAGTATTTAGGAAGATTTGGGGAGTTTCTCTCAGACCAGATTTCTGTGGCCCCAAGAGTCTGGAAACAACCACAAGGAGATTAGTGCATGTGGGGTGGTGTAGGCATGGGTGGTGCTAAAACACTGTAGTGGTTCCAAGGCCTGTGGGTCTGTGAGTGGTTCCCTCCTTCTCTTCCTCCCCCGTCTCTCTCTCCCTCTCCCTCCCTCCCTCCTCCACCCCTCCTTCCCCTCCCTTTCTCTTCCTCCTTTCCTTCCTCCCTCCCTTTTTTTCTTCCTGTAGCCATTAATTCAACTAGAATTTTGAGCACATATCATCTGATTATTAGGGGCGTGTGCCAGGTGCTCTGAAGTGTGTGAAAGTACACTACAGAGACTTGATTTCAGAGGTTGGATACAACATTGACACACATTTGAAAAATGAAATGGCAATAGTAGGGTAAATGTAGGAGTAGGGATCAGAAGGTCCGTCCTTTCATCTTAGTGGTGCTTTTTATTACCTATGGTCTAGGGCAAGTCACACAGCCTCCCTAAGTGTCAATTCATGTGTCACATGAAAGGATTGAACTGAAAGGTTTCTCAGTCACATGATTGTTCTATGATTAACAGGCACAGTTATGGGTGATCCAGAGTGGTTGTTCTGGAACATTTTGGTCTCAGAATACCTTTATATTCTTAACAATTACTGAGGGCCCCAGAGAGCTTTTGTTTATGTGGGTTACATCTATCAATGTTTATCATATGAAATTGACATTTAATACAAAAATGGGACAATTATAAAATATTAATTCATTTCACAGTAATAATAATAATAAACCCATTACATGTAAACATAAAATTATTTTCATGAAAAATCATGACCCAAAACTCACAATCACCTATTAGGTACCCAGTGACCTTGGCTTCACCAAATTTTAATCAGGCTTCCCTCTTCTCTAGAGGCTCCTGAATTTTGGCTTGCCTCCAAGTTTGAGCACAAATTGAAGCACTTGGGTGCAGACCGTTCCCCCTTAACAGCTCATTCTGAGAACTGGCCACCGTCTCAGCCCATCAGCCTGCTTTCCCCCGCACCGTCCCTGCTAGCCGTGCTTCCCCCTCCCTATGTGGGGAGCATTTTTTTTTTTCTGTTTGATTTTGAAACACTTGCAAGTCTCAAGGTCAAAGCATTTCCCTCATTATCATAGCCTTTTCGGATAATATCGCTCCTTATTTAATCCAGTTTTGTTTTTATTTGGCATTTTAAAAGCCAGAAATATTTAATGAGAAGAGTGACATTGTTTTACATTTGTGCAAATCTTTTAAATGTCTGGTTTACTATGCACTTCTGCAGTCCATCTGTTGTGACATGTTGCTTTGTGTGACGTACGTGGAGAAAATCTGTCCTCACCTGCCTATGTAGTTGGAAAAGGGGGACCCCAAGGACCCCCTGTCAGTGTGTCAGGACTCCCTGCAGCACACGTTGAAAACTCTTCTGGGATCGAGGGGGAGAAGGGCTGGATGTTGACCTGGATTCTGTAGAATAGATTTTAAACTTGTAAAGACGGGGTGTTCCAAGCAAAAAGAGCAATGTGAGGAACCACCAGAAGGAGAGAGTGAGCAAGTTTGGGAGAGGGTAAAAATAGAGTATGGAGAGAGAAAGTCTGAATTCACATGAAGTTCAAGTTATGGAGGGACTTAGAGCCTTAAATTCCCCCTCCCGTACCAAAAAGTTCAGTCTTAATCCTCGAAGTCATAGGTGTCCACTGGAAGGTTGTATGAATGTGATGATCCAAGACAATAACCATGATGATCATATGGGATGGGTGGGGAAAAGGAGAAATAAAAGTAAGAGGACCAGTTCGGATGCTGCTGCAATCGTCCAGGCATGAGGCAGTGAAGGTCTGCCACAGAGTGGTCATGTTGGGACACTGAGGGGAGAATTTTTTTTTCTTAATATCATAATATGTTTCTATTTGGAATAATATATATGATCTTAATGTACAATTTTGCAGAAAGGAGATGTGTCAGAGATGGAAAGGTGCTGTGATCAGCAATAAAAGCAAATACGTTCTTAGCAAGTGGTGTCTATTCAGCTCAGTATCTGAGGGGAGAATTGACAGAATTTATGGATAATAAAGGATGAAAGGTCATAAGATGTCAAGTTAAATCCTATATTTTGAGCCAAGTGATATGCAGAATGGAGGGAAAATCTGTTTTAATAGAGATGGGAAACAACAAAAATAGTTTGAGGGAAGATGATGTTTGAGGTAATTTTGATATAAGTTAGGAACTAAAATTCCAAATCCTTCTACGGTTTATAAGATCCCTTATAATCCAGCTCCTGCCTAGCTCTGTGACTTCCTCACTGCACTCTGTCTCATGCACTGGGCTGCAGCCACAATGACGGCTTTCTTTTTCTCCATGGCCAAGTTCGCTGCAGCCCTCGCTTAGCTCTGCTGGGAACGCTTACCTATACCCTGCCCTCCTTCCCCTCTCTTCCAGCTCTGCCCAGGTACTTCACAGCATTCAGCTTTATTTCAAATGTCATCTCCTCCAAGACACCTTGGCTCTCCTGTTAATATTTTTTCATGCTGCTTTATTTTCCTTCTAGCTCTTACTATTATATAAATTGATCTTGATTTTTTGTTGTATTTATCTGTTTATTTTCTGTCTCTCCCCACTAGAGTGTGAGCTCTATACAGCAGGACCTGTTATATGTTGTTCACTTTTTTGTGTCCAACTGGTGCATAGCAGGTGCTCAGCAAACATTCATAGATCATGGGAGGTATAGCAAGCTCTAGAAATTTCAGGGTTTGCTCTTAAGAGTGACACCCAAACATGTGATTTTGGAAGTCACGCAGAAAGGGTAGGACTTGGAGTGTGGCTGGGGCTAGAGGAACAGAGGACATCTGCTCTTTCTGACAAGGTGGCAGGATGCTCAGGGCTTGTGGAGTTGGTGTTGCCAGGAGACTGAGAGACACAAGAAGCACTACCATCAAACACCGCGCACAGGGATGAAGTCTTACCAATGAGGTAGAAAGGATGTATATTCCTGTAGTCTCCTCCCATCCTACAGAAGCTCAGTTTCAATGTCAATATTTTTGATGGAAAAAGTTGGTTAGCCCCACCAAGCACACGTCTTGGCTCCTTACCTCCCGCATCCTGTTCCATGTTACCTTCTGTACACACTTTTCTGGACCTTCTAGTTCATCTTTTGCCACCTTTCCCTATCTCAGCATTCCTTCTTAGATTTCCCAGGTGCCCCTTGGTGAGCAGTTGGTTTTCTATATGTTTGCTGTTCAGGTCACTCGATCTGGGCCTGGAGCTGTTAGGAAGAAGGATTGTTCCTTGCTGCTTTATTGAAGGACAAACAGAAGTTCGAGAATAGCAGTGTCTAGAAAAGAACCCAAGTTAGAAGACTATAGACTCCAAAGAGCCCTGGCAGAAAGCAACATGGAAGACTCCGAGATGGACTGAGAGCCACTGTGGATTAGCTGAGAAGCTGGCCCTTCTCAGGCATGACCGTTTTCAAACACATTCATTTTTTAGCCAACATACTGTTTCTTTTTCTATTTTAACCTCCGTGATTTTCAAGGTACAGAGTGTACTGTGGGGAATTGCATGCAAGAGATTGTGACAATAGAAAGTCTTTACAGGAGATTCAAAGATTCAGTGATCTTCTGTGGTTGGCAGAGTAAAATGACCCCTAATAATATTTGCCCTTGTAGAAGTCCCTCCTGTCGAATCTGGGTGGAACCTGTGACTACAATAAAATACTAATTCTGTGTTTATATTATGTAGCAAAAATATTTTTCACATGTAATCCAGGTCACTAATTAGTTGAGTTAATCAAGAGGGAGATTATTGGGTAAGCCTGACCTTATTGAGTGAATCCTTAAAAGGGAGGCTACAGGCAGCTTCTAGGAGATACAGGTGACTCCCAGGACTCCCAGTTAGCAACCAGCAAAACAACGGGACCCTCATTCTATCAGGAACTGAATTCTGCCAGTGACTCTGTGAGTTTGAAATAGAATCCTGAGCCTGAGAAAGGAACCCAAGTCCAGCTGACCCTTGGTTTCAGGCTTATGAGACCCTAACAAAGGACCCAGCTGAGCCATCCACAGAAATGGTGAGATAATAAATACGTGTTGTTTTAAGCTGCTAATTTTGTGGAAATTTATTATGAAGCAATAGGAACCTAATACCTATTCCGATAAACATTTGTATGTTTAATTGCCTATCTTAACTGAACCTTGCTTGCAACCTTCCTGGATTTCCCCGTGACTATGAATCACAATGGTAATACATAAAAGCAGGCTAATGATCAATACAATTCTCCAGCATTCCCATGTGGGAACCCACATGGGCTGTCTCTTTCCTTAAATTACTTAAATGATATTGTTTTAAAAAATCTCTTAGATGTGGATAATTTATCTTCTGCTCCAATGTTATTTCTTTAATACACCAAATCTCCATCATTTAAAAAAATGTTATGCAATTTTTTTTGATATCTGTTTACCCCCAATTCTTTCCCCATGTTTATTCTATACGATACCACACCCACCTTGGTGAAAGTCACTGTCCTCTCTGCTCAGGACTCCTGGTTGCTCTACTTCTTCCCTTTTTCCTAATGAGCCACACTCTGCACAGTAGTCAAAGTGACCTTGAAAAAATATAATTAGATTATCGGGTGATGTTATTTCTTACTTTAAACCTGTTAGAAATTGAATGTTTGTGTTTTCTCCAAATTCAAGGCCTAACCCCCAAAGTGACTTGAAGAGAAGGTCTTTATGAAAATAATTAAGGTTAAATGAGGTCAACAGGGTGGGGGCTGTCTGTCTTTATAAGGTCAGTGTTCCTATAAGAAGAGACCTCAGAGAACTTGTGTTCTCTCTCCCTCTCCCCTTCTCTCTATGTGCACAAGACACTGAAGGGCCAAGTGTGCACACAGTGAGAGGGTGGTGGTTTACAAGCCAGACAGAGGGCCCTCACCAGGGATCAAGTTAGGTGGCACCTTGATCTTGAACTTTGCATCCTTCAGAACTGAGAAATAAATTTCTGTTTTATAAGCCACCAGTCTGGGATATTTTGTTGTGGCAGCCTGAGATGACTAACACAGAGCCTTTTGGTGGCTTCTGATTGCTCCCAGAATTAAATCAGGGCTCTTTGTCATGGACCCTCTCTCTAGTTCCATCATCAACCTTTCTGATAGACTTCACTCACATTTCTTGTGTTTTTCGTGAACATGCCAAGCTCTTTCCCACTGCGGTGCCTTTGCCTTCACTGAGGCCTCTTGGCAAATGTTAGTTCCTTGGAGAGGCTGTCCCTATAACCCTTTCTTAGTAGAATTCTGTCTTCCTCCATGGTTTGCCAACCCCTAGAATGATGTGTTCATTTGACTGTTGACTTCCTGTCTGACTTCCCCTCTAGACTGTAAACTACGTGATGATGAGGACACATCTCTTGTAGACACCGTGGTATCCTGGTGCCTATCTTGGTGCCTGGTGCATAGTAGGTGCTCAGTAAATATTTATTGAATGAAAAAAGAGTTGATATCTGAGGGGTGTTGCTTTTGGTATATTCCACATCATTCCAGAAAGCCAGAGCACTACATCCCGACGGGTGCAGTGGGGGATATCCTTTGCTGTTGGCACGCATGCGTGGTGCTACATGAGGAAAAGCAGGGTTCATCCAGCTTCAGGACGCTGGTGATGAATAAACTGTGTACTTATTTCAGAATACTCACCAAGTCCTCACTGGGAAGACAAGAATGGCAGGGTTGGTTTTCAAACAGTTCAGTCACCTCACCAGTGATAGTTGTGCTATAAAACCAGCCAGCTAACACTTACACCGAGTAGTTTCTTCTTTCACTGTGACCTCCCTGAAAACAATTTTAACAATGCGGTATGATAAGATTGTATGAAAAGCGATTTCCATTCATCCAAATGTCTCCTTAGTTTCCCAAAGCCAGGTTTTATGGCCCTGAGTAATGCTACTATCTTTAAAACATTTTCATTTTTATGTTTCCTAATTAATGCCCCTTAAGAATTTTTAAAAGCCCCCTCGTAAGTACATTTCTCTTTGAAAGTATTTAAAAAAAGTAGAATGCAAGTATTAGGTTTTCTCAATACAGTATAAGAAAGTGGGGGTGGGGTGAGGTGAGGGAAGAAAAAGCCTCCCAAATTGTTATAGGATAAGATTTCCAAATTTGGATGCATGGAAAATTATATTTTAAGTGTTCCACCTAAGCTGCTTCTACAGAAAAGATTGCTTTTTCATAGCGGGAACCTCACTAGAATGAGATGCAGTTGCCATTATATATCATATGTTTTCTTTCTCTCTAATAAATGAGAAGGGGCATGTTGGGCTCCCCTTTTAAACTTTCTTTGCTTTAGGGGAAGATGTGCTCTCTCTCCTATAGTACAGTTGAGAACCTCCTCATATGTTCTTTTCTCATTGGAAATTTCTCCACTGTAAGGGGATATGTTTCCAGAGCACTCAGCGAGGCCTCAGTAGCTGTATCTGAGGTTACCCTTTAACCATATCCTGCCCACAAACACATGGAACATGTATGTTCTCCCAAAAGTCCAGGACGGATACTGCTAAGGGTGCTGTCCCACTTAGCCTTTAAAGCTTCGTTCAAGTTGTACCCTTCCCATAAAGTCTTCTCACCATCCATGTGTCCACCTCTGTGCACCAAATCCAAATGGCTACAGGTCCCAAGAAGAAACATAATTTGGTGATCTGGGCAGACCTGAGACAATAGAGAGTGGTGGGGCAGGTTGACAGAGGGTGCTTGGCTCACTCAACAATAGTCAGTTGTTTTAAAAAGCTTGGATTGCTGGCTGGATTGGACCATTGGTGATGGATGATTGTTTCTGTTCTGTTCTGTTACTGGTCTTACTTAACTCACTTCTCACTTAGTATTAATTCTGGCACCTTAAATGTCTGTGGCCTATACATAGGGGTGGTTTTTTCAACTGCACTGTAATCACTCCAGGGAAAGGGATTTTGTCTCACATGTTTGTTGCGTTGACTGGCATTGGCCTAGGAGCTGCCCCAATGCCTACCAGAGTGCCTGCAGCAGGTGCTCACTGCTACTGTTTGTTGGTTGCTTGATTGACATATTGGTGCCCATGAGTTCATGCTGCACATGGCTGCCCCCAGCTTGCCTCAGTGCACAATTTCCCTGAGTGTGTTCCGCTTAATGAAGGGCTGCCGGATACAGAGTTTTATGGTCAAATAATTTTGGGAAAAGCTGAGTTCAGCAAGGTTAAAGTTGAATAGTTTTCTTTACTGCGGGTTTTTTTTTAATAGCCTTAAAATGTTAATAAGCACCATGCATTTTTAAAAGGGGTATGATTGAGACTGTAATTGGTGCTCTCAACCCCATCCTAAGAACTACATTTCATAGACTCCTTTCTTCTTTGCAACTAAAGTTCTGGATGAGAATTCAGTTCTGCCAATCATGTCCATTCCTGTGAAATTTGGAAAGTGAAAGCAAAATACAAGCCATTTTCCTGCTGTGGTTGTTGCTAAAGCAGGAACTTTATTTAGATGCCATCATATTTTCCACAAATGTCCTCTGTCTGTTTCAGGATCCCATCCAGAATACCATATTGCATTCAGTTGTCGTCTAATCTCAACAGATTTTCAGTCTCCCTTCACTCTTATGTCCTTGACAATTTTGTACGTTACTGGCCAGATATTTTGTGGTGCATCCCTTCATCTGAGCTTGACTTTTTAAATAATTTAATTGAAAATTTTTTTTTGGAAAGAATACTGTAGAGGTGATGTGCACAATATCAGAAATTACACAACACTGGGATGTCTTATTACTAGTGCTGCTCAGCTTAATCATTTGATTAAGATAGTGCTTGCCAGATTTTATTTTTTTACTGTAAATTACTATTTGCCTTTTGTAATTAGGTAATATTTAGAGAAAAAATATTTTAAAATGGTTTTATTGGGCTATTTATTCTAATCAAATATGTGATAAGATGAAACTTTCAAGGTCCTTTGCAATCTTTGAGAAAAATATTTTAAAACTAGGCAAATATCTTACTCTCCTTCATCTTTAGCCCACTAATTTTAGCATGCATTGGAGCAATTGCCTGCAGAAATGATTCTGGTGTTTGCCGAGGGTTGATTTCATATTTTGCTCATTTCTTCTATATTTCTAAGTAGATTTTTGACATGCAATGTTATTTTATATCAGGTGTACAGCATGGTTGTGGGAAGTGACTATTTATAGATAGTTTTGGCTTTTTCTTGTGACAATAGCAGCTTCCAGACTTCTGTACGGTGGCAACAGTGATGGGCCCTTGAGTCGAATAACCTGGGGCAGTGTCTGACTTTGGCTGCTCTATTAGATTGTTTTTCTGCAACACTTAGAGTGGTTCTGTCTCCTGCACTGAACCCCAGATGATATAAGGGACATATGTCTATGTCTATATCTATATCCATACCTTTATCATCTATATCTAATCATCTATATCCATATCATCTAAATTTATATCCCTATCCATCTATATATTATAACTCTCCACATCTATATCCATATCTGTATCTGTCTATATCTATATCTCTACATCTCTATCTCTGTCTACATCTATATCTATATCTATATCCATATCTATATCATCTATATCCATATCCATACCTATATCATCTATATCCACATCTATTTCCATATCTTCTATACTTATATCCATATCCATCTATATATCTATACCATTGCATATCTATATCAATATCTGTATCTGTCTATATCTATATCCATCTCTATCTCTATCTACATCTATATCCATATCCATACATCTATATCTACATTTATACTATATCTATATATATTTCAGAAGGCCTATGTTGACTCATGACTTTACCATTTACTAGGTTGGGGAGGTGACATCCCCTGTAAGCCTTGAGTTGCTCTTCCTCATGTGAAATAGAAGACCAATAATTCCTGCCCTCAGACCTCACAGGGTTGTCATGAGAATCAAATGAGATGATGAATGTGGAAGTGGTCTGGAAAGTGTAAATTGTTATAGAAATGCAAAGCACCATCATTAGTCACACTGCCATCTATGAGAATGAATGTTAGATTCATAATGTGGGAGCATCTCATAAGGATTGCCTGAGTAGTCTATGGTTCCTTGAAAACATTGGGGGCTTGATAGATTAATCAGTTGGGAGCAAATATACCACCAGCCTTGCAAAATAGACAATAAACCAAGGGGAACATTCCCCAGCTCCCAAGGTAGCCTCTTTACCAATGGATGAACACAGACTTTTCTCTTTTTCCTGTCTCTTCCAAATGAAAGCCTTTGGGGGAAATATTCTTAACAGAATATTTTACAACTTCAAAATAGACCAAAGGAAGTACAGCAAAATATTTTCTTCATTTGATTTTTCTGTTGGTAAGATGGGTCCTTTCATTAGCAGATTGAGTACAAACAGCCCCCACAGTCTGCTCCAGTAATTTGCAAAACATGATTTACATAAATTTAACTTTGTAATCTCGTGGTTATATTACTGCATTAAAATGACAAATAATGTGACACAGGATGCAGTTTCATATGTCGACGTAGTAGCTGACTGTTACCAACAGCTGCTCCATTGGAGGTGTCTCTCACATATCATTTTTCCCTTCTCAGGATTTGGGTATTCATGAAGTCTCCCAAATTCCAATTTTTTAAAAATAAATTTATCCGTTTGCCTCAGAAACAGAAATTTTTAAGTCAGTGAGTGGCTACAAATCATCTGTTTCACTTATGACTCTGAAAAAAACCTATCCAAATGTAAGCAGTTCACCTCAAGCAATGCCTGCGCACAACTAATGCGGGTAGGATTCTGTTACATAGTTGATGAATGAGGTCCAGGATTTTAGAGAAGCAAGCGAGAGAGTCTAGAAGTCATCTAGTTCAAAGCTTCCTTTTGATTTCACCACAATCTAAACTCTTATTCAGTTAGATGTCTCACCTGTAATAAAAAACAACTCCATCTTGGGACATCACATACATTAAGTTCTTAATAAACACCTGCTTTGTGAATGAATGAACTTAACCTTTCTAAAAACTTTGCATTTTTATCCATACCATCAGTAACATATGAGGTTTTTGGATTCATAATTAACGTCCCTTCTCCTGTCTCCTTCCCTTCTCTCCCTTTCACTTTTCTTCTCTCTTCTTTCCCTTCCTCTTTCCTTTCCTCATCCTCTCCATTCTTTCAGACAGGGGGTGCCTACAGTGTATCAGGCTGTGCTCTGATACACTGTAGTATCAGGCTTACACTCTTGTACAGTGTAACAGGAATATATAGGATGTAATACTCTCTCACTGCACTCTTCTTTTTCTTCCATTTGCTACATTTGAAATCACATGCTCAGTGTCCATCTGCTATTCTGAACTATAAGCTCCATGAGAGCAGAGAAGTGTTCTGTTTTGTTCACTGCTCTATCTTTCATATCTAAGACAGTGCTCTGTTCACAGTAGTTGCTCATTAATTATTTATTGAATGACTTGGACCCTTCTAGGATTGTGCACTAACCCTCACTGTCCTACCTGCCTTACGCCACATTTAGCTCCTGATGCTCCCTACTGTACCTGTCAATTACTCTCACAAGGTCACCACTGACCTTCACAGAGGGAATTTCAATCTTTTCCCATGTTTAAAGGACTATTATATTGCAGTTGACTCTAATACAAGGACCCCAGATGGTAGAGCCTGGAGATTCTCCCAGATGTTGGAGAGGGAAAAACCTTCATGTCCTTACAACTGGTTTAGGGAGCAGGAACATACACATGACTGGGTGAATAACTATACAAGAGAGGAAAAATAAAGAAGCGTATACATGCTACAGAAGTGCTATAAAGGGAGTAATTGCTATGAACTGAGGTAACTGGGGAAACATTAAGAGGAAATTGAACAAGGTCTTAAGATATGGATAGATTTCATAAAAAAGCAGAGAGAAGTGAAGGAGGTAAGAAAAGGCTCCCAGAATCATTTTGGGTATGACTTGTGGGATGTAACATGGGAGAGATGAATTCAGAAGTTGAGATCATTTATATGCAAAGTTTAGGATTAAATTTTAACCCGTGCCCCATAAAGAATTATTGAAGGTGTTAGAAGTGAAGGTGGAAAACACACGCCAGCTGTGATTTTGATAGAACACAATGGTTGTGGAGGGACATTTATCCACCATTAACATCCCCCCTCCCCTCTCCAGTTCCTGGATTTCTATTTCCAATTTCATATTGTTTTATTCCCCTTTAGTAAGCAACCTTAGTTTTCTCCCATCTTAAAAACTACCACCCAAACTGTAATTGAATAACAATAAAAAAATTAAAAAAAAACAAGGAAAAGAAAAAGAAAAAAAAAAACTACCACCCATTCAACCAATCAAATAAACAAGTCCTCCCTTACTCCTAATCTCCATTTAGCTATTTCTACCATTGGCCAAGTTCTTAAAAGAATAGCTCATGTACTCTGTATCCATTTTCTTACTTCTTAATTACTCCTTAGCCCACTGCAATGTGCCTCCTGCCCTAACCCCTGAAAGTGTCTTGTCAAGGTCACTAAGGATCTTCCAGCTGTTCATTTAAAGGGTCAGTTTTTAGTCCTCATGTCACTTGCTATTGCATGTAATACTTCTGTGCCCTTTTTCTTTCACAAAACCTCTCTTGCCTTGGCTGCCAGGACATCCTTCACTTCTGGTTTCATTATACATCTCAGTACAACCTCAGTGTTCTCCTTTTTCCATATGTCTTCTAGATATTGCTGTTTCCCAGGCCTCTTTTCTTGATCCTCTTTCCTGTTTTGAAAGCATGATCTATAAAAGTGTGGGACCATCCGGTGAAGATGTCCAGTAGCGGGGGAAAACTGGCAAACGCCGGTGAAGAGGAAAGGAGGGAGAGTGGCCAGAAGCAGAGAATGTTACAGATATATTAAATAAGGACTGGAAAGTGTTGAACTTGGAAAAAGCTCATTGGTGAGGGAAGTTCCCATGTGGTAGAGACAGAGGCCTGGGTATGAATGGGTGTGGGGGTAGGAAAGTAGAAACAGCTAGTGTAGACTGCCTCCTCTAGAGCTGTAGCTGTGAAGAAAGGGAGTCATTGGATGGTAGACAAAGAAAGATGTTTTGTTTAAGATGGGGGAGAATTGCTTTATCAAGTTCTTTCTTTTCAGGCAAAGTGAAAGGTAAAAAGCTATTAATTTTATACATCACCAAGTTCACACAAGTAGTCAATAGAAATAGACCGGAAAGCACAGAGATCCATATTAAGGAAAGCAGAGTATGTGAGATTCCAAATTTTCTTGTGTTGTGGGTTCATTTCTATTCTTTAAGTTTAATATATGTGTGGTGTTTCATTCCATTTCTTCACAGCCATATATCATAATTTAATTTTTTCCTTAATATAGGTATAAATGAAAAAGCTAAGGCATATTTATGCATACAGGGTCATTTCTAGGTGCATGCACTAAATATTAATATTCCAATGTCTTCCCAGTTTGTGAGCCAAGCAAGAAATGCATTTTTCATAGGAATGATTCTTTTTTTTTTTTTCCTGAAGCAGCAGGCTATTTGAATGGGCTCTTTATGCTCAGAGAAAGCATTATTATTATTACATTTTCCTGAAGAAGAGACATTATTTAGAAAACATGAATAACACAGGAACTGAGTTCTGTATTCTATTTCTGAACCATTCAGAGAGATGTTATCCAAATCCAACAGATCTAGATGCAGCAAATACTAATGGAATGAATGAATTTAGTTTGCTTTTGTCATTTTATATTTCTTCTTCTCACAATAGCATTCTGGGTTTCCTCTGGGACATTATCCTTTTCTTCCTTAGTGCTTGTAGGTCAGTTGGGGCTGACTTTATCTCTGGCTCCAAAGCAAGGCGGATGGCCCAAACCAGGCAAATCAGAGTGCAAAATTACCTGTTCATACTGACTGGGTTAGAGGTAGCCTCATGACCCAATCCAGGCCAAGGAGGGTCCTATTAAAGTTTTGGGTGGAATGATGGTGAAGTTCCTCTGTAACTGTGAAGATCTGAGTGTGGAACTGCCAGCTGCCACTTTGTTTCTTCAAGGGAAGGGCCCATCTGAGGGTAAAGTCAGCCAAGAGATGGAGAGACTGGGCTCCTGGTGACATCAGCTGAGTCCTTGCCTCCAGACATACCTAAAGCACTAGCACTGCGTTTCTTTTTTATTCATGCAAGTCAGTAAATAACCTTTGGAGTTGGAGATCTGTCCCCTGTGGTTGCAAGAGCCCTGACAAAAATGCTCAGTTGGTGCCCCATTCACATGTGACCTTATGTAGTTCCAACCCCGCTGGGTAAGGATTATTAACTTCATTTTATAGATAAAGGTCACAAAACTGCTGAATGACAGAATCTGGATTAGACAGTTTTAAGTTTTGTGCTTCATCTATTACAGCAGAACTCTTTTTCACAATGTCTCTCTTTAAGGTTTTTTAGGAGGAATTTACAGTGATTAATGCTATTGCCTTAACTCACCCTACTGAACTCACTATTAATGTAATGATGAGCACTCTCTGATTTAACACTTAATTCTGTCCTTGATTCTACATTTAGTTTATTTACACTTCCTATGTCTTTTATTTATTTTTCTTTTCCATATGTCAGACACTATTTTCTAGAACCTACTAAAAAGTTAATAGGCCCATAAGACAATTATTAATATGATACCCTATTTTCATTTAAAACATGTATTTCTTAAGTTGGGTGGGACGGGGTTTCAGGGGATCTCCAGGGCAGGGCAAACAGTGTTAGCCAGGTTGATGGAGTCTCAGATATGGCATCTATGTCTGTTGGCTCTGTGGCTCTGTGGGGGAGGGTTCAGAGAAAGGACAATGCATTTCTGTCTGGAAGAAAGCTGTCCCCACCTCTCACCTTGATGCCAGACCCTTCACTTCCTTCCTGTATAACACTGGTGCCTTTCAAGCTGCTATCCTGGTACTGGAACTCAGAGAGAGTGAGTCTGAGTAGGTGAATCCGTGTGTGGGTTCTTTAAGAGAAACTGATTGGGACTCCAGAAGTTTCTTCCACCGACTTGCTTCACTGCTGGATTTTCAGAGCCAGAAGTTATGGGAACTTATCTTCCATCACTGGAACCCTGGGCTAGGGGGCCTAGTGTGGGGCTAGGACTCTTATTCCTGAGATATCTCTCCTGTTGTTATCCACCACACATGGTTGTGGGATCAGCCTGTTCTATGTTTCTGCCCCTCCTACCAGTCTGGATGGATGAGGCTTCTTTAATTTCATAGTTGTCAGACTTCCATTCAATTCAATTTCTGACAATTCTGAGTGATGGTTGTTCTATAATTTAGTTGTAATTTTGATGTGGTTGTACAAGGAGGTGATCTGTGTTTACCTATACCACCATCTTGACCGGCAGCTCACCCAAGTTGTTAATGGAGACTTTTCCATATGAATGGCTAATCTTGGCTCATGTTTCACAACTTCCTAAATCCTCTCAAATAAGCAACAGTCAGTCTCAATGAGCGCCCGGCCCCCATATGTCTTGCTAAGTGTCCCCAGGCCCAGCACTAGCAGCAGCCAGCCTAGATTCACAGTTTGGCCTTGCCTGGGAATCTCCAAGCCCAGAACAAGTAGAAGTCATATCAGATTGCTCTGTAGCCCAGGCAGGGTGACCCTGGGCAAAACACATGTTGGAGCTGACCTTGGCCTGCACCACCCTGGGAAACCCCAGAGCCTGCACACCGAGTGGACAGCTACAGATCATGTCAGAGCTCCATCATCCTGCCCCTGGACAGCTGATCTTCCATGGAGGGTGGAGGTTGGTGGTCAGTGGTCACAGCCAGTCCTTGAACCTGACTGGTCTGGGTAAATCCCTCCCATTGATTTGCCAACAGCAATCAAGACTCAACTACAAGGAAGGGTATACTCAGCCCACACAAAGCATGCATCTCGAGTACCCAGCTTGGGTGATAGGGGAGGTTGTGCTACTGGACCCTACAGAACGCCTACTACATTAGGCCACACTACCAAGACATGAGTCAAAGAGGCTTTACCTAATACACAGAAACACACACAGGGAGGCTGCCAAAATGAAGAGACAAAAAAACATGGCTCAGATGAAAGAATAGAACAAAACTCCAGAAAAAGCTAAATGAAATATAGATAAGCAATCTATCAGATGCAGGGTTCAAAACACTGGTTATAAGGATGCTCAAGGAACTTAGTGAGGACCTCAACAGCATAAAAAAGATCCAGTCAGAAATAAAGGATTCACTATTTGAAATAAAGAAGAATTTACAGGGAAACAATAGTAGAGTAAATGAAGTCAAGAATCACATCAATGATTTGGAACATAAGGAGGCAAAAAACAACCAATCAGAACAACAGGAAGAAAAAAGAATAAAAAAAATGAGGACAATGTAGGCCTATGGAACAACTTCAAGCATTCCAACATTCACTTCATAGGGGTACCAGAAGGAGAGGAGAAAGAGCAAGAAGTTGGAAATCTATTTGAAAAAAAAAATGAAAGAAAACTTTCCTAATTTGGTGAAGGCAGTAGACATGCAAGTCCAAGAAGCACAGAGAGTCCCAAACAGATGGATGCAAAGAGGCCCACTTCAAGACACATCATAATTAAAATGCTAAGGTTTAGAGATAAAGAGAGAATCTTAAGAGCAGTAAGAGAAAAGAAGTTACCTGCAGGGGAGTTCCCATAAGACTGTCAGCTGATTTCTCAAAAGAAACTTTGCAGGCTAGAAGGGATTGGCAAGAAATATGCAAAGTCATGAAAGGCGGAGACCTAATGCCATGATTGCTCTACACAGCAAAGATATCGTTTAGACTTGAAGGGCAGATAAAGAGCTTCCCAGACAAGAAAAAACTAAAGAAGTTCACCATCACCAAAACACTATTATATGAAATATTAAAGAGACTTATTTAAGAAAAATAAGATCAAAACTATGGACAATAAAATGGCAATAAATACACATCTGTCAACAACTGAATCTAAAACACAAACTAATCAAACAAGAACAGAGACAGAATCATGGATATGAAGAAGGTTTTGATGGTTGCCAGATGGGAAGAGGTGAGGGGATTAAGAAGTACAAATAGGTAGTTATAGAATAGCCATGAGGATGTAAGATACAGTAGAGGAAATGGAGTAGCCAAAGAACTTATACGCATGACCCATGGACATGAACAGTGGTGTGGGGATTGCCTGACGGAGTGAGGGTGTTGGGTGGATGGGGTAAAGGGGTGAAATTGGGACAACTGTAATAGCATAATCAATAAAATATGATTAAAAATGTATTCCTCAGCTGGCCATTGTATATTGTTTTGAATCTAATATAATCTTATTTTCAGAGAAAGTAGATGATGACTCTTAGTACTTAACACATAATAGATACTCAAACATTTGTTGAATGGTTGCTTGAGCACCCATAATATGCACCAAAACAGTTTACCTATTGCCTTCATGAATGATCGTTTTGCCACTTCACCCGAGGCATTTCTGTCCTCCACCTGACCTGATAGTCATGCCTTTTGTTTTTCTTTTGGATGTCCAACAATGGGAGTGGCCCTGTGTATAAAGTCCCGGGAACTTAGTTTCAGAGAACCTTGATTTGAGATTCCTATTCTGTAAATTTAGTAGCTATTTGACCTTAATCAAGTTATTCACATTTCTGAGGCTTGTTTTCTTCATATAGGTTGTTATGAGGATTAAAATAAATAATTAAAATATTAGCTATTATTAGCACATTGTACACACTAGCAAGAAGACGAGGAAGAAAAGGATTTGCTTTGTCCCAGCAATGAATCAAACTAAGTCAGTATGCCAGGAGAGCTGAGAAATACAAAGGAAAACAGAAGGAACCCGGGAAAGTTTTGGTTCAACCCTCTGGCACTTCCTCTTCCCTTTCACCTTGTTTTATTTTTCTCTAGAGCATTCAGCACCTTCTAATATACTTAGTTTGCATGTGTATTATGTTAATGATCTGTTTTGCCCCATTTAAGCTCCAAGGGGGCAGGGATTGATTGAATGGATACTAAAAGCTGTTTGTCAAGGGAATGAAAACTGGAGAAGTATGACAAAAAATCAGGTTTAGGAGACTGCAAAGAAGGGAATGGAACAAGAATCTAGGGCATGGGTGTTACATAGAAGGAGGGTAAGGACTGTATAAAGAGAATATCTTTAAGTATATCCAGGGTCTGGAGTGGGGGACATCTTTGCCATATTGATTTTCCAAATGATCTTATATATGTTTTTGCTCTTGACAGTGTTTATTACAAAAGCCACATTAAATAACCTTCACAATTGAACATTCCTCCCAATTAGCAATGCATTCCCAGTGCAAAAGGATGGCAATATGATCACCATCCTATTCCACAAGTTAGGACACAGCACCTCTTGTGCCTCTTCTGTTGAGCTCTGCACTCCTTCACATTAAGCACACCATGACACCCCTGTCATGTCATCTTATCGTGTCCTTTTCTTCTTTCTATTTAAAACCGTAAGGTCTAATGGGGTACAAGCTTAGCAGTTTAAGTGGTTCTTTGCTGGCAAGTAAACAAATACTTCAAGTTCATAACAGATGCACAAGTCCACTTTGGGAGAAATGCATTCTGGGCTCAGGTACATCCTGAGGGTTCTTACAATCACATTTGCTCATCTGTTCATGTGGTGTATACCTGTACAAATTTGGAATGGGCTTGAGTACAGTGTGGGAGAGTCCCAGGTTCAAAGCAAACTTCCAATCTTTGTTTAGTTCTCTGAATATTGAAGATTCTTTCTTCTCAACCTATAAAAAAAGATAGAATTCTTAGCATGTCTCAAAGCTTCTGGTGCCCACTGGTGAAAGTATTAAAAACAGACGCAAAGAAATCAACCTTGATCAAAGAGCACAGATCTAATTTGCAAGTACATTAAAGTAGACAGCAAAAGGTGGATAAAGGCCTTCAGCATTTTTTTGTTAAAAACTAACTATTTCTATAAAATACATGTTTTAAAAAATACCTGATAGTCAAGTATATGAAAGAAGGAAAGAAAATCCTGGTGGCTAAGGACTACTTGAAGGCTAAAGGCTATTTCTTGACATTCCAAAGTTTTTAGTAGAAAACCGGTTAAGTAGCATAGAAAATGTGGAAAGACTTGGGTTTTCTTTGTTGTTTTGCAGCATATATGTATGCTCTTCTTTTATATGTGGGATAGCAAGGTATTATGCATTATGGACATAAATTTGAGAGTTCAAAGATATGTATGATTGGACTTCAGTTTTGGCTTTCACTGTAAGAATAAGGAATGTGGGGCAGTGCTCCCTTTCCTTCATGGAAAGACAAACAGAATTTTCCATGAATAGTCCCAGGTGTGTATTTGAGGTGCTTCCCCGTGGTCCTGTAAAGGTTTGACGCAGCAGGCCTGGGGTGTTCAAACCCTGCCTATTCCAAAGAGAGGTCTCGCCCTCAACTGGCTCCTGAGAGAACCTCTAAGACCTCGTCAAAATTGACAAGAGTGTCAATGTTTCCCTGCGGCCTTGAACCCCACCAGATGGTTTATACTAACAATGTGATTTATGGTTGGGGTCATGGCCCCCCTCTATCAGTTTGACCTCTGGAGGTCCTGGAGGTTGAGAAATGAAGATCATCCACAAGGGTGCACCATGCCTGCGTGACTGACCCCAATAAAACCCTGAACACTAAGGCTCTGTGAACTTCCCCGGTTGACAGTACTCTATATATGTCGTCACACCTTTTGTTTTTCCTGGGAGGATTAAGTGCTGTCCATATAACTCCACTGGGAGATGACAAGTGGAAGCTTGTGTCTGGTCTCTGCTGATTTTCATTTGTTTCATTTTACTCTAGTTAACCATAATATTGAGTTACTGGTATGACTATTGCTTTTGTGAGTCCCGTGAGTCCTGCTAGTGAATCAGCAAACCTAAGGATAGACCCTTGACAACACCCTTCTTCCAGTGGGAGAGTCTGCTCTTACATTCACCTTTGCAGCTTGTCTTTTAAACAACTCCTAAGACGGTAGGCACCTACATGCTGACTATTTTGCAACCAAACTTGGGCTGGTTTACCCTGCTTACAAGGCTCTTCTCATGCTAGTCCCTTCAAAAGGGAGAAAGGCAGAGACCCAAAGTCCCTTTCTTAGAGTATGGCCCCACAGTGAATGTAACTGAGCTACAGACCAACCAAAGCTTTCTGCAAGATGCTGAAATATTGGGAGAGGATCCCTAGCCTTTGTTCTTATGCAGTCTCTCACTATGATATGTCTCATAGCCTCTTGAAGATGGCAGCTTTCAAAAAGTCATTAATCTGCCACCAGGAAGAGACATGCGTGTCTCTTTTTGTGACCTATGCATCATGTTTCTGTAGGGAGGTGTCAATCATTATCAGACTCATTAAAACCACCTTCAAAACAAACGTCAATTTTCTTCATTGTCTCCACAAACTTTCATTAGACCTAAACTCTGACGCTGAGAAATTTAATATATCTGTCCACTTTCTTTGGAAGAGGGAGGACAGTTATATTAAAAACAAATAAAAAAGCTGACAAAGTTTCACAGCTGACACCCACACGTAGTCAGCTTTGAGACCCATGCTCTCTCTATCGTAGGTGGATGCCAACCCTGGTTCTGAAGTGTGGTGGGCTGGTAGGATATTGAGGTGGACCCATCTAGCCAGAGTAGGGAGACAGAAACTTAGAGAGGAAAGGGAAAGACCTAGGAAGCCCATTATAATAGGCCAAGATAATGAGTTTGATCTTATACGTAGGCACAGGAGTTTTCAGTGGTCTCAGAATTCTGTGTTTCACTCAACTTTTCATGCCACTTGCAAATGCTTGCTGGTTATACAGCACATAATGGACCATCTCCCTTGCCAGTTTTCTGCATTGTCTTCCCTCTCTCTCATTCTACCCACCTCTCTCTGGTCCCTCAAACCCAGCTCAAGTTTAGTGCCATCTAGAAATATGATTGGCCTGACTAGATTTGGTTATTCGAAGGACCCCATATTGACTCTGTGCTCTCTTCACCCCAAAGTTAACCTAAGTTTTTGTAGTAAACGTAGTTCTATTCCTGAAGGTGGTCTGTGGAGTCAGTTTTGGTATAATGACCCTCTGGTTTTCTACACACTTTCAACATGAAATTGCACATATGTATTTATGGAAAAGTTTTTAGCATCCAAATCCATTCAAATCATGTTTACAAACTCAGTAACCTTTCTGAAGTCATATGTAAAAGTTATTTGAGTCAAGGTTTTCCTTGATGAAATAATAATGCAAATATGTCTTCATATAAATGCAAAACAGCTAGGGTGATTTTTAAAATTACAATAACTTAAAGGTTTAAAAAAATTATAGCAGTAGCTTATTGGAACAGAACTCATTGATATTTAAAAAATCCCAAGTGGTTTATGAACCCTGTAGGTGAAATGAATGTCTCTCTGGATACACAGATCTTTTTTTTCCCAGTAGAATTTTGTAGGCATGACTGATTTTAAAAAATGAGCAGGGATGTAGGCTGAAGGAAGAGGTAGAACTAAAGCAAAAGCAAAGACGAAGATTCAAAAGATATCAGTGAATGAACAATTGGAAACCCCCCATGTTGCTGTATTTTCTTCTCTGTTCATCCTGAGATTTTTACCCAGTTAATAAGGGGACGAGCTGGGACTCCATCAGTGTTAGCTCTGTTCCACGGATTTTTACAATTTACCACTACTGCCCTCAGCAGAGTTCATTAATCTTTGAAAATTTTCTTTACATGGTAGGCTACTAGGTCTTTCTACTATTGCAGGCACCTCTAAACCAACATGACAAAAACTGAACTCATCCTCTCTCTTTGCCTCCAACCTTGCTTCTCTTTTATGACCTGTTACTAGCATGGTCATGAGCTCAGATGCTTAACATATACACTTCAGTTCACATTTGACCCTTCTTTTTCCCCACTGCTGTACCAACTTATTCTTGCAGAGTGTGCTCACCATGCCTCTCAATCTCTCCCCTTGTTTTCCATGCTGCTGCCACCTTTGCTCAAGTTTATTTTATTATATTATATTATTTTATTTTACATTTTGCTTGTGCAACTGCAGTAGTTCCTAACTGATCTTCTAGCTTCCAAGTCCTCTTTTTCTCCCAAGCTCTCCTTTCCAGTAGAGAAACTATATTTCTATTCCTCTGACACCTGGAATACCCTTTTCCTGCCTGCACATTGCAAAATTCTACATCCTATGAAGAAAGCGACACATAGTCTTTGTTCTTTCTTCACTCTGGTAGAGTGATTGCATCAATGCCCCTTATTAAATGGCCTCCCAGTGTCCATATCCTTTGTTCTGTTAGCTAATAGTTTCTTCTCTAACAGACACTGGGCTTGTTCATGTGACATGCTTTGGACAATAGGACAGTGATAAACTCGACTTAAGCAGATGCTTAAAAAGTGCATGTGTCAATTTCTGCTTTTTTCCTCTTCCCCTTGATCCTTTGCTTATTCTTGGTGGACATGTCCAGGGAATCCTACTGGAAAATGAAACACATGAAGCAGAGAAGTCAGCACATGTTGATCCAGCCAAGGCTGTCCTGGACTGGCCACCCATCATCTGACTGAGATGCATACTTGAGCCATGCTGAGATCAACAGAATCATTCAGCTAACTCTGAGACATGTGAGAAATTATCCATGGTTGGTGTTTTGAGTCCAAGTTTGGGATACTTTGTTATGCAGCAGTAGCTAACTGGTACATATGCTATCCTTCTTTCTGAAGTACTCTTGTAATACTTTGTTCATACTGTTACAACATTTATTATGGTCTGACTCTCCTGTAGGAATGAGTCCCTTTGAATCAGAGGCTGCATTTTTATATCTCCAGTATCTGAAACATAACCTAAGTATGCATTAGGTACTCATTAAATGCTTATTTAATAAGTTAAGGAATATAAATATACACTAACTCACCCCTACCCAATCTATTATGAAACAACAGATTCAAAATGTGTGTTTTTGGCTATTCAGTTCAGCAAGAGCATCTTAGTCAAGTCTATGCTTAATTGTGGAAGAAAAGGCTTTCTCTGTATGTTTGAAAATTAGTGTTTATTCTTAAAAGTTGTTTTCTTTCAAGACTTTTATTTGTTTTTTAATATTAATTTTATTTTTTCAATTACAGTTGACTAAAATATTATGTTAGTTTCGGGTGCACAACATAGTGATTAGAGATTTATATACCTTATGAAGCGATCACCCTGGTAAGTCTATTACCCATTATGGTTATACACCATACATGGTTATTACAAGGTCATGGACTATAACCCCAATACTTTATATCCCCATGACTGTTTTTATAACTGGCCACTTGTGCTTTTTAATCTCTTTCACCTTTTTCAGCAAAAACCCCCAGCCCCTCCTCCATTGGTGATCATCAATTTTCTCTATCTTTGAATTTTTTGTTGTTATTTTGTGTTTTAGATTCCACATGTACATGAGATCATATGGCATATGTCTTTCTCTGTTGGACTTATTTCAACTAGGTCCACCCATTTGCTCTCACAAATGGTAAGATTTCATTCTTTTTTATGGCTGCATAATATTTCATTGCATTTATGTCTGTTCATCCATCGATGAACACTTATGTTGTTTATCGTGGCTATTATAAGTAGTACTGCAATGAACATTGGGGTGCGTATACCTTTTCAAATTAGTACTTTGGATTTCTTTAGATAAACACCCAGATGTAGAATTGCTAGGTCATATGGTAGTTCTATTTTTAATTTTTTGAGGTACCTCCATACTGTTTTCCACAGTGGCTGTACCAATTCACAATCCCACTAACAGTGCACAAGGGTTTTCTTTCTTGCTAACATTTGTATTGTGTGTTGATTTATTGATGATAACCATTCTGACAGGTGTTAGGGGATATCTTATTGAAGTTTGAGTTTGCACTTCCCTGATGGTTAGTGATGTTGAACATCTTTTCATATGTCTGTTGACAGTCTCTATGGATGAATTCTCTTTGGAGAATTCAGACCCTATTCAGGTATCTATTCAGGTCCTCCACCCATTTTTAAATCAGATTGCTTTTTTGGGGGGGAGTGTAGGGTGTATGAGTTCCTTTTAAAATTTAGTGAATATTTTCTCTCATTCAGTAGGTTGTGTTTTCATTTTGTTGATGGTTTTCTGTGCTGTGCAGAAGCTTTTTAGTTTGATGTGTCCTATTTGTTCTTTCTTTTGTTTCCCTTACCCAAGGAGACATATCTAAAAAAATACTGCTAAGAGCAATGTCAAAGAGTTTACTGCCTATGTTTCTTTTTCTTCTAGGAGCTTTATGGTTTCAGGTCTTACATTTAAGTTTTTAATCCATTTTGAAGTTCTTTTTCCATATGGTGTAAGGAAGTGATGTAGTTTCATTTTTTTTTTGCATGTATCTGTTCAGTTTCCTTAACACCATTTATTGAAGAGATTATCTTTACCCCATTGTATATTCTTGCCTCCTTTGTCATAGATTAACTGACCAGATAGGCATGGGCTTATTTCTGGGTCAAGGCTTATATCTGGAGATTAAGTGCCTTTTGTCCAAGAGAAGAAGCAGTTGGTCATTCAGGTCCAGTTTATGGCTTGTGACTTGTTGGTGGAAGGGCATGTACTGGACCTTAGATTTGGAGAGGATGGCTTCCAGGGTACAGAAAGTGCACATATTTAGAGAAAAGAAAGAGGGAGGTGATAGCGTGTGAGTGATTTTTACAATGTCTTTTCTTTCCCTTCACTGTACACGCTGGTAAAATATGTACAGCTTCTTAATTTAGCCATCTTTTCCCTTTTGGCAAATCCAAATCAGGTTTCATAGAGAAAACTCTATAGGCCATACTAGTTCTTTCCATGCAGAGAGGTAAAATAACTATATTTTTGAAATTTTTTCAGCATGTTTGTGCATATATTTGACAATGTATCAATGTTCTGTAAAGAGACTCTTTACATGACATGATGAATTTGTTTTTCTTATTTAAAAAATAGTTAAGTTGTAAAAGAAGTTATACTTGTACCTTAAATACTAGTCATTGATTTACAAATATATTCTACAGTTATTTCCTAATCAGTGGCAACTGTCATATATAAAAATATATATATATTCATATTTATATATAATATATACACTATGCAATTTTTTTGTTCATTCTCTCAATCTTTACTCCTTCCCCCAGTCCCACAACCTGCCTAGTAGAGTGTTTGTTGTGTGCTCAGTAGACATTAAGTAAATTCATTTACCATTTCTCTGCCAACCCCCCTTCTGCCTCTGTTTTCTGAAACATTAGACATTCCTATCTCCGATCTCCTTGGTATCAGAACTGGCACAATATTTTCTACACATAGACACTTGGACACTGACTAATGGCATCATCCAGAGAAGAACAAGTAGCAGATTTGTGAATTCAATTTCTTTTCAGCCTTTTATTGTCAGGGCTAATTGCTTGTTTAAGTAAATGCATCTGAATTGAATAGCAATTGAAGATGTTTTGGGATAATATAAGTATCGAATTTCATGTGCAAAGAGCAGGACTAAGAAAATTCATGTTAATTTCCTGAAAACTTTTAATCAATACAGGGGTCTTTCCGTAGGGAAAGGAATTGGCTTTGGCAATAGACAGATAAAATCAAGGGTCAAAAACTGCAATGCCCACAGCAATCAGGTAACCGAAATGAGTCCAGTAGGTGGCATGGTAGAATTGAGGTTGGCCATGGGGCCAGCCCTCCTTACTCCGATGGTTGTAAATTATTGTAATGTGGGGCTGGAGGATCAGGGTGGCTAGACAATCCACCTTTTAAAGCCAATCTGGACATCCACATTCTATTTAAATGTGAAATCTGTGCTTTAATTGTTGACAGCTAATTCCAGAATATGGATTATTCTTGTGGCTATCATTTTGCTTCTTTTTAGCTCAACAGGAACAGTTGATGGATTTTTCAATTGTTTTTTCCTCACTATAGGAATTAACCATTCCATTTTGATCTGGCAGCTACATCATGGAGTGCAATGGGAAATTACCTAGGGGACATCTGAAGCTACATTCCAAGTGAGCAGCATCTATTGAGCAGAAAAATGTTTTCACAGGACTGTCTTTGAATCTATTTGTTTCCTGTACAAGGAAGTGCTTCCTGTAAAAAATGCTGCAACCTGTATTGGCAATGTCTGGGAAAACACCAACTTTTGTGAACGGGGGCTAACTATCTTGTGACATAGGGACGCCCCTGACTCAGTAAGACCTTCCTCATGGGGACAGCTAAGGCCCGGGTAAAACAATGCCATAGCTGACTGGCTTCACAGAACCTGGAGGAGCCGTAGCAAGGGACAGTTGAGAGAACTCACATCTTACTCCGAAGAAACTACCTGCCCAGATATTTTTGGGTAAATTGTGTCCACAGATTGTTACATTCAAGGTGAGCTCTGGGGTATAAATTTGCACAGTGTTGGCCTTTATCAGTTCACACTCATGCAACTTATCAGTTGGTAAATAATCATGACCCTGTGTTCTCTGAGTGCTCCTTGCTAGAACTGTCACCCCGATCCTTCTTCTGGACCCCTCAGACCTCCTCTGAGATCCAGGCATGAAGGGTTACTGCCCGTCCCTGTATTGCAAAGGACAGAGTCTGTTCTCTTTGCCAATGCCCCAGCCACAGCAGTTTTAAATATCTCATTATTATTTTGGAACCCTTGAATCAGAATGCCAGGCCTTCGTAAACAGCAGTATGGTTCGATATTGGAATATTCTTACTGCTTTCCTTCTGATAGCCATGGGCTAGAGGGGAGCCCGAGGTAAGTGGGAACAAACAGCTTAAGAACCACAACACAGATTTTACTAAAAGCTAGAAACTCTTTGTTCCAGTCCCAATATACACTGGGTGCGCTAAAGCACATTTCATGGGTTTTACCTTACATTTTTCTACTATTGGAAAATTTTGACCATCTAATTTTAAAACATAGATTTTTTTTCTTCTGCAAATATGCAGGCTCCCCACATATAACCTGTGGTAGCTGTGAAGCAGTGGGAGCATTCCCCACATTCAGTGACCTCAGAGGCGCGCTTCAAGCGGTGCAGCGGTCTCTTGTTAGTACAATAAAACATGTGTGAGTCGTGACTAGCTGCAGTCAGGAGTGGGTATTTTAGTGTTTTAATAATCTGGCTCCGTTAATTTTGGTGTGCTGTACACGTTTCTATTTTTGTCTCCAGTGAGAACCACCAAGAAAGGTGTCAACCAGATTTCTGCAGATGCTTTTGTAAAACTGTCATTTGCAAAATTAAATGTCCAAGACAGTGATCACACTTTCACAGTCATACAGGCCTGTCACGTGCTTTCCCACAAGTGACCATGCAGGAGCCTGGGCAGAGAGCAAGCATGAAGCAGGCAGTGAGAGAAAGGAACAAGGAGACAGAGCTTGGCTTTCACAAACAAGCCTTTGCTCTGACTGCTGCCTCCTCTTGCAGGCAACGGGGCAGCAGCGGCTGCCTCTGACCTCAGCCGCTGTGGTTTTCCCGGGAAGGAGAAGCCACATTGGCAGAGAGAGAGGAGCAGGACCAAACAGACATAGAGAACACGCCTCATTCTGATCAATATCAAGATCACATATTGCAGTTTGGGGATTGTTAGCAGTTAAATGGTGTCTCCCAAAGTCATAGGTTGAAATCATATCCCCCAGTGCCTGAGAATGTGACCTTGTTTGGAAGTAGGGTCATCACAGATGTCATCAGTTAGTAAAGGTGAGGTCACCCTGGGGGAAGGTGGACCTTTCATCTAATATGATTGGTCTCTTTATAGAAAGGGGAAACTTGGACTGACACACAAGGGAACACACCCTGTGACGGTGGAGGCAGAGACTGGAGTGATGTATTCACAGGCCAAGGAACACCAAGGATTGCAGCCAACCACCAGAATCTAAGAGGCAAGGAAGGATTCCCCGCTACAGGTTACAGAGGGGGCGTGGCCCTGCCTACACCTCGATTTCAGACTTCTGACCTCCAGATCTGTGAGAGAACACATTTCTGTTGTTCTAAGTCGCCAGCTGTGTTTCAGCAGCCCTAGAACACCAACAGAGAGACCATGCCTTTAGCGCTGGGGCATCAGGCAGAATTTTCAATTCAAGGGTCTGTTACATCTTACAGTTACATGGAATGGGGGAATAAAATCTGCTGGCTCACTCTGATGTTTTTTCCTACCTGTAGAATTTACATCAGAGGGGCATGGAAGCTCAAGAGTAAGGATCGGAACCTGAGGATCATTCTTGGGTTCAGTCACTTAGGGGCTGTGTGGTCTTGGGACTGTTACTTAATCTCTTTACTTTTCAGGTTCCTCATCTGTAAAATGGGGGTAATAATAGTGTCTATCCCATGGAAGTAGATACAATTCATAAAGACTGAGTGAAGTAAAGCATTAATCTACGTGTACTCAACAACTGTTTGCTGAGTTCATGGTGTATGGTGCATTTACAGTCAACTAAGAAAATATGTTAAACAAGAAAAAAAAGACAAGATAATTACAAACTCTGACAAAAACTCAGGAAGAAACCAGGGGGTCTTGAGAGAGGGAGTTGAAATGGGTGAGACCCACTTTAGATAAGAAATTCAAAGACTCCTATGAAGAGGTGAAATTTAAGCTGACACCAAAAGGATGAACACACAGGATTAGCTGGGTGAAGAGTTGGGGAAAAAGGTCATAGGCAGAGGGAGCAGCCTGTGCAAAGGCCCTGAGGGAGGGAGAGCGTGGTATGTCCAAACACTGTCTGCTTTGTAATGAGTAGATGGCTGTAGTAGTTTTCTATTGCTGCAATTGCAAATTACCCCAAACATAGGGCTCAAAACAACATCCATTTATTACCTCACAGTTCCTGAAGGTCAGAAGTCTGGGCACAGCTGACTTCTCTGCTTAGAGTCTCCCAAGCTGAAATCAATATGTCAGCCATCCTATAGTTCTCATCTGGGGCTCAGGGTCCTCCCTGGTGGTTGGCTGAATTCACTTCTTTATCATGCTCTCCATGTGGCTCTTCCATCTTCAAGCCAGTGCCAGCATGTTAAGTCCTTCTCAGGTTTGGGATCTCTGTGTTCTGCCTGCCTTTGCTTTTAAGGGCTCGTGTGATTTTACTGGACTCATTGGGATAATCCATGAATCTCTTTCCATTTTAAAATCAGTTGATTGGCCCTTCACATAGTCACTGCAACTGTATTCAGTCACTGTATTCACGAGCGTGCTGTCTCATCAGATTCACAGTCTTAGGGACTGGGGTGTGGAATCTTCTTGATGGTTGTACTTCTGCTTACACATGGTATACCTGTGGAGAGGACCTGATGATGGAGGGCCTTATGGGTCATGACAGAGATTTTGGAATTTAATTTAATGGCAGTAATTATAGCAATTACTAATATCATATAATTACTAGGTATGGCACCTGTTTATTAGCATTAAGCATACTGCCAAACATTATAAGCATAATCTCAGTTGATTCCCCTAACAGTCCTTTTTGGAGACATATCACTGTACTCACAATTTACAGATGAGGAACTGAGGCTTATGACTTACCCAAGATGGCACATTTCTGGGTGAGTCCATATTTAAACACAGATCTGTCTGGTTCCAAATTCCATTAGTATTTTTATTTTAAATCCTCCTTATTTAGCATGCTTTTAAGATATATATTTTTTAGTGTTTCAATAGGAATTTTTCTGTTCTTGAGAAAAAAGCATAATTTCATCTAACTGGATGTTTTCCTGTTTGAGTCTCTCTCTCCCTCTCTCTTTTAAATTGATTTTAGAGAGAGAGAGAAAGAATCAATTTGTTCTACTTATTTATGCATACATTGGTTGATTCTTGTATGTGCCCTGGCTGTGGATTGAACCTACAACCTTGGCATATTGGGCTACCTGGCTAGGGCCCCATTTGAGTCTCTTAACTATGCCTCAGGGAAGCTTAGTAATTCCAATCAGTAGATTGTAGCCCAGGACTCACGCAGCTATGGCTCCTTCTACAAGGTCTGTCCTGCAGGTATCCAGACATGTGAAAAATAGAGACATTTATTGAAGAAGATATAAGATACGAGAAACAGTGTACATAGGACAATGATGCCTCAGTGCCCTGCAAAGTAGGCACCTTGGGATCTCACACAGTTCCCCGATTGCCACGAGCTTCCCCTGTCGTATTTTCCTGAATCTCATCAATGATCTGAAATCTCTTCCCTTTCAAAGGTGATTTTAGTTTTGGGAAAAGCCAGAAGTCACAGGGTGCCAAATCTAGGCTGTAGGAAAGCTGAGTCACCTGGGTGATTTGATATTTCACCCAAAATCTTGGCACAAGATGTGATGCATGAGCAGCCACTATCATGATGAAGCTGCCAATCACCAGTTGCCCATGGCTGTGGCCTTCTGAATCATCCAAATAGTTTCCGTGGAGGAATGTTCAAGCTTAACACAAAATTTGATGTAGATTTGTTGCTCTGCTTGCTCAGTCATTTTAAATGTGATGGCCACACAGTACACATACTCATTCAACAGCATCTACTACTCCCACTGACTAGTACAGTGAAGTGTTCACGCATGAGTATTCCAGTTCACTCTCCTTGGCTGCCAGGTTAAATCATGTTGCACAAACCTATATTAACCATGGCTGGACTTCTTCTGGACAGACCTTGTATATGAAAGAGTTTTAAAGAATCCTTAGAGCTCAAAGAAAAGAACCAAAGCTCAGTTTTTATAATTTTCTCAATATTTAGTTGCTAGATTTTTAATTTTCATGGGACCAGTATGTCCCTTAATATTATGTCTTGGTTTGCCTTTGGATATACCTTGATTTTTGTTGAGGGCATTGAACTTTGAAAATTCTTTTCTTTCTTTTCTTTCTTCTTCTTCTCTCTCTCTCTCTCTTTATTGTTGTTAAAGTACAGTTGTCTCCATTCCCTCCCATCACTCCCCTCACCGCAGCCATCCCCACCTCCCACCCTTGATCCTACCCTCCCCTTGGCCCTGTCCATGTGTCCCCCATACATGCTCCTTGACAAAGGAGGCAGGAAGCACATACCAGTAATCAGTATTTAATAATGAGGCCATCGCATCCACATTCTAATTTTTTTCAGGGATGTTATGTATTACCTGTATGTAAAAAAATTATTTATTGATTTGAGAGAGAAAAAAACAGTGATTTGTTGCGCCACTTCTTTATGTATTCATTGGTTGATTCTTATATGTGCCTTGACCAAGGATTGAACCCACAACCTTGGTGTATCAGGATGATGCTTTAATCAATTGAGCTACCTGGCCAGGACCCATTATCTACATTTTGATGACAGTTAGAAACTTGGCCATTTTTATGAATTGTTTAGAACTAGCTTCTCTCGCCCAGGGGATTACTTGAGGCTAGAGAATACACCCAGCTCTTATCCCATGGGCCTCCTTGTTCACCTCTTGGTCTACCCTGCCAAGGATGAAGTTCTGGAGGTCTGACTCCATGCTGGTGACAAGAAGTGCCTGTTCACATAGTCACCCCTACTCTGCATCAACTGCCCTCACATGGTGGTCCCTCTATTTAAGGGTCTCATAGGCAGGAGCTGTAGAGGATTATAATTGCAGAGTCCACCTCCAGAGGGTAGATAAACCTTTTCCAAGGGCTGGAGGGGAAGGTGAACTCTGCCCTTCTCTAGGAAAGCAGGTAAAAGTGTTATATGGGAGGAGGGAATCAGGGAAGCACATGACCCACTGAATGGAGCAGCCTGTGTCCTGGGAGATTGCCTGGGGACATATTTTGCAGAAGTCATCTGGCCCCAATCCCCAGGTACCTGCTGATTCAGGACAACTTGTCATTAGTTGATATTTCAGTGTCCATTGGGTATTGCTCCCCTATAGCTCTAGAAACACTTGCTCTAGGATAAGCTGCTAGAACTCAGGGCTCCAGGAGAGAATAAGAAACACATGAGCACTCGAATTGCCAAAACCGATTTCTCTGCAGCTGCAGTACAGAAACAGATACCAACACATTTAAGCCATGCAGGAGGGGGGAGAATTCCACCCAGAATGCAACTTTGTTTGCCAAGTTTCGTGCTAGTCTTTCCTATACAGGGGGTAGGAAGCATTCCCAGAAAGAGAATGCTGAATGAAGTTATAACAACCTAAAAAAGGCAATTCGTGAGGGAGCAAGATCTTCAACAAACGAAAAAGTGTAAATGGTAACATTCCAGCAAATTAGCTCCTAGAGAAGCCCTGAGGCAGAACTGTAAGCCATTATAATTAAGGATTTGGAAAATATCAGTATTTAATTAGAGCCTCCTTTCTTGGTGAAATGCTCTTATTTTGCTGTAACTTCAGGTATAAACAACTAAACATACCCATTTCAAAAATGTGTTTTGTTGCAAGCCTAGAATCTGTGCTAATGTTAATTTGCTTATCATGGCTTCCTGGACTGTTTTTACTTTTTTGTTTGTTTCTTATCAGAGCTGAATTTTAGGAGCAGTTTTGTCTTTAGTTCCCCCAAAGCAGCCATCTCCAGTTCCCAGGCTGTTATAGATACTTATTCACAAACATTCGGGAACATCCTAATAATTCAGTCCAACTCCATAAACCTCTCAACTTCCCCATAATCTAATAAGCACAGCCCCTCTAATATTTAATGCATATGGTGGCTGCTGTTTTAGGCAAAGAGTTTTAAAATCCATTTCCAATGTAACCAAATATCTTGACAATAGCAAAACGTTTCAGCTTTATCCCTTAACAATAGCAAACGTTTTAGAGATTGGTTTGTACCACTCGAAACGATGATTTAAAAACCCAAACACAGCAGTCACATAGGGAGTACCTAGTGACTCAAGAGCAGCCTTAGCCCTCTCTTTTGTACCTGTAATTCCTGACAACAGATCAACCTTTATTCCTTTGCTTATACAGGGATGCACGTAACTCAAAATGTTTTCCAGCCGTGATGGAGAAGATGAGGCATTATCAAGACTAACACTACAATTTAACGCTTCAGAGGAGCAGTGTATATCATTACTCCCTCTGTAGCCAAGCACACTAATTAATATTTATTGCTCCTGTCAAACCAGTAGCCACGGCCAATCTATTCCTGTGGCAGTTCAATGGGAGACTGGACACCATATATCTCCTTGGCAGACATGTTTGGGTCATCAGCAAAGACAGGAGCCCCATTCCCCAGTGACACGTCGTAAACTCTCTCCATTCTCTTGCAAAATTAAACCATTAATTTATTCGTGTTAATTTTTATCCTTGTTGGGGATTGCTGTAAAATAATGAGCGAGGGGAGGGTGGAGAAAGGATAAGAAACAGCTGCATGTCCAGGATCAGCTGCCTAACATATTTATTAGAACAAGGGCTTTTGGAACCGACGACCTTTGTTTTTTGTTTTTTCTTTTATCAGATGTCCCTTAAAGGTTACAGACGTGTGGGGGAAAAGATGGTTATAAATCCTCATGAAGTTTAATCAAAAGTGGCGGACCACCCAGCAGTAAACAAGTTACTAAAACTATTTGGTGTAAAACTTTGCTCAGCCTTGTCAACAGAAGCCCATCATCAACAGGTCGCTGGCTGTGGAATTAATTAAGCGAGAGTGAAATAATAAATTAATTCTGGTATCGCACCTACAGCAAGGAATTTGGCACCCAGAACAGAGAAGTTTCGACTGAGGCTGTAAATCATTCTATAGTGCGTCTGAGTAAACCCAGCATGCTGTGGAACAGAGTTGACTCAAAAATTTAATTAGGAGAACATGGAAACCGCACCGGAGAAAAGTAGGGCACCAAATGCTGCTTTATTTATTTTATTTTACCCTTTTGCTAATTCTACCAGGAGCACCTGTGTCATTAGACACCACATGACCCAAGCTGCTAAGCTTTTGATTAATAGGAGGAATACCTGTGAACTTTTCACTGAAGATTATCTAGGCCATTATATTTTTCCTTTGAAATAACCGCTCTTCCCTTGAGGATGATAATATTCATGATGATAATGACGAAGCAACAATAGCAATAATGATAAAAGAGCCAGCATATATTGGGCCAGTACAATGCCCCGGGTACTAAGTGCTTTACATACATTATCTCATTTAATTCTTACAACCCTTTGAGGTAGGAATTATTAGTTGCATTAAACGGATGAGGAATTGAGGTGTAGAGTTCTGTAACCAAGGTTACTCGGGCACAGTCTCTTACACTCCAAATTTATTCTCCTGCCTACTGCCCTTTCTCTAGGATGCTCTTTGGAGGGTAGTGGGGGTGCTGTGTGGAAGAACCTCTACAGTCACCTCACTGCCCATCCCTGGCTCCTGCTTGGTTCTTCATGTCCTGATCTCTGACCTCTACCTCCTTTCTCTTTTGATTGCATCTTCTCTCCAGGGCCCTTGACGCGTCCAGGTTTTCTTCACTGTAATTCACTCATGGTGAGTCCTCTCTACTCCACCCCTAACGTGATGCCCTTGGAGCCTTCCATTCTCTTATTCCACTTCTCTCTCACTCAGGACCGGGCGAATGTATCGAGTGGCATCTGCAACATTGTTAATTATCCTTTTTCACAGGGGGTTACTGCAGCGCCGATAACCATGAGCACTTTACGGTGCACGTTGAGAGCTTACCTCTGCTATGCACTTTCAAAATCAATTTAGTGATTTAAAAACATCACATTTGGGGGGCAGGAATCCATGATGACTTTTACAATTGATAATACTCTAGTATGAAGGGAGGTTCCTAAACCTGAGTCAGTGCTAGGAAGATTGGACAGGGTAGCAGTTCAGGTCACTGCACTTTAGAATTAGATAGAACTTTTCCACTCACCGGGATGGCCAGCCACCTAATGCATCAGCCTCGGCTTCCTTATTGTAAGATGCGGTTATTTATTACCCCATTCGCAGTATTCCCATAAAGATGAAATGAGACGACATAGGTAAAACACTCAGCACAGTGTAAGCATTCTTTATTATTAGACATTTTGCATGTGGTTTTCAAAGGGTGGTCCCTGGAGCAGCAGCCCCTAGGGATGCAAATTTCTGGACGTCTAAACAACCCTCTCGTGACTGTGATGCTCTAATGTTTGGGGACCACCACTCTGCATACCAATGTTTCTCCCTGGTGAGCGTGATTTTTGACTCCCGTATAGCTGTTTTTCTAATAAATGTCTCCTGCTTCCCCATGCTGTTCTGGTGAAGATTGTAGGATCCTCTGGGTGGGCTAATTCTATGCTCTGTGGATTGTCTGCCTCACTTTTTACTCCTAATAATTACTGCTAATAATAATAATTAGTGAACACTTTTCTTTGACTTGATTACTGCTTTATGCTGAAGGAAAAAAGTCCTTTCAATTTTCCTTCCCTTTTTTGAAGTCTGACAAATGACTATTACCATGTGTAATCATTCACCTGTGTGAAGCGGATTTTTATTTACATCTCTGTTGTTTGTTCTTTAATATCTTAAGAGAAACATAAAATTTGTATTACATTTTAAATAGGGACTTTCACTCTAAGCGAGGGTCAGCGGCTTTTTTCTTTTCCTCATTTGCCATATTTAATTCAGCCCTGGAAGACCGGTGCACGCGTCATTTCCTCCTCATCTCTGCTTGAATGCCGAGCGAAGTATTTTGAATTAATTTCGTTAAATTATTAATAGCTCATGATTGGAAAACATTCCAGATTGAAGTTTATGTTTCACCGTGCACCGTGCACGGATGTGGTAGATTTACTGCGCATGAGTGGATGGGCTCCCACCGGCTGGGTGAAGTGTTGCCACTGGACTACCCGCGATGAATTCTCACGAAGTCAAAATTTAATACTGAAGTGGTATTTTAGTTTCTATTAAGTCAGGACAGTTTTCTGGACATCAAAGGATTAGAATTAGATCATTGATGCAACAGAAATGTGCTAGGCACTCGGAATCACTAGATTAAATAAGAACCAACAAAGGAGAAAGGCTTGTAAGTATGAGCATAGGACAAGAGAATTGACCTAGTCTTCCCTGGGAAGTGGTGTTTGCCCTGAAGTGAGGCATACCTACAGTTTGTTTCAGGAAAGGGGGAGGGGTGGTCACGGGAAGGGACATTTCAGGCAGAGGGCACAACATGTGTAAATGCTCTGTGGCAGGAGGGAACATGGCGTCTCAGGGGGGCTGAGAAAATGTCCTTGTGGTTAGGGGTTGGAGGACAATGGGGAGCCATAGGGAATTTAAAGCAGAGGAATCTGTGATTATGAATTTAGGTGTTAGTGAGATCACTGTGGTTGCAGTGTGGGGTGTGGGTTGTCAGGAGACCGGGATGGATGTGGGCAGACCAGCCAGTAGGCTATTTCAGAAGAGAGAGCAAAGTAGGACTGGATCGAGGTAGAAGTGGCAGAGGTGGAGAGAATGAGTGAATATTCAGATAATTATGAAGTAAAAATGACAGGATGGTGATGGGTAGGGGCAGAGAGGTGATTCTCGTAGTGGTACTGTTAGGTGAGCTAAGAGAACCCTGGAAGAAAACTAGGTTTGCCAGGGATTCTCATGTCTGCCTTTGGGCTGATGCATGTGATGAGTCAAAGAAGTATTGGGTCTGGATATTTGGGTCTGGAGCTCAGATGAAAGTCTAAAATGGCATATGTGCATTTGGACTTATTTGCTTTATGTGGTGATGTAGCCACAGGCATGGATGAGAAGACGGGTCCTAGATTCCCCCTTTAAGGAAGAACAGCATGTAATGCTAAACAGAGGAGCAGACAAGAAGGGATGGCGGGAGGGAGAGAAGGAAATCAGGACGGTGAGGTATCACTGACACTGATGAAAGAAAGCATTTCAAGAGGGCGGCAGTGGCCAACAGAGTTGAAGAACACCCAGGAGAAGGGCCAGCATAAAGGTCTACTGGATATGGAGAAATCCATGGTTTGGTATATTTGCCATTGGATATTGGGAAAATAATGAGTGACAATGAATGTAACAATAGTCTCTGGAGAATAATTAGGATATGTTTGTTGAGGTTATCCCTTCCCCTCCAACCCCATGCCCTTTGGGCCCCAAGACAGGGGAAAACAGGGAAGAGGACACACTGAGGTACAAGGTAGTGAAGTACATGAAAAAGCAGGCTTTATAGGCAGACATCAGGGCTTCAATTCTGACTCTAAACTACCTCGCTTTAGAGGACTCCTTTATCTCCCTAAGTTTTACTTTCCTTATCTGTAAGGTGAGTATAACTACTTGACAGGTTTTTGTGAGGATTAAAGAGAAATATATCAAAAGCTTAGCAAGGTACCTGGTCCACAGTAAAGGTTAAAAAAATATTCATTCAATATATGAATGATGGCTTTCAAGCAAGCAAGCAAGGGAATGATGAAGAGATAGGCAGTCCAGCGGGGTGACTGTGTGTGTGTGTGTGTGTGTGTGTGTGTGTGTGTACAGCTTCGTAATCTGAAGAATGACTAAATACAAAGGATGCTCATTTCCACTGCCGGTAAAGGAGATTTTTAATAGTGTCCCATAGTGCTCTGTCCTCTGCCCCAGATAGTTTAACTTTTTAATTAATGTCTGTGATGAGGCTGTAACAACAATTTTATAAAAAGTACAGATGATAAGTTGATATGAATAGGGAAGTTATAGTGTATCTTATCTGTGACAATAAAGATGGAAATCAAAACAAAACAAACAGTCTGAATAGAATCAGACAAAAATTAACAAACACATCTCCTTTAAAATTGTTTATTTTTCAATTACAATAGACGCTCAATATTATTTTATGTTCAAAATATCTACTCTTGAGTCTAGTAAACCAAGTGTACACATTCAGGACAGTATAATTCATATGACCTTTTGTAGGAGATTGAGGGTTAAATGGACAGGGAGTTTTATGTGAGGCCACAGTTGAAGACAGCTGCCAAAGCAGCTGCGTGGACACTGCTGTAATCAACATAAGTCAGTTCCTCTCTTCTTTCTGGCACCTGTCTGGCCTACATTTCCCAGTCTCCCTTGGGATACATTTTTTGCCAGTAGAACATGAGAAGTAATGTACTTCCCTTTTGGGCCAAGGTAGTTAAGAGTGTTAATCAAGGAATCCCCATAATTTCACTTTTCCCTTGATGTAGGGCTGGATCAGTGAGGGGCTCTCAGGCCCCAGGAGGTGCCAAAGTCTGGGTCCATGAAAGACCGAGGAGCACAGCCTCTCCCCTGCTCTTACCTCCCAACCTCATGCCACCTGCCAAGCAGCAAAAACCAAACCATTCATGAATTAAGCCATGAATGTTTTGGAAATGTTACCATGAATACCACAATTATTCCTGACTGAAAACAGGAACCCAAAATATAACCAAAACTGCTGCAATCTTCAGTTATAGTAATAGGAATATGGCTTCCAGATTAATGGGAAGTGATATTCTGGAAGAAATTTATGCAAGAAGATACTATGGGACCTAACTAAGTTTTTTTTGTAGTCTCTTAGTGCAGTTTTAGACCACATGTATAGCCTAATTTTTAGTTCGTGGCTTCATTTGGCAAGACATAGACATATTGGGCAAGTTCTTGACATGTAGTAGACACTCAATAAATTTCTGTCAAATGAATACATGTTGAACTGTATACCTTCAGTGGTATGACCACCATAGAAAGGTGGTAACCAGAACCCATGACCTATTAAAAAGTGTTTGGAGAAGCTGGGATTGTTTGTCTGGGAGAAAAGGAGATAGGATGGGTATCACCAACTGTTAAAGGTATTATTTTGTATAAGAAAGATCAGTTCTCTGGGACCCCATTAGATGGATCTGGAATGAACAGGTTGAAGTTAGAGTAGGCATTTCTCTTTATTGTACAGAAATGAAAAATAGTGAAATTTCCTCATAAGTCAGAGATGTTCAAAGGAGAAATGACCCCTTACTATATTGGGAATGTTTAAGCAAAGAGTGAGTGATCATCTGTTGGGGGATATTATGGAAGAAATTCAAGCATGAATGAAGTGTTGGATAAAATGCTCCTTGAGAGCCCTTGCAACCATGCTTACCTGGTTCTAACTTAAACTTCATTAGGAATAGGATTAACAAAGGCACTGAACACAGAGTCCTCAGGTTGGCCACACATAACTTGTCTACAGTGAGAGAAAAAGTCCCTTCCATCTTTTAAGGAGTAGTCACTGTTCAGTTCCCCATAGAGCAGAGATTGACAACTTTCAACTGTCATCTCCAGGTTGCTAACTGTGGCTCTGCCTGCTAATTTTCTCTTGTGAAAACAATAATCAGAGGAGAGCTTTGTTGTATAAGTGGTCCTGAACCACTGTGGAAAATTTTTAATTGAAGCTTGGTTGATTTGAAATCTATTGCCACATGAAGTCATGTTGTACTGAGTACTCACAGAATGCCAGCAGCTGTTTCAATTACAGGTGTCTTCTGGAAGGTTCCCTGGTAAGCTATTCAAGTCAGCTCTGCCACTGATGTTGACGAAGAGTGTAGCCAGCTTCATGTGCATGCCATAGCTTGTAGGAAAACATTCACAAAACGGGGTCACTGCAATTGGAATTCTTGAGAGGGATATTGTAAAGAAAAGGGAACACGTGTGAAATTGCTTTGTGTTTTAGAAGAAATAAAAGAAACTTTGGACAGTAGAATCAACATGTACTTCACCTACTGTTTTAAGAAAACACCTGGGGTGTGAAGGATGGGCCTGATACCTTCATGGATTTACCAGATAAGTCTTCAACTAAAAGTTAATAGAGTAGACATAAAACATCTAAGATTCCCTAGAGTGCCATGCTAATATGTGAAAATCAGAGTTCTTTACTAAGAAACACTGATTTGTCTGAGGGTGGGTTGGCTGAATAGTTGGTATTTAATAAAGCTCATAAGGGATAAAATTAGGAGCTTAGTTGAAATTTCCATCTGGTACAATTGTGAAGAGATATAGAAGTCAGAGAATAAAGAGCATGCCATATATTTCTCTAAGAATTGGTGTGAATTTAAAAGAATTCATGTGTTGAAGTTTGATGAGAGTTTATGGGAAATATTTAGATCATTTCCATAGGGCCCCTGACATTCCAAGGGGGCTGTCAATCTCTCTGAAACTTTTCATACCTTAGTATGTTCTGCAAATACTTTCTGAGTAAACACTAGGAACAAATGAGTCGAAGTTTAAAGCAGATTCTTCATTTTATTCGCAGTTGTCATGCATTCTATTTCAAATACCACTCTGGAAGAAAAGCTCTAATTTGAGAGAAACACTGGATGGTTATACCTCATATAATGAAAACAGCAGGACTCGAGGCTCTCCACAGTCTCCTCATTTGCTCTGCTAACAAAGGCTTTGCTTCCGTTCAGGAAACACATCCCACTGAATGTGTCAGGTCCTTTACTGGGCATGAAGGCCACAAGGGATGTATGACACAGAGTCCATGCTTCGGAGAACTCACAGTCTAGAAATACTGTGGAAGATTTATCCAATGCCTTAATACTGGGCTTAGAATAAATTGGAGTCTAGATTAACCAGGAACGTCCTGTGAACAGTTACTTAGCATTGATTATCCATTTCTTGAATCTTTCTCTTTCTCAAAAATATTCCCTTGGTCTGTGAATCCCATAGTTCTCATGCAGCCCTTTTAGGTACAAAAATAAAATTCTTCAAAAGATGCTCTTTATTCATGCTGCCCAGTGGAGGGCTCTGCATCTTGGGCTGATTTAAATAATTTTTTTCCTTAGTGGTTGCTCTCTCCATACTAAAGAGCATTTTCAGCTGTATATACTGAATTGTGTCCTCTCAAAATTCATATGTTGAATTTTTAACTTACAGTACCTTAAAATATTACTGTATTTGAAGATAAGATGCTTAAAGAGGTAATCATGGTTAAATGAGGTCATATGAGTCGGCCACAACCCAATATAACTGGTGTCCTCATAGGAAGATGGAGAGGCACCAGGGATAGGCAAACTCCAAGGAAAGGCTGTGTGAGGACACAGCGAGAAGGTGGTCAGCTGTAAGCCAAAGAGAGAGCCCTTAGGAGAAACCAAACCTGCCAACACTTTGATCTTGGACTTCTAGCCTTCAGAACTGTAAGGAAATACATTTTTTCATTTGTTTGTTTAAGCTGCCCGTATCTTACTATAAATTGGTGTAGCCACTGTGAAAAATAGTTTGGAGATTCCTCAAAAAACTGAATCTAGCATATAAGCCAGCAATTCTACTTCTGGGTTTTTATCTGAAGAAAATGAAAACACTAATTTGAAAAGATATATGTACCTCTATCTATGATCATTGCAGTGTTATTTACAATAGCCAAGACATGGAAGCCACCTAGGTGTCCATCAATAAGTGAATGGATAAATAAGATGTGATATATACACACACAAGGGGATATTATGCAGCAACAACAGAGGCCAAAATCTTGCCATTTGTGACAACATGGATGGATCTAGAGGGTACTATGCTAAGTGAAGGAAGTCAGACAGAGAAGGACAAATATGGTTTCACTTATATGTGGAATCTAAAAACAACAAAACAAACAAACAAAAATAAAACCAGAGACCAAAGGAATGGCTGTCAGAGGGAAGGGTGTGAGAGGATGGGTGGAAAAGATTAAGGGAAATATAGTCATTTATACTGTGACAAGTGTATATGGTGACAGATGATTACTAGAATTAGTGGGGTCATCACATTGTAAGGTGTAAACATGTCCAATCACTGTCTTGTGCTCCTGAAATTCATATAACCAATATAGGATGCATACCAACTTTACTCAAATTAAAAATAAAAAGGGAGAGAGAGAGAGACTTGAATCATTAAACAAAAAAGCCATATAGTCTGTGGTATTTTTCTATGGCAGCCCGAGCTGGATAAGAGGGCAGCTGTTCTTGACACTGCTTCTTTTTAGGTCAAGTTGCCAAATTAGCAGTTATTCCCAAATTCTAGGTTCTGCACATGGCCTCTCTGAGTCCCAACCATTCTTTTGTGCCACTCTGATCAAAATTCTTTAATTTTTTTTCCAGACTTGCCATCAGATTTGAAAAATTTTAGAGCTTAAGAAGAAGAGAAAATCCATTTTTCTATCTGAATGCTGCAAATGTCAACTGTAAGAAAAGGCTTGATTGTCACATTGTTCTCTCCCCAGGAGACAGGGATGGAGAACTTGACCGAGATATAATGCAGAATCCCCACAGTGATTTTCAAGTCTCAAAATGTGGCAAAGAAAGTGCACTAGCGGGAGTAGTGACGGGGCAATATTGGGTTAACTTGAGAACTCTGGCGTTCGAAATGTCCCTGCAAGAACTTCATAAAGACAGGTATAGTCTAAGGCAGAAATACCGATAGGAGTTCGAATGAAAGACATGACATGAAATTGCATTTCTTAAGGAGGAAGATAACACTCAGGAACATTAAATGATTTAATTATGCTTGAAAGAGCTTTTTGAGCTAAAAATGAAGCAAAAGCAGAGTGTTCGGGATATAAGTTGGAGAAAGCAGCTGTAGGAGAAATTCTGAAAGCAAAGTATGCAAAGTCTGTAATCCCCACGGCCTTGGTGAAGGCGAAGAGGACCATCCATTTTGCTTTTTCTAGGACAAGGACCTCGAAAACGAGAATAGTAATTTTGTGTATGATTGAGGCTTAACTCTCCTTATGGGAAGAAATACTGTGAATCCTAAAGATTACTCAGCTTAAGAGTGCTGAAATATATCAACGTATAGCATTAACATGTAGCATTAGAGTTAATCAACATATAAAAAATGACCACTATCAGACCCCATACATTTTTGATATGGTAGCAAATACTTTCTGTCATTAACACCTGAAAGATTTATATAACATAACATGTCCCTGACATATATATGGACATTCTATATATACCAGTCAGTTACTGTATTTTGACTTTGTTTGGATAAAAGTCCTGGGCATATTTACCTCCAAATGTTTTTCTAACAGTGAACTAACATTATGAACAGAATCTGTGATGTAAGTAGATTCTTCAACCATGTCTACATCCTCCAGTTTCAGTTCAAAACTTTAAACAGAATACAAAATTGTCTGTGTGGAATGGATGCAGAGTCCTCCCTCCTGAACAGTTCCCGGTATGGCGTACATTTTCTTTTATGGTGCCAGTCAGTGTCTGACTTGTCTTTTTGCCATGTGATGAATTAAAAATGCATGATCACATGCTGGAAAGCTCAGTAGCTTCTGGAAAGAATCCCCTGGACACTGCCATTCTTCCAGTTGATCCTTTTGCCTTCCCTGGGTTGGCAAGTTCCAGCTCTATCGCCCACTGCTTCCATCTATCCCTAACAGATGGTTCTTTTTCCTACTCAAGATCCAATCTGGTGATTTACTTTAATACGCTTTGGCCTAAAGAATACCCATGACAGATGAGCTAGCACTGCCTCCTGAAGCAAAATTTTGCAAAGAAGAAGAAGTTAAGTACACACGTGCCATCTAGACCGCGTTCCATTTTATGCTCCCCATAAATCAGAATATTTGTCAACAACAATTAAAATGTAGTTTCCCTGGTAATAAACATTGCAGGGAGGGACAAATCAAGTTTCATTTATTCTGTCAGAAACTGAAGGCAAGCGCTTCATATTATTTTGTGGATAATCTCGGAGGAGTTAACTAAGCACAATTACAGTCTTGATTTTAATTAAAACTCTGGGTACCTTTCAAGTTCCGTTAGGGAGATGTCCTGGGTCTGCTTAGCTGAGGTCTGCACTGTGAAGTTAATTTGACACATAACATATTTTTTCAGGAGGTAACTGTCGCAGGAAGCTGTTTGTAAGAGCAGCCTCTCCAGGGCCTGTGGGCCCCACAAAAAGTAATGACTTCTTCTGAAGCAGCAGCTTCGCCAGGAAGTACATCTGCATAACCAACCCTGAAGCCCTCCCAATAATGTCATTAAGCTGGAAAAATCAAAGGAAAAGGCGCCCAAAAGGTGCCGTTAAATGTGTTTCATTACTCACTGTACACAGAACAACAATAGAACGGAGCCATGGAATCATTTCAAATTACAATGAAAAGCAAAACCATCCCCAAATACCTGAAAGGGTGGCAGAGGCAGAAGGTTGGAGCTGTGAGCTGGTGCCCCAACTCAGGGAGGCCGCTGTGGAAGGGCTGCATCCTCACTTCTGCCGGTGACCCTGTGCTTCGTGAGTGGGCCAGAGTCTCCACTATGAGCCGTTTGTTTTATGTTACTTGACCAGGGGTTGGCATATAAGCTGCTGCTTTCTACTTGGCCTGTTTTTCTTTCTGAATTGTGACTGTACACCAGGCCAGAATTTGGCCACACTTCAGTTCACAGAGTGATATATTTTGGCCGAGAGGGGTTTCAACTTATTTCTGCAAAGTAATGAGCAGGACAGCCGCGAGGGTGCTGATTTGTGTGGGCCACACATGCCTGTGGTGTGTGGTGGGTTTCGAAGGGGAGATGTCACACCCGTGGCCCCTATTTTTGATCCCCACTATACCTCTCTCCTGTGCATCCTAACCTGGATTTCCCCACACTTGTGTCTGAAAGGCAGATGCTTCTCCAGGGCGTTTTTAGAAATCAGAGCAAACCTGAGCTGCTGTTGGCCTTTGGAGACCATCTGGTCCAGCTGGTCTGTTAACTCACAGATGGCGAGGCTAAAGAGGAAAAGAGAAATCATGGAGCCCCTCTGGACCCTGAAGTCACACATGCTCATTGCCCCCTTTGACTCTGCAGGGCGCTGGACTTAGACGTCCATGTTGGAGCTTTTTACTTCCAAGGAAGTGTTTGTCCATTCAGCACGAGTTTGTAAAGTTTGCACGTTTCCTGGGTGCTGGGTGCTGGGTGCTGAGCCCTTTGCATTGTGGTGCTGCTTTATCCCCAGGGCGCTCCCATAAGATAAGTCCTGTTATTAATTACGTTCCAGCTGAGGAAACTGAGGGTGGGAGATGTTCTGGGACTTGTTCAAGGCCCTCCATCGTGTGTGTGGAGCAGCAGGGGTTCAAATCCAGGCAGCCTGACCCTGGCTCAGAGCTCACAACTGTCCTGCGTGCTGCCCTCAGTGCACCAAGCCACTTGTGTGAAGGCAGCGCTGAGCCTAGAGCCGACGGGCGCATGGGAGCGGGTGCAGCTGTGTACCCCAAGTAAAGCCCCGTTTCCTTAAGGCAGACAGAGTGTTTTTTGCAATAAATAGTAATGATATTTGTTTTAAATTTTTTATTCAATCAATCTGACATGTAACCTTGTGTAAGTTTAAGGTGTGCAGCCTGTTACCTAGATACATTTATGTATTGTAATATGATTGCTGTTGCAGTATTTATCACATTATGTGATTATAGTGCAATGTTATTGTCTATATTCACTATACTGTGCGTTAGGTTTCTGTGGCTTCTTTACTACTCACTACAAGTCTGCACCCTTCAACACCAGCACTCTAGTCCCCCTCCCATCCCCTGGGCACCACCATTCCACTCTCTGTTTTTGACCTTTTTAGATTCTACATACAAGTGATGCCATATAGTACTTTTCTTTCTCTGTCCGACTTAGTCCGCTTAGCATAATGTGCTCAGGTGCATCCATGTTGTCACAAATGGCAGGATGTCCTTTCTCATGGCTGAATAATGTTGCAAGTAGTGGTGTTGTTAATAACTCAAAAGTCCGCTGCAATGGACATCTTAATGAGTGTACCTATTGTGCATGGACCATTTAGTATATACACCTGATACTGTTCTAAACTCTTGCCATAAACCATCTTGACTGCTCATAAAAATCTGAAGAAGTGAGCATTATAAACCCTGTTTTTCAGATGAGGAAATGGAAATTCAGTGGGTGTAAGCAGGTTGCCCAACGTCACACAACTATTGAATGGCAAAACCGGTACTGCAGCCCAGGTCATGCCCAAGCCAGGGTGACATCATGGAGGAGAGCAAGAGGCGTGGTTTGTGTGGGTAAAGCCTAGGAAGGAACTGAGAACTAGTGGGCTAGTACGGAGCTATAAACTGGTGGGGTAGGACTCTATGTAACAGGTCCCCCCTCAAGGAGACCCATTCTCCTCCTTCAGCTTCCTGTTCATTCCTGTCCTCATGATACCCTCATAGCAAAGGGTCTCAGAAAGTAGGAGCTCAATAATCATCTGTTTAATTAAAAAAAAACAAACCAAACAAAACTGGACTACAGATTGGCAGCCCAATGTGTATCCCATCCCCCCAAGCCTTGGCACTGGTCCCTCATTGCTAACCTTACCTCTCACTTTGCTGCCAACATTCCAAGGGGGACTTTTTTTTTTGGCCACAAAAAATGTGTCTCTCCTAACTTTCCCAAGCTTCCACAGATTTATTTATGTTGCTATCTAGCCAAGGCTTATTTGGAAATGGTGGACTTCTTTTGCAAATATGAAAATGCCCAGCAAAGCTGGCACTTACCCTCTGAGTTGGTACTGAGCAAGGGTAAAGAAAATACAATACAAAAAACAAAGCTGAGACAGACCAGGTCCAATTCAGGCCACACACATTGCAATCACTGCCATACATTTTAGGTGTTTCCCTGGTTGATTTTGATCATCAGAGAACATGGGGCCAGATATCAAGATGGGTAGGTGAAAAAAATAGGTCTTAAGTGTTATCAACACACACCCATACAGACATGCACACACAGTGGTGATTCTGTGAGGGAATGGAGGAGTGAATAGCCTTACTGTGGTAATCATTTTGCAATATATCCATGTGTCAAATCATCATGTGGCACACCTTAACTTACACGTCATATGGCAATGCTATCTCAACAAGGCTGGAAAAAATGTACCATAATAGTTGTACAGTGCCACCTTTTGAGAGACACTTAAGCTATTTCTTAGTAACTATGTGTTTGTTTTTATTATTAGAAAGCTACAAGGGATATCCTGTATACATACCTTTGCAAATTTATGTGACTTTGTCTATGAAGTAAATTCATACAAGTAAAGAAAAGACAGGTAGGTCATACTCCGGGTATTAACATGCAAGAGTTTTCTTTAACTTGTTACATTCCTCAAATTAACGAAGCCTTAGTGAGTAGCAGAAACTGTACATAGCCAATGGAAGGAAAGTTTTACAGAACATCACCTAAGCTGAGATTCTGGAATATTCAGCAGCCTTTGGCCTTGCGGCAAAGTCCTTCATTCTTTTGAAGGACTCTTTTTGTCCTATGCACTTACAACAAATGGCTTGAAAGAGTTAATGCAGTTCCCGGTCAGTCTCTCCCTCTGAGGCTCAGTGTTCTCACTTGTAAAAGGGGCTGCTATGGTTTGGATGCTTGTATTCTCCCCGTGGCCCAAAGTTACATGTTGAAATCCTGACAGCCAATGTGATGGTATTAGGAGGGGTCACCTCTGGGAGGTGCTGAGATCATGAGGGTGGAGCCCTCATGGAGGGGACTAGAACCTTTGTAAAAGAGACCTCAGAGAGCTCCCTCCCCACTTTTGTCATTTGAGGCTTCAGTGAAAAGCTAACCCACTGGGAAGCAGGTCTTTACCAGACACCAACTCTGCTAGCAACTTGTCCTTGGACTTCCTAACTTCCAGAACTGTGGACAATAAATCTCTGTTGTTTATAAGCCACCAAGTCTGTGGTATTTTGTTATAGCAGTTTGAAGAGACTAAGACATGAGCATAACAACAACTGTCTTCAGTGTTGTAGGAATTAAATGCAACAGCCATAACAATAATAGCTTGTGTTACTCTTCATATATATATATATATATATATATATATATATATATATACTTTAATAAAGATTTTATTTACTTATTTTTAGAGAGCGGGTAAGTGATGGAGAAAGAGAGGGAGAGAAACATCAATGTGTGGTTGCCTTTTGTGTGACCCTTACTGGGTTGCAGGGTACATGCTCGCAACCCAGGCATGTGCCCTGACTGGGAATCAAACCTGTGACCCCTTGGTTCACAGGCCTGTGCTCAATCCAATGAGCTACTCCAGCCAGGATGATATATTTATATCTATTTATATCAGTGTTTATTATATATCTGTCTGTTTATCTATCTAATCATTGAATCCTTGTAATAAGCCTGTGAGGTAGAAATAATTTTCTCTCTCACAGGTAAGGGAACCCAGTTCATTATTCCCAACCATCATACACTGAGGCAGATCTGTGAACCCCTAGGGACCAACCATCACTGTAGCCCATAAAGCCTTTGGGGCCCAGACTCGTGCTCAGGACAGAATGGCACTTGTAGACGGTCCTTGACTCAGAATTTGGATGCCAGTGTTATTTTCCCTGAGAAATGGGATCTAAGAAATCAATACGTTTAAGAAGAGCATGCAATTAGTAGTGCTATGTTGTGGCTTTACGTTTTCCAGCTGGGCTTAATGATTACCTAGTCACAGTGACAAAAATATCTATGGGCATCCTGTTTTCCCTTGCTCAACTTCCTTTTTAAAAACTGATTTTAGAGAGAGGAAAGCAGAGGGAGAGAGAGAGAGAGAGAGATTGTTTTGTTCCACTTATTTATGCATTATTTGTTGATTCTCGTACGTGCCCTGAGGGAGGATCAAACCCACAACCTTGGCTTATTGTGACAATGCTCTAACCAACTTAATCAACTTTACCAACTGATATACCTGGCCAGGGCCTACCCTAGTTCAACTTCTGGCATTCCATGGCTTCTCGTCTGGTGAAATAATGTCCCACCCTGGCATTTGGATAAGCCCAGTGTGGTTTTTAGGGCAGAGGATGTAAAACGAGGGAAAATAATCCAGGCTGCCACGGTGTGCCAGACAGCCATGATAGATGGTATCATTGTCATCAACACAGTACTTGGTTAGACTTGAAAAATTCCCTAGTTTCGTGCTACATAGAATTGCGATTTGCCATTTCACCCCTGCAATGTTTATCTGTATAGCCACAGGATAGCTTCAGTCACAAGAGTATAAATCTCTGGCCTCCAAGGTCAAAAACCACCTCACCATCACTTTAGATCCCTCCTCCAGCGTTCCTCTCCCCGCCCCATGAGCTCCTTGGCCCTCGTCATTTCAAATCCCCTGAAGAAATGGAACATGCAGTCATTCCAAAAAAAAAAAAATATGTATCGTTGCAAAGGTCAAAGCAGTAAACTCCAATTCAAGAGAATCTAAGAAGGATTACAATTTTGATCCCCCTGTCTGGTGACAAACCTCATCTCCGGAGGAGAAAAAAGCAGCGTGCCATCAATTCACTCTAGTAGAGAGGGCAGGAGGAGTTGTGAACTTAACTATTTTGGTCCCAGGAGGACTCTGGGAAACCTCCCAAGGATGCGCGGTACGCTGGCGTGGCCACAGCTCTGCAGAATACCTTTTTTGTCTCAGTCCATCGGTATAGCACAGAGCCTGGCAGTAGCTAATGAGTCTCTTTGAAATCTTTGCATTGTGGAAAGAAGCTCACCGTGGACGGAATGCCATCTCCATTTCTGAACAGAGATGGGAAAGTATTGCTGAATAATAGTGAGTTGTAAGAGATGGGAGAACTAAAAGTGAAGCAGAGATTCCATTGTCCTCAGCAGGTGTGGACTGAAATTTTAAAATCGAACTAACCATCATGGCTCTCCTTATGGGGCAGGTTGATTATTCTTGCCTTTAAATAATACCCTATGTACAATATATCTGAAAGTGCTCCTTTATTCTTCTAAGAAGTGAAGAGAACTTTGTTAGGAAAGCAATGATGAGAAGAATAAAGTATTACTACACTTTCAGGAAGAATTGCAAATTCATATGGAATTTGAGTATGAGGCAAATTAGAATATGTAATATAATGTGAGGTTCATAGCTTATGCAACATGAGGTTGGAATTTGAAATTCAGGAACAAAAAATGTGGGGATGATGGATTAAGGAGGACATTCTCTGTAACTGCTAATTTTCAGTCTGAAGTCTGAAAAAAAGTTGGGGTAGGCGAGGAATGTGTGTCAAAAGTTTTAGAAAAGGGAAAATGTTTTAAGCTGAACATTTTATAATGCATTGGGTGGATCAGAACTCATTACTTAGGTTCTTGATACTTGGAGCAGATCTATGTGGGAGCTTGTTAAAAATGTGGACTCTCCGACCTACTCCTGAATCAGAATCTGAATTTTTAGCAAACCCTCCCAGTGACTTGTGTGCCCATTAAAGTTTGTGAAGTACTGATACAGTCAGTACTTTGGAATTACTAAGTTATCACCTCTTCCTCCTACTACTTATTTACCAAATCCACCATGTAGCAAAATCACAAAGAGAATTAAGGCCCATATTATCTGCAAATATTTTTCTTCGAAAGAAGAAAGGCGAAGGCTGAGGCTATCTAATAAAGCTCTCCCTTGACCTTTCACCTCAGATTTCACCCTGTGTTAGCAAGTCTAGTTGTAAGTAGGAATTGCATTGTCAAAACACAGAGGCCATGCCAAAGCAACAGTGGTGATATCCGTTGAAAGCTGTTAATTGTACAAAAGGTTAGTTAGCATTGTGACCTGAAGGCCAGCTATTGGCTATGTCAAGGCAGTGTTCCTTGGAAACATCTCTTTCCAAATGAAAAAATATAATTAAAATTTAAACTATTAAATGAACTGTCAAGAGCACATTATTATTACCATCTCTCTCTAATATATATTTATATCTTTTAAAAACAAAGTTGAGCTACTTTACAGGCCATATTCAGATATTCGATCTCTATGGTGTTTGTAGCTTGGGGTTTTTTTCCAGTAAAAGGGCTTTTCTAAGTTTCTGTTTCCTAGAATACGTTAGAAGCATATGGAGAATATGGTCTGTCCGTGGTGAATTGCTGAGAGCAAATTTTTATTAAGAGTTTCCAATTTGCACCCTGACTGGTGTGGCTCAGCTGGTTGGGGTTGTTCCATGAAGGGAAAGGTCACTGGTTCAATTCCCAGCCAGGGAACATGCCAGGGATGGAGGTTCGGTCCCTGGTAGGGGCGCCTGTGAGAGGCAACTGATGGATTTCTCACTCACATTGATGTTTCTCTCTCTCTCTTTTTCCTTCCCTTCCTCTCTCTCTAAAAATAAATAAAAACTTTTTTTAAAAAAGAGTTACCAATTTGCTTACAAGTTCAATTTTTAAAAGTTTATTTTTCCAGAGTCTCATGCTCAGATAATAGGAAATAGAAAGGAAGAATCCATAGTGCCATCATCACAATGTACACGAAAAGCTCTTTGCCTTGTGGATTATCTTGTTTCTGAAATTTTGATACTTGAGTGTTTATGTCTCTGATATAAAAACTGGGCCAGGCTAAAGCTAAGGGGAACAAAAGGTGAATGAAGGAGAAAAATGAACAGGGAGAGGTGAAAATAGTTGCAAAGAGGAAGGAACAAACTGATCTAAAAATGGGATAGTTTAAAAAATTTATTCACTTTTCTAAATATTTATTAAGGACCCTCTATCCTAGATAGTCTGCTAGCCATTGAGGGTATTGTAATACATAAAAGATATGGTCCCCACTCTCATAGAGCTAACAGTCTAGTGAGCAGTAAATATGTATTGAGTTCTTCCTCTGTGTTCTGCACTTACTGTGTGCGTAGGTACTCGGGAGGAATGCCAGAGAAGTAAGACGCAGTAAGGCTTCTTAAGAGTTCTTGTCATTTACACTTTTTCTCTTGTTCCTCAGCATCTGTTTCCCTTTTTTCTAGTAGCAGCACACCCCTTTTAAATTCTGAGTAAATTTTACCCATTGGGCACGATATGGAGGGATGGTGAATTGAGGCTCTCTGATTTACTTGTAAAGAGTAGGTGCTGGTTAAAGCACGGCCAGTTGGATGTTTCTGTCTGGAATTTCATTCATGAGCAAAACTGGAAAAAGCCCGATTCGCTGATTCCTTCTCACTGATGGTAGCCTGAAGAGCTAGTTCTTAGAGTGTCCCTGGAAATGGATTTCAGAGGTCAATAAACTTGAAAGGAGAAAGATATTAATAGGAAAGAGAAGGAGAGAGAGAGAGAGAGAGAGAGAAGAACATTGTTATGTGTCTTAATTTTTATTTTTGGTACTGAAAATGTTTTTGAAGTTTCGTAGGAAAAAGACTGCCTCTGGCATAATACATCTTGTCAACTGTGAAGAGCATTATCAAAGAATGAAAAAAGCCCCCTTTCCCGCCCCCACCCAATTCATAGCCTGTAGTTTCTGGATGATGGCTCACCTATGAAAGACTTAAAAAATATAATCAGTTTCAAGACTCTTCAGCTAGTAAATGACATTTCATACGGAGGGATTTCAATCACCCAAAGGCATCTGTCTTGATGGCTCTATTAGTGGATAGTAAAATTATCAATGTTTATCCGGGGATGAAATATTGGCAAGTCCATTCTGTGTCTTACTGCCTGAAAATTCCTATTTTTTCAAGCAAAAATATCTGACAAGCAAATCACATATAATGACATATATTGAGATCTTGTTGCACAATCTCTGTTTCTAGAAAATTTAAATCAGATTTGAGCAGGGAAAACTAGATGCTGGTAAGAACATTAGTCAGTGTTTTTAAGCAATGAGCTTGACCTTCTCTCTCCAAAGATGCATTGTCATTAAAACACAATTAGCCAGGAACATTGCCCAAAGTTAATATGTTGCTTCACGAGTGCACAGCAACGCATACTGCACTGTTGAAAACTCACCTGCTTAGCCTGATCTCGTCATATGCTGCTTTCTCTTTATCTTGTTTTCTATGGAAATGAAGCACAGGTGCTTCAAAGGCCCAATGTTCCTTTTTATGTAGCTGGATACCTCATCTGAGAATGTCATGCCTGAGACCCCATGTCCCCCTCCCCTCTGCTGCACTTCTTAACCGACAGAAGTTTCCCATTAGGGCCCAGAATATGCAAGGACTAACATCATGTTGAAATGACTAATTTTAACTTTTCTCAGAAAGGTAGCTTTGGGCACTGTCCTAGTCAGGCAGGGCTTCTGTAACACAATAGTCGACACTAGATGGCTTATAAACAACAGTTCTGGAGGCTGAGAAGTCCAAGATCAAGTCACTGGCAGATTCAGTGTCTGATGAGAGTCTGCTTCTTCAGAGACAGCTGTATTTTCTGTGTGTCCTCACATGGTAGAAAGGGAAAAGGAGCTCTCTGGGGGCCTCTTTGTAAGGCACTGATCCTAGTCATGAGGGCTCCACTCATATGACCAAATCACCCCCCAAGACCCCACCTCACGATACGGTCACAAGCCACATAAGGACAGCCCAGTCAATGATGGGTCGCATACACGGATACATAATGTGGTATACCACACAGGCCGAGGTGCTTAGTAGGCTATACCACTTAGGTTTATGTAAGTGCACTCGAGGATGTTTGCACAATGATGGCATTGCCCAGTGATGCGTTTCTCAGAAGGTATCCCATTGTTAAGCAGCATGCAACTGTACCATCACAATGGGGGTTAGGCTTCAACATATGAGATTGGGGGTGGGGAGATACAAACATTCAGTTCTTAACAGACACATAGAAACACTAATAGTTTCTCTTGGCAGAGTTCCGTGAAAAAAGCAGCCTGAATGACCAGGAAAGAGGGGTGTGAAAAGACTTTTTGTATTTTGGGTGACAGGGAAGGGGCCTTACACTTTGGGAGATATAGGAATGATTTTAGGTGTAGGTTTTAGGCCTCATCTCCTTGAGGGGAAGGGATGGATTTAGGTTTGCTTATGTCAACTTGCATCTTAGGAACCGGGATTATGGACATTGAAAAAGATGTCCACTGCCGGTACAACCTTGGAGCATTGAGGGCTGGGGCTGTGGGAGGAGGAGTGATAGCGCTGACAGCAGGTGGTGGACATGCAGGTTCTCTGTACCCGGAAAAGGAAGAAAAAGAATTCACCTCTGGAGGTTCCCAGCAGTTCTTGGACAATTGGCAGGGATACTTTAATGGGGAAACACTGGACTTTCTATCTATAGGGCAGGCAGAATTTTGAGTGAATATTTGCAACAATGAAAGAGGTGTGATTTTACTTGTGCTGTTATTTTTTGGAGCGTTTCCTACCAGTGACATTGAACATTTAGAAATTATATTTCAACTGATAACTTACATGTTCTTTTAAGTAGGCAAAAACTTGTAATATCTTTATGACAATTACATTGTGATTCATATATATTGTAGGTAATTCATGAAATAGTATGTGTTGCCTAATTTGATAAAGCTCTGACTACTCAGTTTTAGAATTGGGTTCGACCCTTTTACAAGTCTTCTTGGTGATTCACACAATATTGGCAAGGGAAGGAACTCAACCATCGTCAAATTGAAGCCATGGCAGGCACCATACTCTTACCAACTATATGTCATTCATTTATTTATTCATTGATTAAACACTTATTGAACACCTAGCATATATCAAACACTGTGTAGGATGCTGGAATTTCAAATATAAAGATGATGAGATTTCTTTTCTAAAAGAATCTCCACATTATTAGGGTAGAGAGCCACATAAATAGAAAGTCACATTCCTTTGTGATCAGTGCTTTGGTGGAAGTATGTTGAACATGCTAAGGGAGGGAAAAGACCCAAGAAACTCTGGCTGTTGTGGGGAGGGCTTCACAGGGGAGGTCAAATTTCAGCTCAGTGTTTTTTTTCAGAATGGCTCATTTACTAGGGAGATGAAGAACAGGGCAGGTTGGGACTAAGGGGTACAAAATAACCAGAAAGCAAAGACTGGGACACTACAGTCAGTGAGGTGGCGTGGTGGTGCAGCTCAGAGATTGTGCCTATAGAGTAATGGCAGAAAAACACACGGAGGCAGTGCTCTATTGCCACAGAGTCTGAGTAGGCAACAAAGTAGACTTTTAATTCAGGAGGGAGTACACGGTGTTTCTCTGCCCTTCTAGTGGCCAAAGTTTTGAGAGTGAGCAGTAAAGGAAACATGTATTCCCTGAAGTTCCCAAACATGCACAAATCTGTAGTTACTAACAGCAACAGATGTGGTTACTGTTAGTTTGCTAAACAGTACTTCCAGGTGTTATCAAAGAGATGCCTCAAGCAAAAGAACATAACTAAGGGTTGTAGTCAAGATTCTGGCACCGTGGACAGACTTGGTAATGACATACATATAATATGCATTACATAAAGTCATAGATTTGGGAATAGTAATAATTTTAGTGTCTTTGAAGGGATGGAAGTGAGGGAGATACATGGAAAATAGTGGGTTGTGTGCCACATAGATAGATAAACTTTATTTGCATCTCATTATTTTCCAAACAGTGTTCCGCATCTGTGAGATATTTGCGTTCATTAGGATTGCATCCAGCTACCAGTAACAGAACACCCACAACAGAGTAGCTTGATGATAAAGGAGCTTAATTTTCTCATGGGAAGTCCCAGTTCGGTTCATGGGTCAATGATGTCATCAAGGAAAATGGGTTCCTGCCCTCTTCCCACTCTGCCATCATCAGCAGGGGTGTAAGTTCACTGCCATTCCTCCAGCATTTGTGTTTATTCTAGGCAAAAAGAAAAGAAGGGAAAGGGGGTCAAGGAAGTGCTCGCCATCACTTTTGTCTGTACCACATTGACCAGATTGTTCCTTGGGCACACCTGGCAGCCAGGAAGTCTAGGAAATGAGTATTTTTATTTTTCCAACTTCTATAATGGAGGAACACAGGGGAGAAGGGGGCTGGCATGGTTGACGAGTGAGCCAACCTGCAACATCAGAGTCCATGAACAAAGTGAAATAGTGTATGTTGGTAAATGCTCTCTTCCTCATGGAGACCCGCCATGCACACTGGGGTATGAGAGTCTCTCAGAAGTCCTGCAGCAGAGAAGCCTGTTCAAATGAGTTTAAGCAAATGGTGCTCCAGACTAGTTAGCCATAGGACAGTCTCTCACTGAAATGCCTTCTCACAGTGTAATTTTGGAGTCACTGAGGATTTTTATGAACGTGACCTAAAGCATAGGTGGCAAACACAAGGCCTGTGGGCCAGATCTGGCCTGGCACCTTGTTTCTACCTGGAGATAGCACCGAGCTCTCGCTTAACTATTAAGTAGTAGTTACATTTTTACAGTCCTAAAATTATATTTGGCCCTTTGAAGACAACTGTGAGGCTGATGTGGCCCCCGGTAAAAATGAGTTTGACACCCTTGACCTAAAGTGTGTGAAAGGTGAAATTGAGGATGGTAAAGAATGTCGACAGAGAGCTTATTGGAAACTACGTCAATGGTTCAAGCAAGAGAGAATTGGGCTTGCTAAGGGAGGGGCAATAGAGATGGAGGGAAAGTCGACAGTAACCAGAGAGGAGGGGGGAGAGGGATAATAGGGGATAATAGGGGATAATGCAATGTTATTCACAGTAGCCAAGATAGGGAAACAGCCGAAGTGTCTGATCCATAAATGAATGGATCAAGAAATACACTGTATACAGGGTCTGGCAGAAGTAACGCCTGTGTGAGTGTGGTTGGTGGGGTAATAATATGGGTGTAATAATTTATAGTTTTAATTTGAACACTTCACCTAAAATGTCATATGGTGTTCTTGAGTGTTATATTATTATGTTACAGAATTACATGCTTATGAATTTTTAATAAAAAACTTTGTAATAAGAAAGAGGCATTATTTGTGCCAGACCCTGTCTATTCAATGGAATAGTATTCAGAATAAAAAATAATAAGGAAATCTTGTCACTTACAACAACATGGATGAAACTGAAGGGCATTATACTGTGAAATAAGCTAGACAGAGAAAGTCAAATGCTACATGTATCACTAATATTTGGAATCTTAAAACTAACCAAAAAAAAAAAAGAGTTACCAGGAACTCAGGGTGGGGAAACAGGGAGAGGTTGATAAAAGGGTATCAACTTTCAATTCCAAGATAAATAAGGTCTGAGTCAGATCTCATGTATAATGTGACTATAGTTGATAACACTGTATTGTTTAATTGAAATTTGCTATGAGAGTAGAACTTATTTGTTCTCACAAAAAAAAGTAAATGTGAAGGATGGATGTGTTAATTAACTTGATAGGGGCTTCTTTCACAATATGCTCATATCAAATATCATGCTGTATACTTTAAATATCTTAGAATTTTATTTGTCAGTGATACTTCAGTGAAGCTATAAAAACAAAACACCACAAATCAGAGAAATCTCTTGCCACTTCTGCCATGTGAGGACACAGAGAAAAGATGTCCTCTATGAAGCAAGAAGTGGGCTTCTCACCACCAGACTCTGAATCTGCCAGTGCCTTGATCTTGGACTTCTCAGCTTCCAGAGCTGCTAGAAATGTGTCCATCGTTTATAAGCCACCCAGTCTATGGTATTGTGTTATAGCATCCTGAATGGACTAAGACAAGGTCCATTGGCTAAAGATTCTAGTACCTGAGTACCAAGAAGAAATAGATAATACAAATTAGATCAATTTAAACACAGAGTTGGATAAGGTGTGGGAACCACAAGAAGTAGTGCAGTGACCTTGTGCTATTAGTAGTGACCCTGTTAAGACCCCCAGGTCTGAAGAGGTTGCAGGGAAGATCAATGAATGGTTTCAGCCCATGACTACTGGGCAGTCAAGAAACCAGGGAAATAAATGTCCTGACCTCACCAACCTCCCACCCCTACACCACACATGTCCTGTCCAGACTCTCCACTGACTCACCCAGCAGAAACCAGAGGGTGCAGGAGTCCACTGATGGGGTTTGTACCACCAAATGATAGCATTCTGGGCAGGGAACAATGTGGAGGAGGATGTAGTGTGTCTGGAGGGACTCAGTCATTCTGTAAACATTTCTGGCACAATGCCTTCTTTGGGACGTCTCTACTGAACACCTGCTCTCAATATAAGATCCACTGCAGGAAGAAGCTCTTTCCATCTTCCATTCCCCCACCCGGAACACCTAGACGACTATCACTATAACACTGGCCTTCAGCCCTCATTTATCTTTTCTCCTTTTGCCTCCATCTCCCTTTAAAATCGATTTGTTTAATTAGGCCTTCAAATGAAACCCTTTCACTGACTGTCTCCATGCACGTATCTAACTAAATAAATAAAACTGTAGGAAATTCAATACACTCAACTCCCTGCATCTCCGTCTCCATGTACTTTGTCTTTGGATTGTACTGTCTATACATAATCTGCTGAGAGTGCCTGGGCGAGGTCTGGGACCATCTCTGAGGCTGTATTCCGAAGTTAGTATTCCACAGAAGATAATGAGAAATAAATGCATCTTAAAGGTGTGCCATAAAAAGCCATTTAAAAATGTGAGCTTCAAGTGCACTTCTAAAGCAGTTACTCAAGAAGACGGCATTTTTAAAGGAACACTGCCATGTTAGTTAGGTCGAGCATGATCTGTGGACTTTTAAATTGCTCTGGCCCTACAGTTGTTAACAGTGTCCCTGATAGAAAAGTACCCGTGAGAAATTTCCAACATACACAGCGGCCGTGGCTCTCTAAAACTCATTCCAGCCTTCTCACTCCAGTGTCATGAACCCAGTAAAATGCTGACATTCTTCTGAGAGGGATCTGTTGAGTCTCTAAACTAACAAGAAACAAGTGTTGCGATTTTGGCTCCAAAAGGAAACCAGGAATATTTGTAGGACATTTCCAGATGGACACCAAGTAAAAAGAACTTGTTTTTGAGATGGAATTTTGTTTGGAGTGAGCCCCCTGAACAACTGGAGGGGAAAGAGAGAGAATGACATTTGAGGATCACATTGTGGCAGAAATAACAAATGCAGTCTCAGAGGCAGAATTGGCTTTGTGGTCGGACAGAGGATGTCACTGAGTATGGTGCTCAAGAGGGGAAAGATTTAGCCTCCTCATTGTTTTCTGGCTTCAGAGTTTTTTGGGGGAGGAGGGAATGGCCTTGGAAGTAGATGGGATTGTCGTTCTTTTTTTTTTTTAGATTTACCCCCTATATATTTATTGATTCCAGAGATGAGAGAGAGAGAGAAAGGGGGAAAGAGAAAGAAAGCGGGGGGGGGGGGGGGTGGGGGGAAGAGAGAGAGAGAGAGAAAGAGAGAGAAAGAGAAACATGGATGTGAGAGAAACATCAATCAGTTGCTTCCTGCACATGCTCCACTCCAGGACTGAATTGCTACCTAGTTATGTGCCCTGACTGGTAATTAAACCCATGACCTTTCAGCGCATGGGATGACGCTCCAACCAACTGCGTTGCACTGGCTGGGCGGGACTGCCATTCTTGATTCTCTTTCCTGAATATAGGAAGTGTGGGGAACAAGGATATTGGAAACAGAGACCCAGCTGTGCAGTGACAGTTCAAAAATAATAAGGATAAAGAACACCACACTCAAGAAGCAAGATGTTTTAATCTCAGGTGTCTGCACTCTCCTAGTGTTGTATGAAAGAGAGCGAGCAGGAATAATGGAAGAGAAATAATAAAATGAACGTGTCCCCCTTTTGCAGTTCCTTCTGGTACCGAACCTTGAGTCAACCACTGAAAAGAAAGCCCACGAAACAAAGTGAAAAAGAATGAGTAGGTAGCTAGCTGTTGAATTTAGAAGGTGTAGAAGAATCGAATGAAAGTTAACACCTTTTCCTTATATTATGCAACATGGCAGTGAGTTTAAAGGGCTATGTGAGAAAAGGGAGATGTTATCTCTTGGGGAAAAATGAAGCAGGTAAGTACTTATTTCCTTCTGTTCCCTTCTCCGCTCCCTGCACCCTCTCTCTTGTCTCTCTGCCTTTTTCCTTTACACAATGTTAGAAATAATTCCAGAGCCTGAACAGCTTGGGAGCTGCCCACAAATGTGTTTGAGGAGCTGGAATCACAGGCATTAAAAATAATTCAGACTATTCTCTTCATGTGTAATAGACACAGCTTGAACGACAGAATAAACTTCCTACAGAAATGCAGATCCATTTTGTCTAGTTGCTTTAGTAGTTAAAGTTTGGCTGGTTACATCATGCACTATTTTTAGTAAGACTTCAGTGTAACCATGGAAACAGCTTTTGCTGAAAACTCACACTATTTCCTTCGAAATTAGCCATAGAGAAGAAAACCTTTGTAGAAAACTAATAAGGAATAAATGAGTTAGATTCAAGGAGGGGAAAACCCAACTTAATAGGTCACAATAATATTTACATATACAGAGACACCTATACATGTGTTTGGGGCAGAGTTACCATTCATAATCTCATATTTATACATAAAACACTTGAATTTTTATATTCTTTTTTGACTGGCAACATCCTGAGCACGTGACAAAGTATAGTTTATTTACAATGGTATAGCACTGCATATAAACCTGGAGGAGAGTCTTCCCCTGAGGGATGGGGACCATGGTTTCGTAGCAATGAGAGACCCTGGAAAGTTTTACAAGACAATCCTTTTGACCAATTGGGAACTTGCTGGGGTACTTACAGTAGGTGTTCAGAGAACAATTCTCCATACCATGCTTGAAAAGACTGAACCAGTTCCCCCAAACATTGTTGTGGGAGGAAAGATGGCTAGTCAGGTGACTCTGGATAGTAGAGTTATTTAGTGCAGTTGTGTGGCTCTACCCTGTGGTAGGCCTGATAGCCATCCCCCAAAGTGCCAATGCTCTAAACCCTGGAAACTGTCACTACATCACATTACATGCCTAGAAGGACTCTGCATGTATAATTAAAGTTATGAACCTTAAAATAGGGTTGCTATTTGGGATTACTGGGTGAACCCGATACAATCACATGAGCCCTTAATAGCAGAGAACTTTCTAGGTGGGAGTCAGAGAGGTGTAGCAGAAGGAAAATGAGAGACACTCTGCACAAGGATATCACCTGCAGTAGTTGGCTTGATGATGGAGGGAGTCACGTTGGAAACTGTGAGAAGGAAGTGAATTCTGCTAATGACTGAAGGAGCCTGGAATTTCTCCCAGAACATCCTGATGAGAGTCAGGCCAACTGACACCTTGATTTGTAGCCTCGTGAGACCCATCCAAGAATGCTGGACTTCTTACCTCCAGAACAATGAGACAGTAAGTGGGTGCTATGAACTATGAAGTATGTGGCAATATGTTATTATAGTAATAGGAAACTAATATATACCCTCAAATTATGTGAGGAATGCAACCTAACAGTGAATTTTCTTTCCCATTGCCACCAAAAGGGCCAAGAGAGAAGTTCTTTGGGTATCTTAAATAATTTGTAAAAACCTTGAAAAGTTCATACCCTTTAATAAGCAACTATGCCCAAAGAACATATATCTTAAGAATGAAGATGTCTGTAAAAGTTTCTAATGTTATGTATCCCAGTACAATGCTGGAAACAACCTAAAATTTTGGCAGTGGGGTTCTAGTTAAATAAATTACTGCACATCTGTTGGGTAGAATGTTATGCCTCATTAAAGTTACACTGCACTAAAATATTAACTGATCTGGGAAAATGTTCATGTTGCATATAAGTTAAAAAGGAGGAGAATAATTTAAAAAGATATATATAAATTAAAAGGTCTGGAAGTATGTTAAAATGTTCAATGCTGTTTCTCTCCGGGTGGTGGAAATATATACATTTTTAAATTTTTAACACTTTCTATGATAAAATAGATAACTTTTGTAATTAAAAACCCTAATAAATATCATTAAAATCATAAAAATAAGTAGAAGAGCTCGATACTGAGCAGGGCTGCTGGTAAGGGAGCAATTTGAGGCTGGTGCATTAAACAGAGCTTCTTTCAAAGGCTCCCAGTATTGCAGGCTTGCCAATGGGACTCTGTGACTTTGGCTCCTTCCCACTCCTTGATTATTTCTCATAAAGCCTGATTTAGGAGTGTACCTGGAGCATGCTTTGTTTTGTATTAAATAGGGTTTGTGCAGTTCCGAGTACAGAAACCTGACTCAAAGCAGAAAAGGTTTGGGTAGTGAAAAGTACAGAGGTAGAGTCTGCCTTCAGGTAAAGTTCGATACAAGAGTTCCAGAAATTTCTTCATGGCTCCACATTTCTGTCCAATTCTTGGACAGGCTTTTTCTCTAGCCTAGCAGAAAGAGTGCTCTCACAGTAAAGACTGGGACTCTGATTAATCTGGTTGCGAAACCAGGGAGCTGCGTATTCTGAAAGGTCAGACCTAATGCAGAGTTAGCCTCATCTGAATCACATGGAATGGCTTTTCTAGAAGAAATGGGGGTTCTTTTAGAAGAAAAAGGGAGTTGAGGTACTGGAAAGGAAAAAATAAGACCCACTGATGCAGATCCCGGCCTGCAGGATCCGTGTGTTGTGGCTGCAATGGACAAATTCACACGGAGTACAGAAATTCTGTGGAGAAAAAGGGACGGCATGGCCACTCTCTAAGTAAGAGAGAGTTCAAGATGGCCAGAGAGCACGACCCCTGCCTGGACAGAGTTTTATTGCTTTTCTGGGTACATTACATCCAGGATGGTCCTCATTTACTATGCACAGGTTTGCTGTAGGTGATTACCTTTTACAGATAAGAAAGGAAAGAGTGTTGCTAATTACTTCAAAGAGAAGGATGTTACAGATCAAGGGGAAAAGTGGTTGAACTGGTTACTCTCCATACTTGGGAAGTTTAGCACAGACTTTAGGAAGTTAAAGATACTCAGTAAACATTTGCTGCCTCAATCCAGGGTGAGGGAGTTTTAGCAAAAGCAAGTCTCATAGCAGCCAACGTATCATGCAGGCCTGATTTTCCACGGGAGAACTCGTCCATGGGTGTAGGTCCTGTGTGCTGGACCTTGCTCCCCACTAGCTTTTCCGAGTGGGGGCTGGGCTACATTTCCTACACGTGGAACAGTTCCCTATAACCTACCCCTCAGAAGATCTGTGCAGGACTCAGGCTTGGGACAATGGGACAGCCAGAGTCCTTATTTTGACAAGAACTCAGAGTCTACTTCTCATACTTCCAATGCAGGCACATACTGCTAGGGGATGTTGGACTCTTCCTTTGCTCCTGCCACTACATGGGCCATTGTCACCATCACCATCTCTTCCATAGCTTCTGCCATTGCCCTCATGTCTTACGACTTCTGAAACTTGAGGAAAATTCTTTCCATATTTGAGGAACACCATGCAGTGTCACATTAAACATGGTTCATACTGTAATAATGGCTGAATCTTTGGGTTCCTTCCTAACCCATATTGAGTTCCTTGCCTTTCTAGCCTTGTGTCTGGTTCATGGCAGAAAGTCTATAAATACTTGTTGAATGAATGGTTGTTTCTGAAGACTTCTGAAGTTAGGGTATTTGTCTCCCTTCTTTGTTCAGGTCTTATTGTCACAGAATCTTTACTGCCAAGCCTACAGACTTCTTTGCACAGGACTTCAGCCAGTTGAGGCACCTCCTCATTTCATGAAACCCTGAGTTCGTATGTGGTCATCAGCTTATGGACTCCATTCAAACCTTACAATAGATAAGTCAACCGTTATTATGAATTGTGTAATTTTCTACAAAATGGGAACCTATTTTTCATATCTCCTTCCTCTATATAATCCTCAGCTAACAAATCTATCTGTGGAATTTTGAAGAAAATATTTTAAACTATAGTAAATCTTACCAGTTTTCAGGGCAAAGAGCAGGGTCCATGGGGTAAGAAGGGGAGAGGCTGAGGGATCTCTCTGATGGCCTTTAGATATCCTGATTTTCTAACCATATTTATATTTCTTTACAAGTGTCATTGTATTTCTGGTTATTCTCTACTAGCGAAAAATTGGGCATATGGACCCTAATATGTAATGTGGTAAACAAACAGGAAGAAGTGAGGAGCTGAGGGTTTGTTGTATGGAACACATATCTGATAATGACCCACATTGCTGCAGAGAGCAGGGCTGGATGACCTCTGGTCTCATCCACTTAAAATTTCTCTGCTTCTGATGCTCTCTGAGGATCTTTGCACAAAATCTTCTTGGACTGGAAGCAATTGTCTTGCACTTTTTTGAACACTCTTGAAAAATACTCTTGAGGGTATGAAAAGGCCTAGAAATCAGAGGCAGTGTGTACTTTCAGATTATTACCCATTCCTTGAATTCTCTTTGGAGGATACTTGCTAGATAATTACCAGAACAAATCACTGAGTGCCTGGAAGACCCACAAGGCAGAAGCTGTCCCCAGACAGAATGGCAAAGTAGGCAAAGTTGTCATTTGGTGCATTTGCTTGCCCTACCTCATCCCCACTTTCTACCTCTAGTTTTCCCATGGCTTAATGCTATCCCTGCCCCAACCCCTGGCTCTCTAGGATCATCAGCTTATGAAACATAAGCTATCCTTGCCTGATGTCTTTCCTAGTTAAACACAAATTCATGCTATATTCTAGTGCCCCAGGCACCCTTCTTGAGTGATAGCTCTTTTTGTGTGACTATTTGCTCATCTGGTGAACATACTTATGCTATGAATTATTATTTCCCATATCATTTGTAGGTTAGTAGGGGCTCTTTGTGGGTAGTGTGTTAATTTGCTGAAGGTTGATCAAAGTCTAGAGCACATTTTCTTCATACTGCTTTACTATGTTATATTTTACACATTGCCCTCTTTTATAAGAATAATCTTAAGGCAGTACATTACATGTGATATGTCCATTTCATTTCTTATTATTTTACAATGTGGATCACTGTCCTGTTATATCATAGCTACTTGGCTCTTGAAAACCACCATCAGTTACCTAATCACCAAACAAACTCTGTTAAATCTGTTGCCCACAAGGCTAGACAGTGCCCCCTACCCCAGTCTCCATCTTCCTTTGGTACTCCACTGGTTTTCTTTCTCCTTCTCTGATGAAACACTGCTCTTGTATGCTGGCTTCTTTTCCTATGTTTGAACCCTCAAGCTTCCACAAGAATTGCTTAGACTTCACTTCCCTTCTCCCTAACCCATACAGCTAATCACAAAATCCTCAGCCCAACATCTGCTGGATCTCAACTCTATTACCACTATTTCCATTTAATTTTGTTATTCCTTCTGGAAATTTTTGTGATAGTTTCCTGTCTCTAATCTCTTCCCCTGCAAGCCTGTCTCACATACAACTTGAATTGTCTAGTCTGGATACTACTCCTATGTCTCAAATACTTTTGTTTTTCCATTCCATGAACCTTTCTTTGGAGTCTAATCCTTTCATTATTTTCTTTCCTTAGTCTCCATCTCTCCAATAAATACTACTCAAGAGATAGCCATGTGGGCCCCCTCGCATTCCTGTCCTGAAAACATCTCCTTCGTTACTTCCCTGGGGCTTCCATAACAAATTACCATAAACCAGGTGGCAAAAAACTTGCAGAAATCTATTCTCTCAAAGTGCTGAAAGCCACAAGTCCCAAATCAAGCTTTTGGCAGGGCTGAACTCCCTTTGAAGGCTATATGAAAGAATTCTTCCTCACCCCTTCCAGCTTCTGATGGCTTCTGGTGTTCCTTGGCTTGTGGCTGCATCACCCTAACCCCTGCCTCCATCCTCACATGGCCTTTTCCCCTTTGTCTCTCTGTGTCTTCTCCTTTTCTGTCTCTTAGAAGGATAGTGCCATTGGATTTAGGGTCCACTCTAAGCCTAAAATGATATCATCTTGAAATCCCCAACTTAATTACATTTTTAAAAGACCCTGTTTCTGAAAGTCATTTTCACAGATACCAGAAGTTAGAACACGGGCATATCTTTGGGGATGGGGACACTATTGAACTCATTACACTTCCTTCCTCTGAATCTGTTTATTTGCAATAGCAACCTTTCCTCCTAAAATGCCCTGCCAACTCATTTCAGCTTCTCTAACTCCCTCCCAAATTCCAACTTCTCTGTGGCATGTCCCCAGAGTGCCCTACAATTGCTGTCTTTCTCAAGCTCTTAGATTACCCTGTATCTTTCCAATAGAATTTACCAGTCTCGAGGCAGAAGTATTTGTGAACCTATGCATCTTTCTTCTCAGTGTTTGAGAGCAAGGCCATCTCTGTAGAGCCCAGCAGAAAATTGTAAGTTGGAGCCATTTATACATTAGTTGAATTGAATGGATTGCAAAGGGCATGGCTCTAGTGTAGGGACTTCATGCCCATGGGTGAACAGTGGGGATCTTTATGGCCTGACGGGCTGTGGATTTTTCCTGCTTCAACCCATAGAGGGACTTTTGGGAGAGGGGGAAAATTTAAATAAGGTAAAGTAACGAAACAGTGTCTGTACCCAGTACCAGGATTTCTTTTAAACCAAATGGAGCATTCTTATACTTCATAGACTGGTGGGCACTGAAGGAGCTCAGTGGTCTCGCAGTCCAATTGTAAAAATAAACGTACGATATGCTTGAAGCCATACAGCAGCTCCACGACAGAGTCAGGAATAGAGTGTCCAGGTTTTCCCACTCAAACCCTGAAGACTAGTTTCTTCCAGTATTCTTCTGCTGAGATCCAGCCAATTTAATCATTTTCTGTGAACCCCTCCACACTCTAATAGCATGGATGACAAAATTTACTTTGTTTTAAAGAAGCTTTGGATTCTCAAATGTCTTGGGCATGAAATATCCTAAATTGGAAAATAACTAAGTACAGATAACATTCAGATGTGTTTTTCATATTTTTAATGTATAAAATAGTCAGTTTGTTTTCATCTCATCTCTTCACATTCTCACTAATAAGCAAAAGTCAGTAGATCATGTGTTCGGTGGGTCTTGTGGTCGTTAGTGTGAATCAGAAAGGTTGTACTCTAATTGCTTGCACCCTGCATAAAGCACTCTGTTGACCAAGCTGCAAAGCAGCTTCCTTAGCAACAAAGCGAATCTCTAGGTCAAAAGCCTTCACCACTTAAAAAAAAAAATTCTTAGATGTGTTCCTACTGACATGGCAGTCATTAGAACCTATTGTTTTAAAATTACATATGCTTGTTATAACCATTTTTCAGCATGAAAAGTCAAGACCAAAGGATTTCTGCTTGATTTATAAAATTATGTATTTGGAAATCTTACAGTGATACAAAAATTAAATCTCATTAAGCTATGCTTTAGCAAATCAAGGCCTTTTATGAATAAAGAATAAAATTGGGTTATCCAAGGAAAAACTTAGACATGTGGTTACTGAGTTATGCTTCATCAGCCTTACTAAAAGCCATAGATAAATAATGTATGTACAGATACTCAAGGATAACCTACATATGAGGGCTGTCATGGAATTAAGCGAGACCAGAGAATGATGGATGAAAAGATGAAAACAATACTCAGAGTGCAGGGATTGGATATGATCCCTGACAATTTTGTGATATTAAATCATTAATATTAATAATGACGATGATGATGATAACTAATAGTTACTGAGCTCTAACTATTTGCCTATCTATGAAACTGCATTAGTGGAATCTACTGTTTTAATAGCTTTATGTCTATTCACTTAGTCCTCAAAGTAAACGGAGGATGTAGGTTGTAATAGTAAAGTAGGTACTAATATTCTCCACATTTTATGATATTACAGATGAGGGAACTGAGGCACAGAGAAACTAAGAAACATGCTCAAAGTCACACACCTTAACACATGGAAGAGCACGATGGACTGTGGTAGTTAGGCTCCAGAACCGATTTTCTTAACCTCCATGTCATCATCAAAATGCACCTAAATGTCACCATGTGTTTGGTTGTCTATACTGTAACGAAATGTAAGGTACTCTGGAGGATTGGTAAAAATGTCTCTGAAATAGAATGTGTGGGTGGCAAGGATGTGTGTATTGATTTTCTGGCAAGTTATTGGGAAAGAAAGGCACATGAGGGGGAAATTCTTTTCTTTCCTCTTGTTTTTTTCTAATTATCTAGAATGGCGGGGTCATTTGACAATGTCTTATGGAAACAACATGAAAAGTTGGGGCAGTTATCAAGCCTCTGGCACCATGTGGATGGGACATAATGGTGGCAGAGCTGTTTCACTGAGGCTAGGTGCTCTGGCACCATGCAGGAGCAGTAAGACAGGGACCCTGGGTTTTTGGTCCCTCTCTAGCTGCTTATTCTTGCCTTTCCTCTTCTTTCTCTAGTGCCCTCTATTTCCAGCACATGCTGGGGCGTCCTCATCATGGAGAGCAGGAGAAGACGACTAGGGAGTTCACGATCAAGTGTCACATGGTCATGCTTCTTCCAGAAAAGAACTCTGTCTCTGTTCTTTCCTCTTCATCTTCTTACACTTAGAGATCCAAGAAGAAGACTTATGATACTGCTTAATTATGTATTCCTTTCTTAGTGTCCAGCAGGCTGATTTTTTTTCTTTGATCGTGTACAAGATACAGATAAGCAAAGAGCTGTCTCATCAAGGATTAGTTATCAGCAAAGTCATCATTTAGAGTTGTCTGCAGATCTGGTGAAGCAAATCCCTTGGTAGGTCAGGCGTGTTCCTCTCGCCTCTCACTTTCGCACATTGTTTTCTTTTGTTCCCTCAGAGAGGGGACAGGGGGACGGGGAGCTGCTATTTAATCTAAGGCTGTTGTGTGCCATGTGGTCTATATACATGATTTCTTTTATTTCTTATAACAACTCTATGAGAGACATTATCGCCCCATTTTATAGATGTGGAAATAGAGGCTTTGGGAGGCAAGCTCAAAAAGGTAATATAGTAAAATTGGGATTTGACTTCCAGTCTCCTGTCAACACAAGGTCTTTCTCCCAAACAGTCCATCTGCTGGTAATGCTACAGTGCTAGTCATCCTTACTCTGGATTTTTTTTTTACAATCCATTTCTCTTCTTTATCCCTTACTTTTCTATCTAAGTAAAATTTTTGGGACCCATTTCTTCTTCTCGATTTCCACAGCACCGCTTTGCCCTGAGATGGCCTGATTCCTGCCCTGGTTAGTCGCTAATTCTCCAGCACATGCTGACTAGGTTCTATTTTCAAAGTCTGGGACTCACCCCGTTTCTAGACAGAGAAAAATAAAAGAACACTGGGTTAGTTGTTTTCCTCCCCCTCAGAAGCAAGCATCATAATTTTAATCATGCATTTAAAAATATTTAAATTAATTTTTATTAGCTAAGTAATATGTAAATATTTTCCTTATAATAATTAAAACATTAACATTAGCATTAAAGCTAATGTCTCTATTGACCTTCCCTACTCTGCCCCCCGTGTATTTCCAGTTTGTGTTTTTCCAGATTTTTTCCTAAGCATTAACATACATGTATTCATAGAAAATACTACTGTTTTTCTTTTTTCCAATACAAATGATCATATATAAAACTATAGTGTACATATTTTGTAACATGCTTTTTTATTCAACTTCCATTTATTCAATAAATATTTATTGGGTGGTTGCTAGGTGCCGGGCACTGTCCTCAATTACTAGGAGTACATTGGACAACAAACAGAAGAAATCAAAACCCTGAATTCATGGAGTTTACATGGGCAATCTCTTCATGTGGTACAAACGCATATATCTTGTGCATTTCAAAGACTAGTAGTCCGTATTTGGGGCACATTGGAGTTTATATAGTCTTTTCTATATTGATGGACATTTAGATTGTTTGCAATGTTTGCTGTGACATTACTACCATGAGAATCCTAATTTGGAATTGGGCACATGGCGAGTCTCTGCCCTTACTCCCTCTACTCTCTGCCTCCTACTGTAAACTTTGATACATCGAACCACTCATGGTAATTCATTCACCACCCAACACTGAGGGGGACCTCCTCTGTGTCCAGCACTGTAGCTCTCTGCACAGTGAGTTCTCCTTGGGCACATGGTGAGTCTCTCTAGGGAAGATGCCAACAGGTGGAAATGCTGAGCTGAGTGCTTTCCAAAAAGGCCCAGAACCTTCAGCAGCATGTATGAGAGAACTCACTTTTTTCTGCACATCTTTGCTATTACATTGTGTGCATTTTACTCATCTCATGAATACAAAATGGTATCTTCCTATTATTTAATGTCAATCAAAATTTTATAAAATTTCCATCTATGCACTACTGTGGGTGAAATGTGTAAACTGAGTTAAATCACTATAACCCCTCCCCACCCGCTTTTTTCTAAAAACAAATTTACCACCTTAAACATTGATGGGGACAGATATGAAGGATAATGCAGGCAGCAAGTGGGCTTCAAGTGATGACAAGAAATAAAGGAGCCAGTTTTGGTCTCCCCTTGCCTTCTTTGCGGTTAGGTTTCATGACCCTACATCTACCCTGAAACCCAGAGATCAGCCTCCCTGCTGATCCTCTCTGATCTTCCTTCTGACTTCTTCCTCAGTGTCTGAATCTCAGCTCTGATACTCTGCCCTCGAAAAAGCAAATGTATGTTAACTTGGCAAAGCCAGAGGAGGTTGGTAAGAGAAGAAATGGCACACACAAAAGTCACTGTGCAGAGAACTACAGTGCCGGGCACAGAGCAGGTCCCCCTCCATGTTGGGTGGTGAATGAATTACCATGAGTGGGTCAATGTATCAAAGTTTATTTATTTTTTATTTTTTTAATTAAATTTTTTTTTACCATTTATAAAAACACATCATCCTTTACTTTATCCCCCCCATGAAATACAAAGTTTAAAGTAGGAGGCAGAGAGTAGAGGGTGTAAGGGCAGAGGAAAGGGCAGGAACCTGATCACAAAGAATGTGATACGACCTACTGAGGATTTGGCCTTGACCTTGTGAGCGATGGGAAGCCCTCCTATGTTTATTAGAACTCACCTGTAAAACTGTTGTCTGGGTTTTGTTGTTAAAGTAAAAAAATTAAAAAATAAGCACTTCTCAGAGAAATCTCCTGGCATTAAAATCACTGAGTTAGGACTACAGGCTAGTTTGATGAACCCAGAATTGGAGCAAAAGGATGAGGATGGTACATCATGAGAGCTCCGCAGAGTCTTTGCTGAAGCAATGTATGTACAATCTGAATTCATGCCAGAGTCAACTCCAAAGGTTGGGAGGACAATCCCATACTGTCCCTCCAAGGAAAGGCCAAGAGAGTGGGAGCAGCTAATGGAAGAATATCAGGATGGAGGGTCCTTTTTGGGGATAGGTCTTTGGACTTCTCTCCCATTCTGATATGAGTAGATAACTAGCCTTTCAAACTACCCCTCCCTGAAACCCCATCCTCAGAGAAACTAATCCTTCACTAGGAAGATGAGCAGGGAGCACCTGGACTCTGAGCAAGATATCAACCACAAAGGCCTTGACACGGAACCTTTCTCCCTTATTTCCCCACTGATGGGGAAGTGTGGCTTTGGATTAGAAGGCCAGACAAGGTTGCTAATGAACACAGTCTTATCTTCACAGGAGGCCTCTTACTTCTTCTTCAGGAAGTGGCTACTTTACATTACTGTGATATGAGAGCTTGGAGGACCCCTAGCCTTTCAAGCTCTTGGTTGTAAATTTAATGGTCTTCCTGGCTGTGTTTATCTATCCTTATGAGCATGGCTGGAAATTTTACTTGAAAGAAAGAAAAGAAAAGAAAGAAAGAAAGGAAAAAGAAAAGGAAAGCCTCTGAGAAGTAATCAGGGTGTGAGGCTTGTGTGTTTTTGATTTGTTCTCTTTTACGATGAGGCCATCTCTTGCTTGCAGCAGCGATTGCTGTTTCTCTGGGCTTACCCCAGAGGGTCTGTGAGGTTGTTTCATTCCCGTTAACAGCTCAGTAATTGGAAGTGTTCAGGGTGAGAGGAACCAGTGACAGGAGGAAGGGATTAGCCATTGAGAGATAACTGGGGCAAAGGAAGGGTGGGAAGGTTATTAAAAATATCATAAAGAAGGATGTTTTTAAAGAAGTGGCTCCACTCTAGACGGTCTCACAGCAACATTAAAATGGCCATTGTAAGTCATCTAACTTTCGACTGTGAGATGCTTGTGCTGTCAGTGGGTCTTTTCTTGTGTGTAGATGCCTTGGTAGGTCTCGATACCTGAATGTGTCTATATTACATCACTGTACAGGCAGTCCCTAATGATGAGTGAAGTACACTCCCAAAGATGGGTCTCAGGTTGCTTGGTGAACTTTGCTTTGTTGCTTGGTTGAACTTGGTGAACTCCACCACAGAGGATACCTTACAACTTCAATGTACACAGTAGAGGCAAATTTCCTGATTTCAAATCACGCCATCACTTAGTGCTTATGTGCCTTGGAATGAGTCATTTTGTTTAAGTGTTAGTTTCCTCATGGGTAAAATGGGAATAATAGTAGCAATTCTTACCTCTTGGGATTGTGTGGGAACAATAGGATCCAGGAGAATTGCTTCCTGTCAGGCACTTAGATCAGCCCATTTGGGCCAATCACCGCATCCTTCTACCCCTATTTTGTCAATTTCCTCCTCCTTCCCTCTCTATCTGACCATTGCACATGGGGCTTTTGCATTCAGAGGAGTCATTGCCAAAATTCATCTCTTCCAAGACCATTGAGAATCTTGTCATTGGTTATAAAACATTAAGCAATCCGTCTTTCCACTTCTCAAATTTTGTTAGCTTGATCCCTGATAAAACCCCTGTGAGGACGCTCATGACCTTGCACTTGACCAGGCATGGGCCTTTAACAGAACTGGCTCTGAGTGGTTCCGTAGCAGCAGTTGGTGTTACTGAGACAGGGGATGCAGCAACTCTCTCACAACACTGAAGGTCCGTTTAATCCCCCTCTCATTTCCAGGAGGCCCGATGACATTATACAGGCACGTTAACTTATCTCAGGGCCAGACCCATTAGGAAGAAACTTGGCCATCTAGGACTGAGCTGTGAATTTCATGCACACAGTGGAAGACGTTTCTTACTACAGAAACTGGGCACCTTTTGAGCTCAAAGGAAGATTTAGAATTTATGGTGTGCGGGGTGTTGGGGGGAGGTTTCTCCTAACCAACTTTCCACTTTCTCATACCCAACTCATGTCTTTTCCTTTTTTTTTTTCCTCCACAGAAACAGGCTAACCATGTCTATAGGATTATTGAGCTTTGTTGTTTGAATTCATTTTCAAGAATTATCGACCCAATAGAACTTAATGACACTTCAGAGTTGAGACCCTTTGTGTAAATCCTTCATCCTTTGCAGATTAGCAACCAGATGGGATCTGAAAGGGCTTCAATGTCCAAATGCTAAAATCTATACCAGACTTTCAGCTGAAAGAAAGTTACTGTTTCTGCATACTAGCTTGATTTTTTTAAAAACACTGAAACATCAAAAACAAAAACAACACAATGTAATTGATATCCCTTTCCTTTCTAAAAAATAATATTAAGCCAACAGACTGATCAACTGAAAATCAGAAACACAAATTCACAGCTTTCTCTCGTAGATTTCTTTTTCATGACCTGTAAAATCTGATTTCTAACATCAAATTAATTGTTTATAGAGCAGTCACAGCCACTAAAAGCAGACTCTATTTTAATTTCATCCATGGAAAATAGGGAACAGTGTGCTCCTAGCTCCTAGGTTCTGTATAATAAGCCACCCTTCTATTCCTAGATTCTGAGTATAATTTTAGTTTGAACATTTTAGTAGAGACCCCTTTGCCACCCCCACACCCCCAGTCCCCAAAGAAGTATGATAATGCTGAGTTTGTTTGCTTTTAGCTAGCTTCTGACGACTGTATGAGATTACTAGCTCAGTGCCTGGCTCCTCCGTGGCTAGAAGGCATTGGTAGTTGGAGAAAGGGGTGCAGTCCTACTATGGAAGCCCATTTCTCTTTAAAATGAGCCCAAATGCACAGCCTGGGCCCTGTCTGACATGCACAGCTTGGGCTGGTGCCGTTATTACCCAATTAAGGCATCTGCCCATTTCTAATCCTTCAACGTAGAAGAGACAATTCCACCGTCCCACATAATATGTACCAGCTGGATGGATCCCAATTTATCAGGAAAACTATAAATTGCAGAACACGAGGCAGAAACTAAAGTAATAAACACTGTGATCTCTGTACCATACATTTTAGGCTGTTATTTAAGGTCTCCAAGGAGATCGGTGCCATAAAAACCATTTCTCAGGAATTCTGCCAGCTATAGGAGCACGCTGCAACTGTTCGCGCTAATATATTACAACTTGTTTATCGCACTCCCCAAGCAGCAGGCTTCAGCAGCATTACCAGGGGAGTGGAAGTGATGCGTGTACCCTCTCAATAGGCAGCCACATTTTTGTTTCCTATGTATACATGAAAAAGAATGCTTTTGTTGTTCTCATCCTTTCCCTGTTCTTGCACCCCTCCCCAGAAATAGTACCCAAGCTCAAAGGAGCCAGAAGAAGGCCTATGTTAATCGTCATACCTCCTTGGGAAGACTTATGCCCCTATCAGTACAAAGATAACATGCAGCTGTGTAGAGAAGTTCGTGCTGAATTTTGATGTTAATTTCACAAAGCATCCACGTGGCCTCTGGCAGGGTAGTTAACTGCTTTAAGCCTTAGTTTCCTCACCTGTTCTTTTGTTTTAAGGAATAACAATGTCTCCTGTGAGGATTACATGTGATAACAGATTTAAAGAGCCTCTTACAGTGCTTGGTGTATAGCAAGCACTTGAAAAATAATGGTTCCTTTCACCTAAGTAGTTGGTGCAATGAGCAGAACTTAAGATATCAGTTTGCTACTTCTATAAAAGAGTTGAATATATTGGAGACAAGGTCTTAGTGCATTAATTCTGGCTATCTGCTGAGTAGAGAAATCTTTCTAGGGTGCTGATAAAGATAACCCCCCTGTATTAGTTTGAGGGGGCTGTCATGACAAAGTACCACAGACTGGGCAGCTTAAACAACGGAAATTTGTTTTCTCAGTTCTAGAAGCAAGAAGTTCAACATCAAGATGTCACTGGGATGCAGGTGTTCTGGGTGTCCAGGGAGTTGAGGATCCGTGACGCACTGTGGGTGTTACCTTCACGCAGGAAAGAATTCAGATACAAACCAGCATAGAGTTTAAAGTTTAAAGTGAATGTGAGTCTATTGGTGAAGCAGAGAGACAGAGAATGGGCTACTCCCCAGGCAGAGCAGCCCCCCTTTGGTGGAATTTGCCTGCTTTATTGAGGTTCATCTAGTTGGGGCAAAGGGTATTCAGTAGGGGAGGCATATTCAGGATCTTCCTGGGAAAGCGGTGGAGATTTCTTGGAGGAGCTCCGTTGGCTATTTTGTATCTTTATGTGTGCGATCCATTTCTTACCGTGGTTGTGAGGGGTGTGTCGTTTAGCATGCTTGTGTATTACAATGAGCAGGTAATGAGGCTAGGGGTTACCACAAAGTGAAATTAGTTGCCATGTTGGATTGAGCTGATCTCTTGCTGTTTTAAGCCATAAAACCAGTGGTGGGGGTGGTCTTGCTTCTAGAGAGCTCCTGTAGCTTTTATCATTTGCAGCTGTTCTCCAACATAACCTATCTCAGCTGGTTTTCTTTCTTTTGAGGTCTTTCTCCCTGGCTTGTACATGGCTGTCTCCTGCCTGCATCTTCACATGGTCTCCCCTGTGTGCATGTCTGTGTCCTAATTTCCTTTTCTTACAAGGACACCAGGTATAATGTATTAGAGCCTACTCTGATAACTTTATTTTAACTTAATTATCTCTGTAAAGATCCTATCTCCAAATACAGTCACATTTTGAGGTACTGGGGTTAGGACTTCAACATATAAATTTTGGGGCATGAATTCCACCTGTAACATGCCCTGCCTTGCCACAACTATTTTAGCAATGGAAAGAGGATAGAGAGGGCCCATTGGATTCCACTTGAGGAGGTGTTATGTGGGTCTAGGTGAATTATGTGCTCATTATAATCTTTTAAAACATGAAGTGAATTTGGAAAATCACCCATTATATTGCTTAATACATGAAACAAATCTAGCTGATATAGAAGTTTCAATAAAAATATTATTTTCCAATGTCCTCTGCCTAATTGGCTACCTAGCGAAGAACTTAAGAAAAAAATGTCAAGCTTTCCCAGTAATGGATTAGCAATATGATGACTGTGAAATCCTTTAGGTTGCTGAGAAGTCATTTCCTAGTTAATAGAGCTGGTGGTTATCTAGTGTGCTGTCACGGTTGGTTTGGCCCATGATGGATAATGGCTGGATCACAGAGTGGGACATCTGTGCTATGAAGAGGCTCTGCACATCAGCATCCCAACTGGCTTCTCTGCTCTTGGGTCTAAGGCTTTGTGAACTCAGAGTAGCTTCTTATCTCTGTGTGGCCAGTGTAGCGAGCCAAGGCAGGGATGAGCCCAGCAGCCAGGTCATGGGGCCTGGTTCTGGGGAGATGTATTAGTTTCTTATTGCTCTTGTAACAAAGCACCACAACTTCAGTGGCTTCAAACAACACTTATTTATTACCTTTCATTTCTGGAAGTCAGAAGTCCCAAATCCATTTCACAGGGCTAAAGTCAAGCTATTGGTAGGCTGGTTCCTTCTGGAGGGTCTGGGGAAGAATCTGTTCTCTTGCCTTTCCCAGCTTCCATGGACCACCGGTATTTTTTGGCTAGTGGCTCCTTCCACCGTCTTTAAAGCCAGCAGCATAGTGTCTTCAGGTCTTCTGATTCTGTGACCTTTCTTCTATCACCAAATTTTCTTTGTAACTCTGAACCTCTTGCTTCCCTCCTTCACTTACAGGGACCCTTGTGATCACATTGGGCCCACCTGACAATCAGGATAATCATCTTAAGACCCTTAACTTAATCACATCTGCAAAATCCCTTTGCCAGGTGAGGAACACATTCACAGGTTCTGGGGATTGAGATGTGGACAGTCTTTCAAGGGGTCATCATTCCGTATATCACAGGGAAGAGGCCTGGGAGATGGGCCGTAGGTCGAGGGTGTAGGAAGTTATCAGTAGCTCCAAATGCCAAGCCAAAAGTTTTAATCTGGCTTCTGGGGATATAGGTGAGCACGAGTGTGTGTGTGTATGTGTGTGTGTGTGTGTGTGTCAGCGTCAGCATGTAAACATATAGATTCAGGAAGCCCATGAGTGAATAGGAAGCTTCTATTCATTCATTCATTTCTATGAAGATGTCCGTCTCTTTAGGGCCTCAAAGATAACTACTATTAACAGCTGTGCTTCAGGCTCCTTAGGAAAGAAAGAGCAGCCAGACCTCACAGATCTCAGAGCTTCCTTAACCCCAGTCTCTGAGTGAACCACTATTTCTGCTCATCATCACAAGTTCTATTCCTTTCTTTCTTCTTTTTATTCCTGACTGTTTATGAAGTCCTTACCCTGAGTAGAGTGCTACACGCTTCATCTGTTCTTTATTTAGTAATCCTTGCTCCATTTATTTGTTAGTATGACAGGTAAACCACAAAATTGCAGTGGTTCAACACCAAAGAAGCTTATTTCTTGTCCACACAACCCTCCTACTCGGGAGCTCTGGTCCCAGGGCAGCTTTCTCTCCCACAATGGTATGCTACCCAGGCCCTGTCCAAGGGGCTGCTCCGCATCCTGTGGGACCCCAGGATCTTCTGCATCCAGTGCCTGGCTGGGGAAAAGTGAGCAGAGACAGTTCCCCTGTTCCTTAAAGAATCCTGGCTCTGTGTCATTTCTGCCACATTTTATTGTTCAAAACACGGAATGCTTGGCCACAAGGAGAATGTTTGGCCTGAGTGGGCAGTTTCCACTACTGAGTAACCACTCAGACTACAAGTTTTTGGTGAGTGAGAATTTTTGAGAGTTGACTGCCATCTCTTTCATTCTGTGAGTAACCCTGTTAGGTAGGATTGTCTCTATTTATTGATGAGCAAATCAAGTTCTAGAAATTTCTAATAATGTGACTTGGTTAAGTGGCATAATCAGATTCTTGCACAGGCCTGTCGGAATTCTCTCTGCAAACTCATCTTGGAACCAGTGTCTCATGCCAGCACTTGTCCTGATGCAATGCTTATCAGCCTCCTTTTCACTTGATGGTCCATGCTGGGGTCAGCCACCTCACCAAACCATAGGGTATCAACTCTGTACACCCTCTTCTGAGAGGCGGCCTCGTATCCTCCCTTGTTCTCCATTCCTGCCTTCTGCTCTTCTCCCAGCAAGCTCCAAGCCTGCCCATGCTGCCCCCAAACCCCATGATCCAGATATTTTTTAATCTCCCATCTCCCTCAGTCAACAGCATGGTTCCATCATGGTTCACATTCTCGAATATGTTCCAAAGATGTCACTGGACATCTAGCTCCAAACATCAACCATCTTTAATTCCTCCCTTTTTCAACCATCTGTTTATCTATCTCTGACAAGTATCCTGTGCCTGCTCTGTGCCAGGCACTATTTAATCTACTTGGTAAGAATATTACTGAGGACTTGGGCTTAAGGAGCTCATGTTGCCTAATTCGGAACCCAATGATGCTAATAGTATCCTCCTTTTGTTTCTGCTGTCAAATGTTTTATCTTATGCCCCTATTCCCTTGTAGAGCTCTCAGTAATTTCCTTGCTGGTCTTCTACCTGGTTTACCTTTAGTTTAATTCCTTCCATACATTGTTGTAAAGTTAACCTTTGGAAAGCAGAGTTTTGATCACGTCCATTTCCAATTGATACAGTCTTTCTATCTAAACCCTCTATGGCTCTCTATTGATTGCAGAATAAGGTCCAAACTCTCTAGTGTGACATACAAAACCTTCCATCACCTGGCTTCTCTTGATGTTTACTATTTTATATCTCATTTTCCTTTTTAATAAACCTCATCAAACTGAATTTCTATGGTTATCTTCATATTCTTCTTCTTTGCCCCTTACTTGTATGTCCTGGCTTTTTTTTTTTTTTTTTTTTTGCTTAAAGTGTTTGGTCCTGCATGGTCTCTTGTATGAATGAGTCCCTTTGTGCTCAATAAATATGTGTTGAATGAATGACTAGGTCCTAGCCTGGTCTGTAGCATATCTGAATCCCAGACCTAATACTTTGCGCCTTTGTCATGTCAATAAATTCACTCTATACTGTATTTCATTTGTTTATGTATATTTGTTATCACTCCTGTAGTTCTTACGGTGCCCAGGGCCAAATGTGATTTACTTTTATGTATTGCGTGCCAAACCATCCTCCACCTTAGCTTAGTGACCTGTACTTACTAGGTCCTCAAAAGTTGTGTGTGCCTATGCGTGTGCATGCATGCACATGTGTGTCGAATGGTTAGACGCTGCTAGAATGTTTTGAGGATTACAGAATAGATTTAAACCACCTAGCATAGCTCGCGGTACACAGTAGGCTCTCACCTGGAAACATGCCATGCTAAGGTATTGATGGCTGATAACTGTGCTGAGCCATTTCCACAGGAGTATTTAATAAAGAATCTACAGGGATGAGTGTCTAATTTTAGGGTTCCTGGACCATGAGGAAGAGGTGCTTGGGGCAGGGCCCCTCTAGTTATTCCACATGGGCAATGGGATCCTCAGCATAGGGGCAGCCTGTCTGGCTGCACTGGAAGCAATTGATACCTATTGGAATTAACATTGTAGAGTGAGGTGCCCTGGCTACTGGTGGAGTCTCAGGTACTGGAATGGGAGTGAGTGGGTTACCTATCCTCCAGCACAGTGTTGGGCAGAATATGGGTTGAATGAATAAATAAACGTATCAGAGTTGGAATGTGAGTGAGAACTTGTGTGGAGCTCTTTGCAATACTTACCTCTCTGGGCGCCTCTCACAAAGGTGGAGAAGGACTTAGGGGGAGAAGGAATGTAGAGTTTCACAGTCACCTTGTTTAGCGAGCAGGCAGCTCTCTAACTGTGCCCCTCAGATAACCACACGAGTTCCCGTTCCCTTCATTCGGTGCCTGTCCTGGGGAGCACAGACACACGCTGGAGGTTGTGTCTTTATTAGAGACATTAGCCACCAAGGGAGTCTGCTCAGAGTTTCACATAGTTTTCTACTGAGCAGGAGGCCAGCAAAGTCACCAGGCTCCACATGATTTAATTAGAGACAAGATTTCAAGCTTTGTTTGTGTTCCCAGGATTTGGCGAGATGGTACAGCTGAGACCCTGGTATCTCGGCTTCCTCTGTTTAGGTAATTGGTACAGCAGGGAGGGCTTTATTGAACCAATGGTAAGTTTTCTTTATTGAAGGCTTCCAATACCCAAAATACATTTCACTGGTTTTAAATGGGTCACTGGATACAATCCAGTCAAGAAAGACACGCGTCTTAGAAACTCTAATGCTTAAATTCTTCTGTAAGACTTGGGAAAGTCAGCTTTTGAAACCCAGCACACGCAACTCTTACGTGAGAGAAGTAAAGCTAACTGGTTTTTGTCAGTCTTTTTATAGCTTATCTCCTTTGTACATTTCGGAATGCTGTCAATTCAAACTAAAAGTATAACCTAAGAATCCATCATATTACTAATCCCCTTACCATCACGTGTTCTTCCTAAGTACTGACTGATACAACCTATTCCTACTGTTGCTATTGCTTTCTCTCTGTCCTTGGCCATCACATATCCAGATGACCCAGTGTTGCTCCAAGTGTAGATGACAGTTTTGGGCCTATGTGTTGTCACTGATCCTTTTTACACCTGTGGCAGATGGCGCTTATTAACTGATCACAGCACACTTTCTTGAAGAGTGGGGTCTGGTGTGTAGAGTCCTCCTCAGGAGAGCTCCAGGCAGCCACTGCTCATCAGTGAAAGTTAGCGTGTGAGATAAAACCCATTTTCCCAATTAAGCAGTTTCTGTTGACTCCTAGGAGTGACAAATGAAGATTTAGCTCACTTACAATGTTCTTTTTTCCTACTCTGTCTCCTCCAGGACTTTTAGTTTATCTTTGTTATCTTTGTAACTTTAAATACAGCAGGTCCTCAAATGCCATTTGTTCCAATTGTTTTGTTATAACACTGATGATTTGCCATAGGAACAGATATGAGTTAGCCTATGGTAAAATTGATTTCATTGTACGTCGTTTTGCCTAAAGTTGTAGAACCTATCGACATTAAGTGAGGCCTTAATATAGTAAAATTCTTCTTTCTTGTTCAACCAGCTTTCAGCAGTGTTCCTTGATTTCCTGCTTTGTAAGAAGAAGGTCATAGTTTTCTTATAGTTTCCTTCTTCTTTCTTCTCCCACTTCACTTTTCCTGACCACCCTCAGTGAGGCAGTTTACCCTCACCAATGTATTTTTGCTAGCCTGCTTTCTTGTTCTTCATAGCATTTTTTACCACTTGAAAGTACTACACATTTAATGTCTAATGATCTCCCCCCATATCTCCAGCACCTAGAATACTGCTGGCATAGTGAGTGAGGTGTCAAGCTGGCACCTGCTTCAGGAATAAATGAACTCTAATCATGCTCCATACCCTGGTTAACTTCTGTTGGCAGAACCAGCCCTTCATACACGAGGAAGGTATCTGACCCTATGATATGAAAGGAACACCTCTTTCTGGTCCACTAGGCCATCGAAAACTTCCATTGAGGGTATTCTCCACACACGGATCCCATTAAAATAAATTCATTTAACGGCTTATCTAGCTTTAACCTTACGAAGCATATTGGCTTATTGAGGGAATGGAACCCAAAACAGGCACATTCTGATGGGAAGGAGGACGTAGAAAAGGGAAGTTGCAGAACATGACTTTGCTTAAGGAGGTCAGTGTTTGGGAATTGTGGGATCATGCTGCCCCGAATGTAAATTGGACGTAGAGATAGAAAAGGAAAAGGAACTTCACCTACTTAAATATTTCTTATCAGACTGGCTAACAGCTATATGTACAGCAGCGATGTTCTGAGAAGACTGGCCTTTGAGGAAGACAGGCCTGGGTTTCAATTATTTTTTGCCACTCTTCACTTTGTGACATTGAATACGTTACTCAACCTCTCTGGAAATTAATTACTCATAAAGATGAACCCATATCGAATAACATCTGCATATTCCAGCTCAACTGCTCAACACAAAATGGAAAAAGTTCTCCATGTCTTGGAGGAAGACAAGGATACAAAGACTGTATTTTTCAGCTATAAATAATGAGAGGGATTTAAACAATAGAAGCACTTCATTATCTCTCATTACAAGGAGTGTGGTGCTATGTCATTTTCAGGTTAGTTCAGTAGGTTTGTAATGTTAGTGAGCAAGGTCAGAGTCTGCTTTGCTGTTTCCTCAGTATTTAAGATGAATGCAGAAACTTGAAGGATATTCTTACATGACAGAAAGGTTAGAGAGCAGAAAAGTATTTTCTCCTCACATTCTTCTTCCTTTTATCAGGGACGACACTCCATCCCAGAGGTCCTCAGCAACTTTCATCTACGCTTAGCACAAGACACAATGGGAAATGAGTACATAGAGTTTCAAGCCTCCTTCATGCAGGCAGGTTCTGCTCATAGGAAGCAGAAGATGGAACTGTCTGCTGAATAGACAACCAAACACTATCTACTGCAAACATTTTGTTCGCGGAGCAGATATTTTTATTTATCTGAAACATGTAGTTCTGACCAGTCAATAGTAGATAACATTGGAAAAATGTCTTTCTGTAAATCTTGATCCAGGTTACTGAATGAGGGTTACTGTTTCCTTCTGTGTATTGGACACTGTACAAACATACACTTATTTACATTTTCCAACAACATCTCATAAAGTAGGCAGCATTATTCCTCTATTACAGAAATCCACAAATGTACAGCGAGTTGCCTGAGGACCCCTATCTAGTCAGTGGCTGAGCTAGGATTTGAAGTGAGATTTTTCTGACTCTTGAGTTTGTTGTACTCCGATGTCTCCACCACAATCTTCCCCTAATGCCTCCCTACCTCAGCCAGGAAAGATGGTCTTCCTCTCGGTGACAAGAAGGTGGCCAAATCACTGTCTTGAAGGCCCTTTCCAACATTGTCACCTGTGGGATGAGCATTCTTTGATGACTTCAGAGATCTTTTGTTTATTTGTATTTTTCTCCTTTCTGCCTAAAACCGTTTTTTAAAAAAAGGGTGCTTAGGTATGATTCAGTGATTTTGAATATGTTTCTTTTTTCTTCCATGTTTAATTTTTCTCTCTGACTGCTCTGCTCTTGTTTGTAGCTCCCATGGCTGGATAAAGCTGGGGCAATTCTTGGGCTGTCAGTTATTTTGAAGGGCGACTTTCCTGCATGACTCGGTGAGATCTGAAAGGAGGATAACCACGATGGAGAGGCTGTGGTGAGGCTTCCCTAGGCAGCTGGCAGTCTTGAGCATCCAAATGTAATTGCTTTAGTTTATCCACCACAGCCTGCCTGCTGTGTTCACCAGACTGCCCAGTGGAACAGAAGGTAATCAGAGTTGAGACGGCCTCAGAAAGTCAGACACAACCAAAGTTAAAGATATGTAAAAAAAAAAAAAAATCCGTGGATGTGATTTGCTCTCCTAGAACTCAATTTCTGGATAAGAACAAGAGGAAACAGTGCAAAACTGGGACACTAAAATTCATCTTCGCTGAAGAAAATGAAGGGAGAGCTGTGAACATTTAATAACTTTCGTATCCAACTGCCCGTAGTAAGTGCTTGCTTAATGCATAGACAAGACTGGGAGATTCAGGAAGCAGGCGACTCAAGGCATTTCTAATTTATTTAAAAAACTCTTTGATCTGTTTTGAAATTTAGGATTCTGCTTTTGACTTTGCTAGATAAAGTTGGAGTAGAAATGAATTATTCATATGAAATATTGCCTCAATAACACTGCATCAAATAAACATAATGAAAAGCTGCCCATGTTATATAAGGGAAGCTAAGTCACAACTCTTTTGAATTGCAAAGTTAAGCACTCGGGGCTAGACTCTTCTCCAACATTACTCTATGGAAGAATCTGCTTAGGACAATGTAATGCTCAGATTCTTTTTATTTTTGGTCAGACATGCATTTGTGGTTTATGGGTTTGAACTACAGTTGTAACCAAGGTGCTATTAAATCTCACAGCCCTCATCCTGGTTCCGTCCAAGTCATTGGAGGCCAGAGAGCAATTTCCATGACAGTGTATCCCATACTTCTCCAGCATTTTATGTTTGCCACAGAAATATGGCAACCTGCATCCCTACCACCATGAATCGTGCAGGTTACAATATTTTTCAGCAACCATTAGGAGCATATCTATAGCCATGCCTTAAAGGGAAATTTTTAAGGCAAATACAATCCTCACTTATCAATGATGGTTCTTTTCTGGTGACACTTTGCCTAATAGATTAAAAGAGAGAGAGAAAGATAAAGTAAACTAAAATAAATGGTGCATGTCAGAAGAATTGAGCTCTGCTTAAATTCAATAGATAACACTTGAATTCTTGCTGACAATCTGACTTTAGAGTTGTAGTCCAATAAAGGTAGAGGAAGTCACCAGAATTAACCTTGGGCAAAAGGGTGAGGAAGACAGAGTCTGTGGCTCCCTGTCCCCTGGACATTGAGCTCCCTGTCCTTGCTCCCTGTTCTCTGCACACTGAGGCTCCACAGGAGCGGGCCAATTGCACAAATGGGTGCTCAGTGCTTTGTACTCACTGATTCAGGCTTATCAAGAGGCATTAAAAAAATTGGGTTCCTGATCGTGGGCTGGACCTGAAATGGAGTCTCTGGCAGTTGGGGAATGTCCTATACATCCTAAGGAACTGATGCTCAGCCTGCAGGGGCCTCTGCAGTTGTCCTGTGGGGGAAACTTGGGCAAGGTCATGAACAACTCTTTCTCAGTTCTTGCCACCTGTGAAATGGTGATAGCAGTGCCTGTCTCTCAGGGTGGCTGTGAGAATTCAATGAGAGATTTTCACAGCCAGTTGAGCCCAGTGTCTTGGCTGTGTTATGACTTCAAGTGGATGAATGGAATTTGAAGACACTTCTTCTAGAATCTTGGGTAGCTCCAGCTTGAGTCTAGGTTTCTTTATTTATGAATTGAGAATAATAATACCTACTCATTCTGTCACAGGAAATTGTTCTGAGGAATCAATGAGGCAGTGTGGTGGTTCAACTTCAACTTTACATAAATAAGTAAACATTATGAAAATATTAAAATAAATTTTATGATATAAATTATAAGTATATACATTTAGAATATGATGTATAAATATAATATATAAATAAAAAATAATGGTAGATATTACTCATTGAGCACAGACCCTATGTAGCAGGCACTGTAGTTGGTATTTGAAGTTAGCAATACTGCTTCTCAAAACAAAACAAGTATTGTTTATTGAGAACTCTTACTGGCTTTGCACTTGGTGAGGTGTTATCTAGCATTCAAAACAAGCTCTTGTAAAGATCTTAATATGATCCTGCATCATTCCAAGTGCTTTATATATGGGCATTAATTTAGTCATAACTACCAGGGAGCCCTTGTTATTCTTGCCATTTTACAGATGAGGAAATGAGGTCAAGAAAGGTTAAGTAAATGCTCAATGTCACACAGTAAGTGCTAGAACTGTGATTTGAACCTCAACAATCTGGCTTTGGAATGGGCTCTAAACTACAATTCTAAGCTTTGTTTATAATATGAAATATACTTTACAATATGGTGCATATTAACTCTTTGTCAAATAAGTGACCAAACTTCCTTAGAACTTTGTGTCTTGTAGGAACAATACCATCAGACCCAGAGAAAGAACTTCTGGCCTTACTTCCTCATTTTTCTCAGTGGATCCCCTCTAGTATACTGTGCTTAGCTCTGGGTGATGTTTTAAATGGAATATAGCACTCCTCCATCTCCCCCTCCTTTCAAAAATATTTATTAAGCATGTATACTCTGCTAAGCTCTGAGAGTTTAATACTAAAAAAGATGGCATGGGCTTTGCCCTCAGACAGTCAATGTTCTTATGAGGAAGAGGTAAATGTAATAGGTAATTACCAAATATGTGAGATGAACATGAAGACTGGGGACCTTCATGGCTCTGTGTCTTAAGTGTCAGGGAAGATGTCCCAGAGGAAGTGCCACCTAGCCAAGGCTAGATTAGCCGGGTGATGGTGTTGCTGGTGCACACTTAGTAGAATCTCTCAGGCACAGAAACCAGCATGGACCTGCAGGTGAGATAGATTGTAGCTCATAGAAATTAAAAGAAGTTTTTTATCTATGGGGCTAATATTCCAATGGGGAGACTGGAGAGAGATAAGAAGAGATCAAATGATGAAGAGTTCATGTTAGAGATGAGAGAGGGTTTGAATTTCATGCTCAGAGCCACTGGGAACTGTTGAGGGTTTTCAGCAAGGGTGTGGAATCATGAGATTCATATTTTGGAAAGCTCACTCTGGCTACACTCTAAAGCAGTAGAGTTGTGTCTCCCCCGCCCCTCCACCGCCATCCACAGTTTCACTTTCCACTGTTTCAGTTACTCATGGTCAACCACAGTCTGAAAATATTAGATGGAAAATTCCAGAAATAAACAATTCCTAGGTTCTAAATTGCATGCTCCTCTGAGTAGTGTGATGAAACCTTGCACTATCCCACTCCATCCCATCTGAGACATGAAGCATCCTTTTGTGCCGTGCACCTGCTATATATGCTCCCCGTCTATTAAAATATTATTTTGACTCAATGAATCAAGCTGCATAAAAGGTATTCTGGGAACTCATGCATTGCATCATAGAATTGTGGGAAGCCTGGGGGTATATCCCAGTCCAGATATTCTCCAGCATAAACCCAGTAATGAGGAAGAGGAGTCTGGGGCGCTGAAGAAAGGATGGCTGAGCTCCAGCTGTCTGATGCCTCTGTTGGGCACACATGGGCTCAGAGTAACAGCTTCTTGAACCGAGCTGAATGGAATGTGTGGGGTTTTCAAGCGTAGGATTGAAGTTACAAGGAGGCAGATACTAGCCAGGCACAAGGAAAGACTTTCTGACAATCGAGTGGCAATTGTTTCTGTGTAGTGAGCTCCTCATTCCTGGATATGTTCAAGCAGATCTGGCCATACATCTGTCCAGCAGGGGTTTCCTGTTGGGGACCACCTCCCCTGATCTCTAGTGTCTTTGATGACTGCCTATAAGTAAATAAGGAAATGATTTCAAGGAATTACACTGCCTACCACCGAGGGGAAAGCATCTGTCTCTCACTCGGGGCTGCACCATCACAAGTCTGTATGAGAAGCACAGATTATTATTATAGGAGCTTTGAGTTCCTTCAAAGAGTACCATTGTTATGCCATTCCGGACACTTGCTGTCTTACAGCTACTGAGGTCTTTAGATATTGTCTTTGGTTCTCTAAACAAAAGTGGAAAGAGAATTAACATTTTATCAAATGAAAGCTACCTCCCTAAATTCTTTTTCAGAGACCTTTGTTTTAGAATCAGTGCATGATTTCAGTTTGAATAAAAATTAAGAAAGATCCAAAGGACAATATTATATCAACTCTGCCTCTGATGTGACTACCTTGCAATGAAGAGGCAGAGACTCAATCAGCTGTTATGGCTCCAAGTGAGCACAAGTTATATGTGTTGTTTACAATTCCTACTGAGAGCACTTGCGTGCTCTTCATAATATGAGCAAATAGCTGCTAAGGACCCTCCTAAGACTATGAAATTTATTTTACTTATGTCCACGTTTTTACTTAGGTTTACTAAGTACACAGAAGCCTGTCACCCCTTGTGCTACCTCTCTTCCTCAGGGTTATGCTTTTAAAAGCATTCTCAACAGGAAGTAAGTTTCATTAGTGCTTGGAAAATAAATTGGTGAGGTGACAGATTCTGTGGTTTGATGGAAGCTCAATTATAATTGTGTAACATAATATAGCAAGTGCAGATGAAATCCTATTAAGGTCTGGAAATCCAATATCTCATCTCTATGACTTTTAATTGATCTTTACACATATTGTCATTGCAGTCAACTGAGCTGATTCTAGTACACATAAACAAATGTAAGCACATTAACTCTGCTAATAATTTTAACAAGTAATCTGTATTTCCCATTAGGCCATCTCCAATTTTGCCTTTGCATAATTAAAGATATCATCAGTGATAAGCCTAATGCGTTATTTAAAGTATGCATGTTTTGAAGTCTTGCTTTTATCATTAACGACGTCGTGATGTATTCTATGTGGCCATCATTAAAAAAAATGAGCTCGCTTTCTCTGAAGCAAACATGGATGGTGGGGGTGGGGGAGAAGGAGGTCCTGTGGGAGCGGTGTAGAAAGCACAGATGGAGTAGAAAGTCTGAATTCTAGTACCAATTTTACTATTAAATTAGCCATGGGAGATTTTTAACCCTTCAGATCCTATTTCATCCCCTCCAGTAACAGAGGTGCTCCTAATTTTTTCTCTCAATGCTAACATGCTGGTTTCTGTGAGGCAGATACTGACTCACTACTCTGCATATAATTGAGGGTTGATGTAAAACCTGTGGCCTTTATGTTCATTTCTGTTTATGTTTCATACAGCTGGACAGTGTAAGCTGAAGTGTGTGTGTGGGAGGGAGGTGGTCAAGGAATGTGTTTCTCTTGCTGATTGTTAAATCTGCAACCATAGGCTCAGTGCCTGGCAATTGCTCAATGAGTATTTGTTGAATGAATGAAATCATGAATGCATGAGTGAATGAATGAATGCATTCTAGTCATTCTGCGTTCCCATAGAGATGGATTGGAGAGATTAGCGGGGCAGCCCCATTTAATATCCCTTGTGTTAATATCCTTCAGCTAGGTGAAACATGATGAAATTACCTCTGAAAGTACACCTTTAATGACATGACATGGCACCGGATGCCTTCTCCCATCCTTAGTAAAATGGAAGTGAATCAGAAGGAACCGCTGTCTCCAGACCATTTCCCACACTTGCTTATTAGTTAGAACAGAGTGTGGAGCTGTTCCTGTTAGTCAAGGGCAGAAGAAGACTTAATTTGTTAGTTTCCAGCTCACTCAAAGTGGGAACTAGTGTGTGCTGCAAATATGACATTTGAGAATGTTCTTTGAGTACTCAGAGAATATTAAAGTCCACACCATGCTGTAAACAAAATAACTTTTAATACCAGCTATGACTAATCCAGTGCTTTTGTTCATTAGGTAGAACAAACATTCTGATTTGCATTCAAATATCTACAAGTACCGTGAATGCCTGAGAAAAACCCTCCCTGGCATGAGATCTTATCTTTGCTCACAGAACAGCTAAAATTCGTTCCTTGATAGACAATCTCCATGCAAAGGTGATCCCCGTAAACAGTCTTTTGAAGTGATTTTTTTTTTTGCAAACGTGTGACTTATTTGGGGGTTTATCTATTTAAGTTCATCACTTTATAAAATCGTCTTTGCATTTATTAGCATATATTTCACTGAATTTTCTTTCTTTTGGTGGGGGATACTCTCTCTGTTCCTTATTTCATCTAATTTGGTTTTAAAGTGAATAACCCTTTTCTTTATTTTTCCTTGTAAATAAAAAGAACTTCTTGTACATAAAAAACATAGCGAAGTTCTTATAGCGAGACTTCATGAGGGTCAAAAGCCCCCTGGAAATTTATTAGTGCACTTCCTCTGACATTAAAAGACTTTCTTCATTAAGGGCAAAAATCCCACAGAAAAATTGTTCGTATACTTGCTCCTGCATCACAGACTCCTGGGAGCAAGATGGAGAGAAGCTGTCTGAGAGTGGTAGGAATTCCTGAAGTGAATGAGATCTACCCCAAGGTGACACCAACCTCTCTCAGAGTAGTGACCTTTTGCTTGTTTTTCTCTTGTTTGCACAAGCAAAGACTTTTGACATATTTTTCAAGACCCTTAATTCCTCTCTGCCTGGCAAATTACCAGCAACATAAAAAAGAGAGAAAGAGAGAAGCTCTCATTTTATCTTTGAGCTGCTTAAATATTTATGTTCTAATTTGTTATTGACTTCATGTGAAGTTTTATCAAAATATAGATGGAAAAGTTTAAAGATTGCTCCTGGGAGAGCAGTTAATCCATTTAAAAATAAATTTCTAATGGCCGGATTTTCTGGGCTTAAAACGTAAGAAAGCAAAACCAAGGAGGCCCAGTTTATATGCTGACATTTGTAGACAAGGGTAAGAAAACTTGGTAATGAAATTGCTAATCCAATATCATTGTAAATGTTCATTTTTTTCATTTTGAAAATATTTCATGGAAGTCTTTACTAGATTTCTATTTTAATTACGTTTAATTTGCAAAAAATGAAGTCTAATTAAAAAACACCTTAGGGTAAACCTTTGGGGATGCATCTTTGTTGAATTTCACCTCCCACTTCAGTCTCACTTTGAGTACACTCGTAATTTCTTAGACCTTTAATATGTTAACTCTTTTAGAAATAGGTACATGTTAAATGCAGGGAGTGGGCAACATGTATGGCAAGGGACTGAACCTTCAATGGTGAAATTTCAGAAAACAAAAGGAGAGCGAAGTTTAGACAGGTCATATACACCGGTATTGTTTCATATCCAGGCACGTGGATCTAGGCTTGAAGATGTCCTTTATCATTGCTGGCTTTGTGATATAACTAACATCATTTATTTTTTTTTATCTTGAAACCTTGCTGACTTTATATTTTTGATAAAAGTTCTTACAGCAGTGAGTTAAGTATTGCAAAAAAGAAGAGTTCTATCTGACTGAGAAAACTGTTGAATAGCTACTGCAAAATTCTAACTCACTGAGACTTATTTTACTGGCAAAAGTAGTATATCGGCAAAAGACAAATACCATATGATCTCACCTATAATAGGAACCTAATAAACAAAACAAACAAATGAGCAAAATAGAACCAGAGGCATGGAAACAAGGAAGAGACTGGCAGTGACCAGACAGGAGTGGGGATGGGGAAAAGGGGGACAGAAGGGAAAGGGTCTAGTCAGGGAACATGTATGGATGACCCATGGACAGGAACAACCGGGCGGGGATTGACTGGGAGTAGGTGTGCGGGCAGGACAGGGGAGAGCAATGGGGAAAAAATTGGGACAAATGTAATAGAACAACAGTAAAATAACAAAAAAACCCCTAGATACTGCTTGATGTATTTTAATTCCTAGATTATTTTTTTTTATTTGTTTGGATCTGTTTCCCATATTTTAGGCCTCAGATAAAGTCCAGTTCACAAAAAGAAACATAAATTTTAAAGAAGAAAAGAAGGAAGGAAAGGAGGGAGGGAGGGAGGGAGAGAGAGAGAGAGAGAGCGCGGGAGCGAGCGTGTGAGCAAGTGGGCACCCAACCTTCTCTGCTTCCCTGTTCTACTCAGAACCTCAAGAGATTGCATGATGCCTACCTGCCTTGGTGAGGGCCACCTGCTTTACCCAGGCGTTACTCAGGCTGCTACCAATTCAAATGCTGGTCTCTTCTGGAAACACCTTCACAGACACATCCAGAAATAATGTTTAATCATATATCTGTCTGTCAGTGGCTCAGTCAAGTTGGCACATTAATTACCCATCACATAGAGTAACCCTGAAACTAGCTGGCTCAGGCACCACCCCCCCGCCCCAGCTCTTAAAGATCTTGTAACCTAGGTGCGGAGAAGTACCCAAGGCAAAGGGTGCCTCTGGAGGGCCAGCAGTGATTAGCTTGCACAGCCATATGTAGTGACAGAGAGCCACAATCAGATACATGTGCGTTAGGAAGATCATAACAAAAAATGTTGGTGCTGAATCGATGCATCAAGAGAGAGCATTGGAAGTATGTTACTTAGCAATACGGTGACAACTACCTACAGAAGCAGCTAATGGTCTGAAGTGGTTGCTTTTAGGAAGTGGGCCTGGGAGTAGGAGGTGTGTTAAAGGATTGGAGATGCTTGTTTGTCCTTTTAAATCTTTGATTACTATTTGATGTTTTAAAACCAGGTATACTGGAGAGAATGATGCTAAGAGACATAAGCCAGGTGGTGAAAGACAAATACCATATGATCTCACCTATAAGTAGAACCTAATCAACAAAACGAACAAGCAACCAAAATGTAACCAGAGACACTGAAATTAAGAACAAACTGACAGTAACCAGAGGGGAGAGGGGAGGGAAATAATGGGGGAAAGAAGGGAAAGGGTGGTTAAAGAACATGTATAAAGAAAGGACCCATGGACAAAGACAAAGGGGGTAGGATTGAAGGTGGGAGTGGGGGTGGGTGGAGTGGGGGAAAGTTGTGGTGGGAAAATGGAGACAACTGTATTCAAACATTAATAAAAAAATAAAATCAGGTATATATATGCATAAGTGTGTGATTGTGTTTATGTATGTGTATATATGATGCATGTGCATGTATATGAATGCACACGTACTTGCATAAATATAAATGTGTTTACATAAATATATTTATATATGTTTATTTATACACACACACACACACACACACACACTGAAGAATAAGGGAAAAGTGATCCCCCTAGGGACAGTGTGGATCAAGCATTGGAGCAGGGAGACCAGTTTATAGGCAACCTCTACAGTGACTGCTGCCGGAGAAGGCTCAGATCTGAACCAAGGCCAAGCAGGGGAATGGAATGGGTTGTTCTGGGAGATGCCAAGGAGGTGGAAGGAACAGGACTCTGCTCATAAACACAGCATCTCTGCTCCGTATCCTCGCCTCCCTCCCTTGCCTGACCTCCCACTTGCCTCCTTCCCTTTCAGTGAGAGTGGGTGATGGGAGCAGGGAAGCAAGGGAGGGAGAGCAGGAGGTAGAAGCCACGGGGAAGAACTGAGGCCCCACAGGCTTGCGACTGGGACATGGTGTTTCTTTCTGTTTTCTTTTTCTTTTTTTTCTTTCTGTCAATGCATAGTATCTCCCACATTCTGGAGCAGAGATAAAAATAGATACAACTCATAATCCCCTTCCCCAAATATACACCCATGCACAAGGTTTGGATGTGCATGTTGGCTTTCTTTAACATTCCCCCACTTTTTTTCCTTTATACTTTCAATGTAATGTCTGTTTGGTGTGTAGGTCAGGTTTGGGGAGGTGGAGTGGTTGAAGAGGGGATGGGTGACTTAGTAAGCCTGTGTTGGATTAAAAAATGGTTTTATTTCATTTAATAAAGAATATATCTGCTCTTTATTACATATATCCATCCATCCACCCATCCATCCATCCATCCACCCATCCATCCATCCAAGTTTTCTGTCAGGATTACTCACCCCCCCGCTTGGAAAACTTAATTTGGGTCTGACAAAGGTACACCTAGAAGTCACAAAATTCGGAGCCTCTCCTAGGTATCAGTGAGGCATTGCATCAGTTCTGATGATCTCATTCATCTGGAAAATACTAATTTAGAGCTTACAAGCCAGATACTGTGTAAAGTCTCTCAGTACTGATTTCAAATTCTTCCCTTACCTCCTTCCATAGAAGCTGCAAAGTTAAACTCTCATATTTTTAGTCTGCCTGGAAGCTATGAGTGGTCATGGAACACTGCTTTGGACAATGAAACATAAGTAGGAAGTCTTTCTTGAGATTTCTGAGAATGCCTTTGCTTTCTTAATGCAAAGACAGCACCATCCGCCCTTATTCTATACCTTACGCTGAGTAAGCATTAGCAATTAATTACCTTATACAGATTTCCTGTATAAACCCTGACAATTGGGTCTTTTGGGTACAATTCCTGATTGACATACGTAAGCATGGGGAAAATAACAGAAACAAGATAGCATGGAACCTCTGGCCCATAGTTTTGTGGGCAGGGAGTTCCTATAGGAGTTGAGTTCTTTAAGCGGTGTCCTCGAGACATGCCTTGGAAGCTCAGGGCTTATGTCCTGCCTGGGAAACCTGGAGCACAGAGACAGATGAAACACATTTCTGGCTAATAATGCAGAATCAGTGGCAGCTCCAGTGTTAATCCTGCAGGCTAGAAATAAATATGCTCTGTCTCCACCAGACCAAATCTTTACTAAAACACCATTAATACCTATTTATATTTTTTCTATCAATATTTCATAAATTTGAAGGGAAACAGCTTGAAAGAATTCAGATGATTTTTTTCCCCTCTGTGTGTGCTTTCAGAGCATCAATTATTGCTGTGGGGGCACCTTCAGCTGTGCCTAAAGCTGTAATAAATTCCCCAGTTCTAACTTTGAAGATTTTAGAAATGCTAACAGATGAATGTGTATGAATTATTACTCTTGCTCTAACAGCAATATTCTCCTGAAGAGTAAACAAAATCCTCATTCAATTCAAGAATGGATGATGATTTTTTTGGCTTGGACTAGGGGAGGTGTGAACGGAGGATGGGAAGATATGTGAACTTCTTAATTGTTTTAAATACAGTTTCTCACTAAGTGAAGAATGTAGATAGGTGAAAGGAGGGAGTATAATATCTATATATTTTTTCTAAATATTTTATATTTTCTAAATCATCTGATTCTTATAAAAATATTGCTTGGCAGGTAGGTTAATTACAACTACTCCCATTTTGCAGATGAGGAAACCAAGGCATGAGCTATTTTTTCTTGATGGGCTTCTCAGTGTTCCTAGAAGTTCCAAAAATTAAGAATTATTGGTCACATCTGTTACCTTGTTATCTTTCAAAGCTGGTAATTAAAAATAATAACTTGAACAACTGTCTTCATTCCACTCTTGAAAACAACAACAACAACAAAAACAACAGAATGAAAATATTTGTGAATCCATTTATATGTGCACCCAAATTGAACCAGGAGAGGGGAAGAGAGAACGAAGAGGGAGGAAGGAGAATCGGAAGTAGCAAATATTGACTATCTGTTGTAGGTTGGGAAGGTGTGGGCGGTACAAACAACATAGATCATCTGAGGGATCTGAGCCAGAGCTTTGTGGAAGATGCATTATTCACATCTTACAGCTGGAGAGCTAGACTCAGAGTGGTAGTCACTTGCCCAAGGTCATAGATAGCGGGTATATTACGGAGGGATGGTCTACAATCTTGGTGAAGAAAATGTCATATGTTACATTTATTGGATTAATATTAATGGAATATCATTCAGCCTTTAAAAAGAAGGAAATCCTGCCATTTGTGACAACATAGAATTATGTGGGGGGACATTATGCTAAATGACAAATATCAATCCCAGAAGGACAAATACTGCATGATTTTATGTATGCAAGATACCTAAAATAGCCAAACTCATAGAAGCAGAGAACAGAAAGGTGGTTACCAGGGCCTGGGAGGAGAGGGAAATGGGGAGTTGTTTAATGAGTATTAAGTTTCACTTATGTGAGATGGATTAGTTCTAGAGATCTGTTAACTATGGCACCTATAATTAGTTAACAATCCTGCAATGCACACTTGAAAATTTGTCAAGGGAGTAGATCTCATATTAAATGTTCTTACCCCTTCCGAAGATCAGAAAATATTCTGATTTTTGTTTTCATCATGTCAAAGTATTTTCTAATTTTCCTTGTGATTTCTTCTTTGGATTCTTGGTAATTTAGAAATGTGTTATTTTATACACACACACACACACACACATATCTGTGAATTTCTCAAAATGTTTTTCTGTTACTGGGTTCTAACTTTATCTCATTGTGATTGGAGACCATTCTTTGTACATTTCAAATCGTTTTTTTTTACTGAGTTAAAAAAAAACAATAGTCTAGCATATGCTCTATCTTTGAGGATTTTCCATGTGTGCTTGAGAAAGTGCATTGTGCTTTTGTTGGGTCTAGTGTTCTGTGATGGTTGTTAAGTTTAGTTGTAGTATAGTACCATTCAATTCTTCTATACACTTGTTGATCTGCCTTGTTGTTCTATTAAAAGTGGGATGTTGAAGATTCCAACCGACTGTTAAATTGTCTATTTCTCCCTTCACACTGTCAGTTTTTGCTTTTATGTTTTGGAGACTCTATTGTTAAATGGATACATACATGTTTATAAGTGTTATATCTTCTGGTAGATTGATTCATTTATTATTATAAGATGATCCTTGTTACTGCTTTTAACATAGTTTTCTTTTAGAGTCTAGTTTGTCTGATATTAGTATAGACATTATAACTCTTGGCATTCTTCTTTTCATGATGTAACTTCCACTGAATTGAGCTGCCATGGGAAATGATGGGGTGGGTCAGGCTCAAATGCCACAGATTCTTGCTGTTCTTATTAATATTTACTAGATTTTCTTGAATAAACTTGTTTTTCATTGGCTGTATGCCATTAGGACAATTTACAGATACTTTAAATTATTTAAAAAAATGAAATTTACTAGTTGTGATTGTTTTGCTGGGAAGAACATTCATGGAAATTCTCACACCACCATTACAGAAGCTCTTTTTTTCAAACTTGATTTTAACTCATGTTCAGCTGCTCACCACCCCACCACATACACTTCCAGTTCAACTGGAACTTATAGGACCTGAAGTAGGGAGGTGTATGGCAGCTGGTTTTTCATGCTTCCTTGTATCTTCTTTTCTAGATCTTAGAGAAGGAATTAAGGGAGTAAATTAATGCATACTAATCTTTTACTGTACCTGGGGTGATGATATCATTATCTTCTCGTAAGTTCTTTCAGCTCCCCAACTAAATCCAGTGACCATTTGGTGCCTTCCATGTGGGGCAGCATTCAGTTCTTGCTTTCTCGCTGTGTGTATGTGTGTCTGTACGTGTGCATGAGTTTTGTGGAGGGGTCAATGGGACCTCTAAACTCAAAGTGTCTCTGAAATGGGAGACCTATATTTCATGGGTAGGTGCTGTTTCTTCTGTATTCCAAAATGTCCCCCAGTTGATCCTAGAAGACCCTGTGCTCTCTGCAGCAGCAGGGATAGGGACATTTTCAGGGCCGTGCAGAAGGTGAATGCCTCATTCCTAAGGATTTGTTTTATCTGACTTCTCCCTTTTGGTGGGGCCTCACTGTTCAGTATTTAATAGGGGTTCCAACAATTTTAAACAGAACTTAGTTTTAATTTAGCACCAGAATCTAGAGGATTTTAATGGTACAGAATTAAATAAAATATAATTCTTAAAATTAATGACAAAGGAAGGGTAAGTATGTTCTCATAAAATAAGTGATAATTTTAGAATCAAATTCAACAAAGATGAAAATTATATTCTTGTTATTGAAATATTACTTAACCATTCAAATGTAACTCTTAAATATACTACAGTATAAAACTACTTTATCTTTCCTCATTTGGGGGAGGGTCAGCCTTTTTGTTCTATTCAAGTCTTCAACTGATTGGATAAGGCCCATCCACCTTATGGAGGGCATCTGCTTTTTTCAATTAACTGACTTAAATGCTAATCTTATTCAAAAATTAATTAAGCTTATTAAAAATGCCCTTCCAGAAATACTCAGAATAATATTTGATCAAATATCTGGGCACTTTGTGGCCCAGTCTAGTTGACACATAATATTAACCATCACACCCCCTTCCTCCATCCTTCCCTTCTTGCCCCCTCTTCTTGACTGTAGTCACCCAGGGTAGAGCTTCTGCTGCACTAACCTGGGGTGTAGAGTGCACGAGTAGATTGTGGCTCAAATGCCACCGATTCTTACTGTTCTTGTCAAGATGTACTAGATTTTTCCTGAATAAATTTTTCTCCATTTGCTGTATGCCATTAAGAAAATTTCCAGACTTGTCAAAAATTTCCTCTTCCTTCCTTCCTTCCTTCCTTCCTTCCTTCCTTCCTTCCTTCCTTCCTTCCTTTCTTCAGCACATGTTTATTAGGGCCTCTAGTTCTACCACAATGATTTCTACCACAAAGAGGAAGGTAACTTATCTAACCATTCTTATTTATCAAACTCTTCGAGGAAATAATTTGCAGATGTGGGAGATCCAAGAACTCTGAATATGGAAACCAAATGCCAGCCCTTGGATTCCCAGTGGGAAGTGTGATCTGGGAAAGAGGATTATGTTGGTAAGGGTCAGACAAGGTCTTTTATAATGGGATATTTACTTCAAGACTCATTTGTATTCTGTGCCATGGAGGATAATACTTTGGTGGATATGCATTTATTGGTTTCAGTGTTCCACATTCTGTATTTGGCCTCGATTACAAGATTTTAATTCTTTTTAATTTAGTATACATTATTTACTCTATTGCCTTTTCTTTTAATGAATTTTTATGTGGGTCTAAACCAATAGCTCAGTGATTATATACAGTTATTGTCTTCTGCAAAAAGTGTGTTTTTATTATTTGATCATAACTTTATTGAATATATTTAATACCTAATATAGCCAACATTTTATTTTATGGATATTGTACATTGAATGTCTTAAAACAGTGATTTGTTTAGATTTTCCCCTAAATTATTTGTGCTGCTACATTAGGAAGTTGAATTATGATTTTGTAACTTTATTAAAAATAACTGAAGCAGTTGTTTTGAAACTAGTGGGAGATGAACCATATCTAATTCATCATTTTAATCACACGTATTTATGGATGGAATATTTTGGAATCAAAGTTTTAAGAATAATTATTGTTTACTCAAACAATAGGCATCAATTTTTTATATGTGCATGTGTGCATATATGTGTTTTTGTTGAAATCAAGAAATGGAGATTAAATGCTCCCATGTCCGGGAACCTGTGCCAGAGACAAAAGAAGTTCTCTACCAGCTTCCAGTCTACTTGGAGGGCAGGGAAATATAATCAAGATAGTGAAAAGTCTAGGACAGTTATTCCAAAGGTTGGAATAAATACTACGAAGTTTCAGAGAAGAGAGTAAATGCAAGTAGCTGGAGGGTCCAGGAAATGCATTAAGGGAAGTGATGAGATTAGTAACATACACCCTTTGAGTAGGAATTGATTGCTTCTGCTTCCATGTTCTTTGCATCTTCATTGTAGTATTTGCTCCATTCAGCTTCAGCATATTTCATTATTTGTATTTGCTTATCTGACTTGTTTTAAAGCTTCTCGAGGACAGGAGCCGTGTCATAACCGTATTTGCTCCAAATATCTGTTATTCCTTGGTGTCCTTTCATCTAGTCCCCATGGCAGTTGCTAAACAAAAATTTGTTTAATTAAATGTAGTGCTACTGTGAAGACAAAATTATGCAGAAACCGAGAGCTCTAGTCTATGGGTCAGACTACCTTGGAGAAGGGTGTTTAAGATGAACAGACAAATGCTATGGAAGTAATTAACACTCTTCTGAAAAGCAGTCAGGGCCCTGACGGAGATGAGGCCCAGGCCCCAAAGTTATGGAAATATTTCTGAGAAGCAAGGAAGATATGGCAGGACATCCTTGTTTATAGATTCACAGGAGAAAAAAGGTAAATGGTACTTGCAACAATTAAATAGTGACTAGAATAATTATTTGTAACCATGAGCGTTTTTGCTAAGGATTAACTCTAATGCTCACCTGCCTATCTATGGCTGAGTAACAAGACAGGAACAGAAAAAGAAGACTTGGTTCCTGCCCTCAAGGAGCCTTTCAAAATATTTTCACATGAGAAACATGTTATTAGCATTGTTTCTGTGGCTTTTGCCTTCCCAATTTCTCCTGGTTATTGACTTCCCCTACACAGCATCAGCTACATCCTGATTCTAAATCTAATCCTGAGTGAGTCAGAATATAGCCTTATTTTCACTACTTAGGATGACTTGAAAATGAGTCCCCCTCCTGGACCTGGGATTGAAGACTCGGAGCCCTGCCATGGGTGCTGGGCCATGTTGCTTCCTTGAATCTTTTCCTTAATAGTATTGTAATGGGTGCTGTTTTGTTGTCACATGGCTATAGTCTTTGCAACTCTTTTTACCTGGCCTGGGACCTTCCTTCCCCCAGGATTCTGCCTTAGCCCCCTCTCAGTTGTCAGCCATATCTCTCTGCCTATTTTTTCTGGCCCTCTGGCCCCCCAAATCAGCCTGTTTGGTTCTTTCCAATCTCTTTCCCTAAGGGCTGGGGCATCATTCTGATATAACAGACTGCATCCCCCAGCTCTGCAGGGAATGGTTAAATCTCCCAGGACTGCTATTTCTGTCCTCTTCCCATTTCTTAAGAGTTCTTGCTCTCCTTTTGGAAGTTGCCATTCCTGTACACTCTAACCTGTCAGCCCAGCTCCCACAGGAGTAACTTCCTGAATTGCGCTGAGTTTGCAATGCCTCTTGGATTCTAAGCCTTAGACCACAGGTGGCAAACACAAGGCCCATGGGCCGAATCCGGCCCTCTACCTTGTTTTATCTGGCCCGGCACCTTGTTTCTACCTGGCAGCAGTGCCGAGCTCCTTGCCCCTAGTTAAGGAGTAGTTGTATTTATACAGTTCTAAAATTAGATTCGGCCCTTTGAAGGCAACCGAGAGGCTGATGTGGCCCCCAGTGAAAATGAGTTTGACACGCCTGCCTTAGACTATCCTGCTATCTGTTCCTGGACCCTCTTCGTAGCTGGACCAGATTCTGTGCTACCCATCTCCATTCTTACCCTGCCTGGTTTCTCTCCTCTTTCTTCCAGCTCCATGTTTCTGAGGTCTTGTCATACTTCAAGCTCAAGTCCAAATTAATATTGCCAAACTGATATTCTTAAATGATGTTTCTAATCTAGTTAGAGTAATTTTCTTAGCAGTTATGGATATATATGTATCTCTATTCATCCATAATCCATCATCTTTAGCTATTACTTTAGTGTCTGTTGGTATTTCTTCATCCATCCATCCAGCCAGCCAGGCAGCCAGTCAGCAGATCTTTAGCAAGAAACTGCTAAAGTTTAGACATCTGGCTCAAATGATAATTGGTAAATTCAAGCCACACAAATGCTCTAAAGACAAAACTTTGCTAGCTTCAGGGTTTCAAAGATGACAACATGAATTCTTTAACTGTTGTGCTCTATAATTATGAGTTATAAATTCCATCATGAGTGTAACTTTGAGACTAAGCATATTTTAAGTTCAAGTAATAAAAATATGATCTCAACTCATATTATTATATGACATTTTAAAGCTAACTACTATGTGTCAGGTACTTTACATACTTTATGGGATGATTTATCATTATCCACAATTTAAGATATAGAAATAAAAAATGGAGGCTCAGAGAAAATTAAATAATTTGTCCAAAGTCAATAGTCAGAAAGTAGTAGAGAGAGGTTATAATTTAGGTATTTCTAGGATTAAAGTCCATGTTCCTACATCTTACCAAATTACCTCTCTAATATTTAATAAAGCTTAAAAGCAACATTTGAATTTTTACAATCAAATTCTATTAGAATATTCTCTTATTTTTGCTTTAAAATTTGTGCTATTTTATTCATCCTGATAAATCTGTCATCACAAGGGAATATGGTCCCCTCCCTCCCACCACACCCTCAGGATTTGTTTAACATTTAAACAGTCAGGGATACAGCTAAAGAAAAAAGTCTGACCAGCAAAAAGAAAACGCATGGCTTCACCTCTGCTTGAGAACTTGTGATCTAGCATCTCAGCCCCATGCTCAGATTTTAACAGCTCAGAATTTTACCCAAATCCTAACAATCGCCCCTCATGTGGTTTCTTGTCCATGGCAGAAAGAGGTGGGGATAACGAAGGCATGTAACTGCAAGAAGTAGCAGTTCTGTGTTTTGATGCGAGAAAGGATGGGAAAACCATAAAAGCAGACAAAGGTACTAAGAAACAGTATTTAAAAGACTGTGTATCGTCAGACACTAGGCATATCTGTCTCAATAAGGCATTGCCGTATAATTGCCTCTTTACAGCCGTTCTGAAGGGAGCTGGTGCATACAGACAAACATAATGATGACTTTGGGAACTGAGTTAAAGATTAAAATATATTTCAGTTCTTTCTCTTGGAAGGCAGGAGACTGTGTACCACACGAGAGAGTGCGGAAATCCAAAATGGTTTTAGGGCTTCCAAGAATAAGCTTCTATTATCTGAAAAATTTACTCATTTGGAATGTGCTTCCCAGTGCTGCTTCTTACCTGTTCTGTGACCTTAGGAAAGTCACTTGATTTCCTTGAGACTGTTGCCTTTGCTGGGGTGTGAAACTAATAATAATACTGATGGGCTGATTAAATTAGATCAAGGTCACGTGCTGCCTCAGCTGCCACCATACGTTAAAAACAAACAAACAAACAAAAAAGAGTCTGCTCTTGTTTTTTAGGTGCTGTCCACTTGTATTTTGCCTATGTGTTACTTACATCCATGGACTTAAGTTTTTGCATGTTAGAGTTTAAGAAAGTTAATCTGCAGAGATGTGTTTACTGGGGAGTTTGCTGACAGTATCTTGAGATCCATTCTTGCCTGAATTCCTCATTAGTTCTCACAATTACATGAGACTCAATTACATTTTTCATCTCTTCTTTCCTCACCCAGTCACTCCATAGGAGCCACGTGGCAGCCATGATCTAGTTTGAGGAGCTCTGGGCCACCCTCTGGAGACCCAGATCTTACTTTGTCTCTGCCAGCAACTCACTGTGGATTTGAGGAGGCAGCTTCACTTCCATGGGCTTTTCAGTTTGAGTTACTCCCTAATATTTCTACCGCCTGCTTTTACAGCATTTTTCTATCAGCCTTTGGAACTACTTAAATACTTTCTTTGGATAAATTTAAATGTTTTTAAATTTATCCAAAGTAATACAAAGTAAATACATAGTGTAGTCTTTACTGGGGTCAGTTTGATCAGCTGCAACATTCACTAGCTCTGTGAGGGTAGACAAATTACCTAACTTCCCTGTACCTCAGTCTACTCATTTATAAAAAAGCATAAAAGTATGCACTTTGTAAAATTGTTATGAGGATTAAGAAGAACTACTAACACACCTGCAGCATTGAAATCATGCCCAGCATATAGTAAAAGCCCTATAAGGGATATGTAGATTGTTTGCTTCTCGCACACACCCTGACTGGGGACCGAACCTGCAACCCAGGCATGTGCTCCAACCAGGAGAAAAACTGGCACCCGCCTTCCCCCCGCCCTGCAGGTTGGCACCCAATCAACTGAGCCACACTGGTCAGGGCTGTGATACTTTTTAAAAAGTAGTTTATTTTATTTCTTAAATTAAAGAGTGAAATGGTTTATGCTGCTTAAATTTATACTTTGATCATGCTAAAAATAATATATATTTCATTATTTCTTTCACAAAATGTTGCCAACAATTTTAGAACATGCCTTCTCTTATGAAGCTTTGTAGAATGTTCTGTGATACTTGTTTTTGTACTTTGATTCTGGTTTTTGTGGTAGATTTTTTTCAGAAATGATCAGAAGTTCTTCCTCTTCCTTTATGCATGCCCCTTTGTGATATGACTTTGCAGTAACTCCCATCAAGAGTTGGTATCTATTTCTCTGCTCCTTGAGTCCGGACTTGACCATGTGATCTGCTTTGGCCAGTTAGCTCCTCACCACTGCCAACAGCCAGCCAACCACAAGACAAGCCGATGAGGCCATTGTCAGCCAACTGACACATGATCGTGCCTGACATGTAGACCACAGATGAACCATCCCAGCTGATTGCTGATCCACAGAATTGCGAGGAAATAAATGTTTGCAGTTCCAAGTTTGGGACAGAAAAATCTTACATATAACACATATTTCTACTAGTTGTTTATATTTTATGACGTCTAAATTATATATTTTTTGCTTCTTCCTCCAAAATACACTCTGTGGTAGAGACAACTAGTCCCCCAACATCTCCTTTTTGTTTTATTAATAGATGCCCCTCCCTCCCCCAAACTACTCACACTTGCATTTTTGTCTGGGCATGTGGCTACCCAGCTTGAGACTAAATTTCACAGCTTTGCTTGCAGCTAAGGTTTGGTCCTGTGACAAAGTTATAGCCAATGGGATGTGAATGGGGAAAAAATGTGTGCTAAGAAAGCTGCTTGCTCTTTACTCTCTCTTTGCCCCTCTCATCCTCCCCTGCCCATTTCCTCAGGCTGGGACATGGAGTCACCTTAAACCCAGAGAAGGAAGGCATATATGGGTGGATGGTAGAGCTAACCCATGAGCCTGGTCCCAGGATGACTTTGCAGACCAGACCTACTTACCTACATTGTCCACTCAACTATCACTGGTTGGTTGTGGAAGAGAAAAAGAAACTTTTATCTTAACTATGCTTCTATATTCTCAGATCTCTCTGTTATAGTAGCTTGCTTTTTTAACCCTAACTCACGAGTAACACATACACAACAGACACAAGCACATAAACACACACTGGCTAACACAGCATTTAGAACTCAGCAGCTCAAATAAATGCTGGATTCATTCACATATTCAGTAAGAGTTACTGAGCTCCGATTGTGCATTAGGCACAGAGGTAATAAATATGCTTTGGAGTGGAACAGGAGCTACCAAATGAGTAGGGAGAGATAGAAAAAAGTAGCAGGAGGGGAAATTACAGGTGAAGAATACTGTAACAGAGGATTCTGTCAGGGGGGTATCTAAGAAAATGAAAGGATTTAGACATCTTTTAGAAGTTTGCTGCAGTGGATGAAACACAAATCATGAAATGAAGCATCCATTCAGTGCACCTGTACAACTACTTTCCCAGAATTTGGAGGCCCCCTGTTACCTGTTTCTGGGTCACTGGCCTTGAGCTTGGGTGGGGGCAGGCCGTGACCACTGGCTTACTGTGTTCTCACTTTAGACTTCCAATCCTAGCTTTTCAAAGGGTTTTGTGTGTTGGGTATAAGGGCGGCAGTGAGGATGGAAGTTAGGTTTAGAGGGTTACTGACAATCCTGTAATAACTTTTGAAATAGCTTTTCAGATCAATTCCCATTCATTTTTCGCTTTGCAGAAAAAAAGAAGACCAGGGAAGGATCAACTGTTATGAGAAAAACTAAGAGAAAAAATCTCCACTCACTACACCTGGAAATGCACGATGTCTCTTTGTTTTTGCATTCCGTGTTCTTTCCCCAACCATCCTCTGCGGCTTATTGGTGTTTCTCTTCTATCATTCACAAGGTTTCATTTGATACTGAAAATATCCTGGGAAGAGGATACTAAGTAAGAAATCATCACCAAAAACCAGGAAGAGAACATATGTAATCCTGGGTTTTAACTAAGAGATGCTAAGAATGAAAAAGAATCTTATCAAATTAGGTCGCCCTGTTTTCCTGTTTATTTTATCTAATTGCACCAAACCTTCTGTCATGGTTGTTTGCAGTAGTGGCATTTTTTTAAACTTGTGTTATAATTATCTTTCTCTTATTAATGCCTTGCCTATATGTGCCCTATGCTTTCAGAGAATCTTTCATTTCCACATTGTGGGGTATATGCCTTTATACAGATTATTCATCCCTCATAGGCCTCAGTTTCCTCATTTGTGAATGACTAGACAATCTCTGACATCTCTTTTGGTCCCAGGTTCCAAAATTTCAATTCCCTTGAAAACATATTGATTAAAGTCTGGTGGCAACTGTAGCTGCAATGACAACAGAATGATGAAGCATATTAACATTAGTGTTAATGCAATAATCAGCTGTGTTTTGTTCCATATGGCAATTTAGTTCAGCAATTAAGCCAAACTCCATCTGTTTTGGCATGAACAAGTTTTTTTTCAGGTGGGTTCCTGAACCACATCTTTGGAAATCATTTTATGTTTTTCAAATATTGCTACCATCAATAAATAACGATTGTGTGGAACCTTTCTGATTAAAAACGAATCATCTGATGCCAAAGCCCGTATTATTTGACTAGGGGATTGCTTTGCTGTTTAACCTTACGGATATGTTGCTCGGTCTAATCTATAGTCCCAGAAAAGGAAGATAAATCTCGGAGTCGATGTGAAGAAAATGTTCAAGAGGCGCTAGTTTCCGGAGCAAGCCAAGGAAGCCTCAACGCTGGCAGAGGCGGATTTCTATTTCTGCGACCTGACGATCCTGGTGGAACAGGATGTGCCTCAATCTGTGATGGACACAGACAAATGGTACTTTCCACACATTCGGCAGGGGTGCCTTTCTTTGGCTGGAGTTGAGCTGCATTGACAGAATAGCAATAGGAAATATTTGTCTTTATCTTTATAACACTTGACAAGAGGCATGATTACTGCTGTAAGGGTATCAAAATAAAGAAAAAATGGGCTGTCCAAGAGCACTGTTATTTATCACATTCAGAAACGCTAACCCAGACTAGCAGGCTAAAAATTCTTTGTCAAATTGCCTCTAAAAATCATTATTTTCCTCCTCGAGATAATATGTGAAGTCCATGAATCTCACCTGTGCTCCCCCACTACCCTCCCTCCTTTGCAAGTTGGGGACAGACATTTTCCGAGATAGGCTGCTCCTCTGTAGACTGGTAGTTGCCTGTATGTGGTTCATTTCACATGCCCACCTGACAATAAACACACTCTTCCCTGCTTGTGAAGGAATAAAGAAAAAATGCTAGCTGGCAGCTTATTAACAAATATTGAATGTATACAGCAAAAATTCGATTTATTGTGCGGCAAGTGTTAGGATGCCTCCAGGCAAATTAGAGCCGGAGCTGACTTTGTGCAACCCCTTTATTTATTTTCCTGTTCCTTGTTTTCTAATTAGGCAGGCTTTCTTCTGCTTTGCAAACCTCCTCTCTGCCTAAATCATTGCAGGTCTATTGAATCCTGAACACAATAGGCTTACGCATTCATATTAACACCGTGATAGGAAGGAATAATTCACCCTTTTGCATACAGGCCCTAGATCATTTCAAGAGTGATTCTAAATGCCTTTATGACATAGTAGCATTTTCCTGTCATGGCCTGTGGGGACCTACAGGTGCTAGCTATAGCCAATGCTTTTTCCAAAGAACTTGTGAACAGGAGATGTATCGCTTTGAAGGCCACCTCCTTCAGAGAATGGCATCAAAGTAGGGTTTGATTTTTTAGATGTTTTCCCTCAGACCTTTGCAAAAGAGGGCACTTGGGATTGCTCCTTGGCCTTTTGGCTAAGATCAACCATAGGTATTGGTTCTTAACAGTTTAGCATCAGACACACCCTCTGTCTGAGGACAGCATCGGATGGGTTTTTGGAACAGGGAGATGGAGTGGGGGCATATCGATCTGGTATTGCATGACCTCTGGAATGTTAAAAAAGAAAAGAAAAGAGAGAGAGGGCACTTGGTCTCAATTCTTCAGGAAGAGCAATTCAAGAATTAAATCAATGGTCTTATCCTAAAGTTTGTTCAGTATTCAAAATTTTATTTGGCCCTGGCATTCTTTTTCAGGGCTTACAGAAACCTTGGCTGTCCATTAGCATCATCCGAGGAGCTTAAAAAAATGGTGTCTAAGTTTCTTCCCAGACCAATTAAATCAGAATCCTGGAGGGTAGGATTAGGGCATTGACATTTCTAAAAAGCTCTCCAGATGATTCTAATAGGTTTTTTTTTTAAATGATCAAAATATAGTCAAGGACTCTTTTCATTCATTCAATAAATATGAGAGTGATTACTAACTGTTAGGAAAAAGACTATGCACCATAGGGATTCAAAGACATATAAAGGAATTTCTATGTTCTCAAATAGCTCATGATTTAATAGAGGGCACGAGGTTTCCATTCATTCCACACATATTTATTGAGTCAGCAGTGAACTGACAAGGACCCTGCTGTCATTGAGCTTACACTCAAGTGAACAAATTTGTAAAATAGGTACCGATGAGTCCTGTAAAGAAATAAATACTGAGGTAATGTGACAGAGAGAGGCAGGGACCAGGGGAGACCTCTGAGATGCCTCTGTGAACAGCAAATCTGAATGATGTGAAGAAAGCAGTCAAGTAAAGATCTGGAGGGAGAGAGTCCTGGACAGAAAGAACACCCGTACAGAGGCCTTCAGGTAGGAGCGAGCAACTGCCGAGAGGAAGGAAGCCAAGGTGCTCAGAGAGGGTGGTGGGTTAGAAAAGAAGACAGAAGGGCAGACAGAGAGTAAACATTCTGTATAAAGGTAACCTGGATAGAGAGGATAAAGTAGGCAAGAGTTAGGGTTATGGATTACTGGTTCTGAGGATTTAGAGACAAAAGACATGCCCAAAGGGTAGGAGCATTCAGTGTTCATGGAAAAGGAGGCCTTAAATTGTGTCTTGAGGGAGACTACCTGAGAAGCTGGAAGGGGAGATATTTTAAGCAGTAGGATCATTTTCTGCAAAGCCATAAGAGGCATGGCAATCTAGAGCATGAACAGGGAATAGCGCATGGCTGAACCTGACTGGAATGAGAGGTACATGAAGCAGAAATCAGAGGTCAGAGGTTGGCCGTAATAAAGGACCTTGAATGTAAGAGAGCTTATATACTTTCACATACAAGTGAAGTCACATGGTATTTGTCTTTTACTGTCTGACTTATTTCACTTAGCGTAATACCCGCTAGTCCGTGCTGTTGCAAATGGTAACCTTTCATTTGTTATGGCCAAGTAATATTCTATTGTATATGACTACCTCGTCTTTATCCACGTGTCTGTTGGTAGGCACTTGGATTGCTTTTGTTTGTTGGCTGTTATAAATAACACTGCAGTGAACATAGGGCAGCCTGAAGGGGTAGGCAAAAGTAGGCTTAAAGTAGTGAGTACGTGAAACACGAGGTTAATTTTTGTATTATTATTTATTAATTATTGTACTATTTTCCATACATATAAACAACTATAACCTACTTTTGCCCACCACTGTGTATCTTTGCAAGTTAGTGTTTTGGATTTCTTTGGCTATATACCCAGAAGTGGACTTGCTGGGTCATAGGTACTTCTACTTTTAAGTTTTTGAGGAAACTGCATACTGTTTTCCATAGTGGCTGTACCAATCTGCAATCTCACCAACAGTGCAGTAGGGTTCCCTTTTCTCTACATCCTCGCCAGCACTTGTTGTTTGTTGATTTATTGATGATAGCCATTCTGACACGTGTGACATACTATGTCATTGTGGTTTTAATTTGCTTTTCTCTGATGTTTAGTGACATTGAGCATCTTTTCATATGTCTATGGGCCATCTGTATGTCCTCTTTGGAGAAGTATCTATTCAAGTCCTTTGTCCATTTTTAATTGGATTTTTTTTGTTGTAGAGTTGTAAAAATTCTTTATAAATTTTGGATATTAACCCCTTACTGGATGAATCATTGGCAAACATCTTCTTCCATTTAGTAGGTTATCTTTTTGTTTTGTTTATGGTTTCCTTTGCTGTGCAAAAAAGTTTTTAGTTTGATGTAGTCCCATTTGTTTATGTTTTTGTTTCCCTTGTCCAAGGAGTTACATCAGTAAAAATATTGCTAAAAGAAGAGTTTAATGCCTATGTTTTCTCCTAGGACTTTTATGGTTTTAGGGCTTTAATCAGTTTTGAATTTATTCTTGTATATGGTATAATAAAATGGCCTAGTTTTATTTTTTTAATGTACCTGTCCAATTTTTCTAGCATCATTTATCAAATAGACTGTCCTTACCCCATTGTATGTTCTTGCCTCCTTTGTCATAGATTAATTGACCATCTAGGAATGGGTTTATTTCTGGGCTCTTTATTCTTTTTCATTGATCTATGTCTCTGTTTTTATACTAGTACCACGCTGTTTTGACTATGTTAGCCTTGTAATATAGTTTGAGATCAGGTAGTATGATATCTCTACCTTTTTTTTTCAAGATCACTGTAGCTATTTGGAGTCTTTTGTAGTTTTATATAAATTATAGTATTGTTCAAATTCTGTGAAAAACACTATTAATATTATGATAGGGGTTGCATTGAGTCTATGGATTGTTTTGGGTAGTATGGACATTTTAACAATGTAATTTTCCCTATCCATGAGCACTGTATATTCATTTATTTGTATTTCCTTCAATTTTTTTCTTCAATGTCTTGTAATTTTCCAAGTACAAGTTTTTTATGTCATTGGTTAAATTTATTTCTAATTTTTTTATGCAATTGTAAATGGACTGTTTTCTTAATTTCTCTTTCTGATAGTTCAGTATTGGTGTTTAAAAATGCAACCAATTTATACATATCAATTTTGTATCCTGCTACTTTACTGAATTCATTTATCAGTTCTAGTAGCTTACTTTTTGGTGGCATCTTTAGGTTTCTCATTATATAGTATCATGTCTTATGCAAATAATGACAGTTTTACTCCTTCCTTTCCAATTTGAATGCCATTTATTTCTTTTTTATTGTCTGATTGCTGTGGCTAGGACTTCCAATACTACATTGAATGAAAGTGGATAACTCTATCCTCTTCTTGATCTTTAGGGGAACACTGAACTTTTCCCCATTGAGTACGGTGCTAGCTGTGGGTTTGTCATTTATGGCCTTTACTGTGGTGCAGTTTGTTCCCTCTATTTCCACTTTGCTGACAGTTTTTACTAAAAAATGGGTTCTGTATTTTGTCAAATGCTCTTTCTGTATCTATTGATATGATTATTAGATTTTATCATTTATTTTGTTTATGTGGAGTATCATGTTAATTGATTTGTGGATATTGAATCAACCTTGCATCACGGGAATAAATCCCACTTGATCATGGTGTATGGTCTTTTTCATGTATTGCTGAATTTGGTTTGCTAATATTTTGTTGAAGATATTTGCATCTAAGTTCATCAGGAATATTGGCCTATGATTTTATTTTTATTTATTTTTTTGTAATGCCGTTGTCTGGTTTAGGAATCAGGATAGTACTGGCCTTGGAAAATGAGCCTCAGAGCCTTCCTTCCTCTTGAGTTTTTTGGAATAGTTTGAGAAGGACAGGGGTTAATTCTTTTTTGAATGTTTGATAAAATTCACCTGTGAAGTCATCTGGTCCAGGACTTCTGTTTGTTGGGAGTTTTTTGATTACTGATTCATTTCATTGGTAGTAATTGGTCTGTTCAGATTTTCTGTTTTTTTCTTGATTTAGTCTTGAAAGATTGTATGTTTCTGGGAATTTATCCATTTCTTCCAGATTGACCAGTTTTTTGGAATATTATTGTTTATAGTATTTTCATATAATCCTTTTTATTTCTTTGGTGTCAGTTGTCACTTCTCTTTCATTTCTGATTTTCTTTATCTGTGTTCTGTCTTTTTCTTAATGATTTTGGTTAAAGGTTTATCAATCTTGTTTATGTTTTCAAAGAACCAGCTTTTGGTTTCATTGATTTGTTTGTATTTTTTAGACTCTCTTTTATTTATTTCTACTCTGATCTTTATTATTTCATTTCTTCTATGTACTTTGGGCTTTGTTGTTCTTCTTCTTGTTCCTTTAGGTATGAGGTGTGATTGTTTTTCTGAGATTTTTCTTGTTTCTTGAGGTATGCCTGTATGGCTAAAAATTTCCCTCTTAGGACTGCTATTGCTGTGTCCCTTAGATTTAGGGTTGTTATGTTTTCATTTTTATTTGTCTCAAGGTATCTTTTGATTTCTTCCTTTCTCATTGTTAATGCGTTCATTGCTTAGTAACATGTTATTCAGCCTCCATGTGTTTGTGTAGCTTTTTAGTTTTTTCTTATCATTGATTTCTAGCTTCATAAGAATAGCCTTAATTTTTAATGAAGTAAGATCACTGAAGCATGTTGTTAGGCTGAGGGGAAATAGCCAACAGAAGAGGCATGACTACACATAGAAGAGGACACAACTGAGGCAGTGAAATTCTGGAAAAGACAAGAAGAGATGAAACTGAGAGGTCAGAGAGAAGGAGGGTTTGCCCAGAAGGAAAAAAGAACTCATTCTTCCTCCAAGACTAGAGGTAAGCAGGAAAGGATGAACATCTCACCACTTATGTGGAACCCAATCCTGATTTATCGATTCAGAGAAGACACTATTGTTACAGAAGCTGAGTCACTGTTCTCAACTCAGTTGAATCCTATTACCTCACTTTATGCTAGATATCAGTTAAGAAAGGTGGAGGCTGGAAGATTTTCTTCAAAAAGAATGTTTAGGAAAAAATATAACATCCCAGTTACTAGAAAATACAGAGTGCTGTAATGGAATTTTCTACTAACTCAGAACTCACTAAAACAAACAAACAAACAAACCCTCCAGAAACAAAACCTTATGTTTCCACATTGTTTAAAGTCATTGCATTTTTTAAATGACAATGGCAAACTGAAAAAAAAATATTGTTTTTAAAATTTTGAAATGCTTCAGGAGTTTCCTGCAAATTTTAATTTTAATTACCCCAAGTCACAGAGGTTGATGCATGAGGTATAAGGAATTGGTAGTAATGGGTCTGGAACTCAGGATGCCCCAGGAGACAGCCTTTAGAAAGAGATTTCTCCACTGCCATTGTAGCAAAGTATTTTGTAAGTTGAGGATCCTGGTTATTTAGCTGTCACTTACTTTTGACTTTTGTATTGCCTGAAAATTATCTTCTAGGAATTAGTACATTGAAAATTATAACAATGAGTGGGTTTTACAGATCAAACTTTGTCTTATACAGTTTGTATCGTGTGGGTAATCTTTATGTTCTGCCATCAGCCAAAGAAGTGGGTTGTCTCTGAGTACAACTGTTATTAGCCATAATAGTCTTTTTATCAAGGGCAACTTCTCAAACAAATGATTTCAAAATCAATAAACAGCCTGTAGCCCCCTGTTTCAGAATTTACTTATTCATGAGATGCCTCTCCCCTGTAAATTCCCAGGAAGAATTCTTATTGCTTAATCCCACCCTACTGGATTGAATGTTTATCAGTTCAAAATTAGTTCCTATTAAATTTTCTTGGCAACTTTGTAATCATCTCAGGAATTTCTCCTCCAGAGAGTTATTCTGACTTTTAAGTCTTTCATGAGTAGAAACTCATTTTAACATCCTAAAATTCACTAACCATTGTCCTGCCCATTGGCAACAGGTTCCATTTCAATATTAGTTGGAGCAAAGGCCATATGTTCACAAACAGTGCTGTTTAAAGAGACTATTTTGTACTGCTGCATGTTTTCATTATGAGACACAGTCTGCATCACTGACAGGTAGTGACAAATTGAAAGCTGAAGCACGGCAGAGGCTAGTGTAGGCGCTTTCTCATTTTTCACCGTGAAGGCTGTTCCTGCTGTCCTTTTGTTTGGTCCCAGGATCATTAGCAGCTTCTCTCCAAATCAAGGGATGTGATCTGGTGTCTACAGAACTGTCACTGCATACATGGCCAGGTAACTAAAGAGGGATGGTGTGCTCTGACCACCTGATCAGGAGAGAAGATGCCTGTGCAAGATGGCGAGAGCCGCAGAAAGAAGCTCTGCTGTGGGCTCATTTGAATAATCTCTCCACTCATTAAACACAGCTGCAAGGCAAGAGGCAGCAGAGTTCAAAAGGCAAGCCAAGGGAATATATTAGTAATAGAATTATGGTTTCAGCCTTCAGGCATGTTTCCCCAATATTTTTGTACTCCATTAATTACAACAAGAACACTTTTGTCATTTCCTAGGAAAAAAAGTTTAGAGAAATATTTTGACTAAGAAGCATAAGTAAACTGTATATGTTTGATGAAAGTGTTAGGTACACTGCATTTACATTTTAAGACAAGGTCTGGAAGCTACCCAACAAGTCATTTCCTCATTGTACAATTTAAATTCCTGGTGATCTGGGACCAGAAACCGAGGGCAGGATTTAACCTCGTAAGTCACTTTACCCTTGTTACAGTTGGTGGACGTCCTCACACTGTCTTCTGGGTGAGGGCAGCGGTGTGCGTGTGTATGTGTGTGTTCTTTTGGATGACTTTTGGTCTAAATCCCAGGATGTCCCTTACACCCAAATCAGAACATCAAGTACATTATAGAACTAGAAATATTTATTGGAAGAAAGGAAAGAGGAGAAATTAAAGGTGGAAACAAAAAGCAAATGTTTCTCCTTCAAGGCCTCACTGGCAGCATTTCTCCTTTGTCTTTGAGATTCGGGGTCACTCTGGGCTCTTCTGAGGCTGCAGGCTCTAAGGTCATGTTTTGCTCTCCATCTGTCCCCACCCTTAATCTCATCCAGCACACCATCTTGCCTGGATGACTCACCATGACATTTTAAGATATTAGGAATTTGATGTATTTAAATTCAGAATGGTTTAACTCTGAATTCAATTCTATGTCCTCCCTTGGGCTGTGGATTGAATTGAGTTGAGTTTTATTACCCTAGGGACTCATGTCCTCTTCCAATATGGAAGCAAATGGCTTTCACTTTGTCACAGAGCTTCTGTGCAGTTTTTAAGAATATGTTCAAGTCCAAGGGGGAACAACTCCATCCTGCTTATCTCCTCACAAACCTGTGTAAGTAGGCAGGAAGTAAAGAAGGTGTCACACAAATTAGAAGTTGTAGGGAGATTCCAGTTCTCTGTTTTCATTCTCATTTCTGTATGAAAATATTCCTATAGCATGTTGCAAAATGGTGACCCAAAGTAAAAACACTTTGAAATTAAACTATTGGAGGGTTTTTCTTTTAAGTCTTCTTATTTTATCCGGAATTGTATGAATGAAAAAAGTGTTCTCAGGATGACTTCTGCAGATAACTGAATGTAACAACATTTGAAGAAGAGTAGGCTGATAAATTTGTCTCTTGGATTTGTATTTCATCTCTGCCTTTATCTGTGTGACTTTGTATGTGTTAAATGACAGGTATGATGTGAGTTGGTAGGTTGACAAATGGGCCCTCCAAAGATCTCCACATCCTAATCCTTAGAACCTGTGAATGTTACTGAATATTGTAAGAAAAGGTCTTTGTGGGTGGGATTACATTAAGAATCTTGTAATGGGGATATTTTCCTGGATTATCTGGTTGGGTCCTAAGTGCAATCAAATCATATGTATCCTTATATGAGGAAGGTAGTGGAAGATTGGTCATGCACAGAGGAGGAAGGGATGTGGAGATGGAACAGAGAGAGATTTCAAGATATTGGCCTTGAATATTGGAGTGATGTAGCTACAAGGCAAGGAATGTCAGCCACCAGAAGCTGGAAGAGGCAAGGAATGATTTTCTGCTATATCCTCTGGAAGGAGTGTGGCCCTGATAACTCTTTGATTTTGGCCCAGTGACATTGATTTTGGGATTCTGGCCTCCAGCACTGTGAGAGAATAAATATCTGTTGTGAGCCAATGAGAGTGTGGTAATAAGAAACTTATCGAGTAAGGCACTTTCATAGCATCCAAACATGTGGGCACACAAGCCAGGCAAATGAACCTCTACAGTGTTCCTTTTTTTTTTTACAAATAATCTTCTCAGCTATTTTGAATAGTCCAGCTGTCTGTTTAAAATTCAGCATTCATAAGCACAATTTTTTTTGCAAAAGGAAAAGCGACCTATTAACTTAAGGGCTATAAACTAAAAAGAAAATATAGACTTGGTATCTATCAACTCATCCTTCCCTCTTACTTTTGGCCTAAAGTTACCAGTTCTTACCACCTAGATGTTCTTTCTTAGGAAGGAAGTAGATGGCTTTGGATAGGATACAAACAGCTTTTCTTGGATGATAATCTGGCTGCTGCTCTGTTCCCATTTTCAGTCACCTGCCACATTTTTGTAGTGGAAGTCATGGATTGTCACCCGAGACCTCAGAATATCAGGTGGTCTGGCAAGATGCGCATCACAGCTTTCCTGCTCCTGATGAGGCTCTGACCTCTCACTTTTGGTTTTCATAGACTAAAAACAGCCCTGATTTTTAAAGTTTCCTTCTATCAAGGCTATCAAATCAGAAGTGAGGAACACTAATTTGAAAGATTCTATGTAACCCTGTGTTCAGTGCAGAATTATTTACAATAGCCAAGCTATGGAAGCAACCCAAATGCCCATTAATAGATGAGTGGATAAAAAAGCTGTAGTACATTTATACAATGGAATATTACTCAGCCATAAAAAATAATGAGCTCTTATCCTTTGTAACAGCATGGATGGACCTAGCAGGCATTATGCTAAGTGGAATAAGCCTGTCAGAGATAGACAAATACCATATGATTTCACTTTTATGTGGAATCTGAAGAACAATATAAATAAACAAACCAAAACCAGGAATAGACTCAGATACATAAAATGGACTGATGGTTGCCATGGGGAAGGGGGGTTAGGAGACCAGGTGAAAAGGTGAAGGGATCGAGTTTGGTAGTTACAAAATAGTCATGGGGATGTAAAGTACAGCATAGGAAATATAGTCAATAATATTGTACTAATTAAGTACAGTGCCAGGTAGTTACTAGAAATATCAAGTGGACCACTTTGGAAAGTATATGATTATCTAACCACTATGCTGTATACCTGAAACTGATACAAAATAATATTAAATGTAAACTGTAATTGAAAAAAATTAAAAAGCAAGGAGACAAGTTTTCCCATGGGCCACTTTCCTCCTAAAACCTACTTCTGAGCCTACCAACTCTATGTCACTAAGGGAGACAAGTTCACAAAGAGACTATATCCAAACATCTATGTTTTTGCTAGATCAGTAAAAACAGAACAATATGTATCTTCTAAACAAAAACATCTGAACCACCAGACTAAACATATCTGTATCACTTTTACTTCTCTATGGAAAAGGAAGAAGTAGGATCTTTTGCTGGACAGCCTCTATAGCAGGCACAATGCTTATTTTACACGTTATTTTTCTTTAAGTTTGGAAGTAACAAACAGAACTTGGAGAACTCTTCCACATATCTCTAAACACAGTGATCACATAGGCAGCAAGAACTCACTAATTTAGAATAATGATGTTAGGGGGGAAGATGACAGCAACAGCTGAGAAGCTGGTTGTGGGAAATTTTTAAAGAGCACTTGGATGTCAACTAGAATGTATATTAGACAGAAAGGTATAAATGTGTTAGTGGAATAAAACTAGTTGAATTAATTTAAATATTCTTTCGTACTGGACTGAAAAGATAAATCATTCAATATGCTTGAATTTATCATTCCTCTTCAGGAGTCTAACTTAACTAATCTAGAGGTACATTCATGAGGAAATACTTCATTTCAAGAGCTTTTGTTTGGATATAGCTACGGATTTTAGTCTAAAATCCACCAAAGGGCTTCCAGGAATGTATTATTTTGGTCTTCAGGAATAGATAAAGTGGACAGTGTGTTTGAGAATTAAAATCACTACCCTCCCATTTACAGCCAAGCTTGTAAGCATTGTTTCCAATGCTGCCTACTTATTCACCTCCGTTCCAGCTTCAACCCAATACAATTTTTCTTCTACCTTCTCAACTCCATCAAAATTGTTCTTGGGAAGAGGAGTAGCGGTGTAGTTGCTAACCTGTTGGACTCTTTCAGTTTTATGTTTGTTGACTTCCTGGCAGAAGGGTGTGAGCTGGGCTCTGCGTGAGTCCAGTAACACTGCTTGCCAGAGAATGAGCCCAGAGAATGATCGTTGATCATCATCAACTCTCTATTTTCCTTCAGGACATTCTCTGGGCAGGTCCAGTGCTAGTGAGTGATGGAAAGACTGTGAGAGAAATCTAAGTTCTAGTCTTAAGTCTACTTGATGAGTCACCAGTTGAAGTCCATTGTTCCTTCCAGGCCAACTGCGACAAACATGAAGTAACTGTATTATTCCATAGAGTCTAGGGCAATTTTTTTTCCTGCACATTTTAGTGTCTTTTACAGTTCATGGTACTTCAAATCACTGTTAACCTGGATTGACACTGAATTCTTTTCTGAAGGATTTGAGTTTCCTTCTGTCAGTCACTTGGGTCCACCGCCAACCTCAAAGCCCTTTACAGTAAATTCTCAGCTTAAGGTTTTTCTTGGCTGCACCGATGATATAAATTTGGATTAAAACCTAGGCTCTGATTCATACTCTCACGGGAGAGTTTTAACCTCCTCCCCACCTAGCACCAATTCTTCACTGTCCTTTTCTCTGTGGTGGGGTTATTTCTCATTTACTCTTATTCAGAGAGTGTATCTTTTTTGTCTTGCAGCTCTTTGCAGGGGTGTTTTTTTCTCTCTTAATAGTGCATAAAATTATGGTATACGTTCAAAGTCAACAGAACAAAAAAGGTCAGTGCTGTATCTAGAAGCTCTCCAGCAGGCAGGCTCAATTTACTTCCTTTAATAGCAAGCTTACCTTCTTCCCCTCACCTCTTGTAAATAACATATAGCCCTCTTCTCCCTCCTTCCAGCACCTCCCCAGATTTGTCCCTTAAGGTAGAACAAGCTTGGCTACATATGGCTCTAGCTCCATGTTTGTTGTTCATAAGAGTACCAACAGCATGGGGTGGAGGCCCCTCATGACTAGATCAACCAGGAGTGGCTTTGGTCTTTATGGAGCTTTATTAAAACGTACAATCTAGTCTTTATTGAAATTAACCTTAACCTACCTGGTCAGGTTCCCACTGTGCTCTTGATTCATCTCATTGCTGTGCTGGCAAGACTGCACAGCCGTTCACATGTCCATTATCCGCTTCCTCATGTTTTATCTGTCTCCTGTGCACCAGTAAACTTCACCCTCACTTTTACTACTTTAACTCTTTTCATTTCAACTGGCTACCTTGGTAAGTTTTCCTTTTGTTGTATACAACAGATTAACCCTCTGAATTACCTCTCTCAGCACATCTCACATAACTCATGTTGTAATGCTGACACTTCCTTCACCTTAGAATTTTCTCTTTTCTTATCTTCTATGATATCATGCTCTCCTGGTCTTTCTCCTACTGCTCTGGCTACTCTTGACCCTGAAATGCTAGTGTTTCTCGGTCTTCTTTCCTAGGCCTCTTTCTGTTTTCACTCTGTGTACCTTCTCTAGGCCATCTTATGTATTTTCTCACAGTTTCAGTTTGAATTGCTGTGCTAATGACTCCCAAATCCCTATCTGTGGTCCAATGCCTTCGCTGAGCTCTAAAGCTATCTATCCAGTTGCCTTCTGACATCATCTGTAGGCACCTGAGACTCAATCAGTCTAAACATGAGCTCAGCCTATTTTCCACAAATGTGTACCCCTCCTGGGTTTTTATTCTTGGTTGTTGGCACTCTTAGCTCAGCCTCCAAACCTGGACATCATCCTCACTACACCACCTACTAGTTTTACAGGCAAATTACACATTTATCTCTCTAAATCTCATTTCCCCCACTTATAAAACAGGAATAATAATGATTATTTCATAGATTTATGAGTATATATATATTATATATATGTTAGCATAATGACTAATCTATAATAAGTTCTCAATTAATGTTTTTTGTATCATATGTGACTTCTTCCTTTCCAACAACCTCATATCCAGTTGATCATTAAATCTTCTTATGCCGATTTCCTAATCCATTTCTACTACAAGTATCTTTCTATTTTACCCACTTCCTACATTCTTCTTGCTAGTTCAAGCCACTAGGCATCCCTTAGGCAAATTATTTCAACTAGTTTCCTTGCCTCCTATCTTGCTAGCTGTCAATCCATTTCCCACCATTCACTCAGAACAGGCTTCCTTAATCATACAACTGATTGCATAATACCTCTGCCTAGAAATCTTTACATTTTCCATTGTCCTAAAGATGTCCAAATGCCTTTACAGGGTCTCCATGTTCTGGCATCTGCTAATCTCTCCTGCCTTATTCACCACATCCTGGGTCATTTTGGACAAAGTTCTCTCCTTGTGAACTTTGCACTTGCATTGCCTCTTGAAATCTCTTACTTCTTTCTCTTTTACTGGTTAAGTCCTATTCATCTTTCAGATCTTTGTTCCCAAGTCTAGGTTACTTGTACCTCCTCAAGCACTTCTACATTCAGATCACACATCACTTCACACTGTTGAAATTGCCCATTTACTATCTCCTGAGGTTGTCAGATTTAATAGATAAAAATATGGGACACCTTGTTAAGTTCAAATTTCAGATAAACAATAAATGATTTTTTCTTCTTTTTTAAGCATAAGTATGTCCCTTGCAGCCCTTTCTCCTGCTAGACTGCAATCACTTGGCCGCAGGGATCACCTTTGTTCCCCAACTCCCAGCCTTTGGCTTAACCGACCACATACATTTATTTATAGTTGACTATGTGGATAAACTATTGAATGAAGTGCAAAGGTACATTCATCATTTGTATATTATCTGATGCTATGTGAATCAGGAAGCAGGTTCTTCTAGTTTTGTTATCTATCTTTCAAGTGGACTACCTCACCACAACTTACTTTTGCATAAATGATTTGAAATACCTATGTTTGGAATCTTTACTATATCAGAATGAAGTTTGAATTTCAACTGTAACTTCACTGGAAACAAAACAGAAGCAAAAACATAACTTCCACAATTCAACTGCCTTTTCCTTTTTGATCAGTTTGAAGGGCTTTTGTGCTCTTGTATACAAGTGTTTTCTCTTCATGCATAGCAAACACAAGGTCTGATCTCCAAAGTTTATTTGCCAAAAGACTCACTAGATGTAGAAAGGAGCAAGGGTTTGAATTTTTATTAATTTGGAATGCAAGTTCACCTGAAAATGAATGTTCCGACTTAGGACACTTTCCAAAATAAAAATATAACCAAGGGAATATCCATAGACCTTTTCCAACCTGTGAGCTTACAAGGTTTATTTAGCCAAATATTCACATTGTGTAGACAGTGAATGGAATAGAAGCCGACCAGTTTCAAGGTAAATTCTTCATGCTCTGAACCACTGAACATCCTTCTTTTATAGAGAACAACAGAAGCCCTCAGCTATTTTATGTAATTCAAGAATACCATGAGGTCTGGGCTCTCCGCTCTCTGCTATGATTTGCCAACTCCTCTCTCCTTTAATTATGCTTATTCAGTGGTTTAGTTTAACAAACAGAATTCTGGACTGCTTTCAAAGAAGGGACAAAACACCTTACCATATTTTCCCATATACTATCCTCAAAGCGAGTAAGCATAGCAATCATGTCCTAGAATGTTCCTCATGTGATGGAATGAAACCTTCCACGCTTGTTAAACAAAAGTTTTTACTGTTTTGGGTTAACAATAATACCAAACACCTTTGGTGTTTCTTTGGTGGCTGTATGATTTATGGACGTCTGAGACTCCCCACCCCCAAAAAATATTCTATAAGAAAACAAGGGCATACACCAACTATGTTTCCCAGGGGATTAAACACATTGCAATCAAGAGGCCCTCTTATTATAGGATTTAATTGAACTATTTTTCAGTAGCTGGTATTTAGTTTGCTTTATTTATATTTAATGTAGCTGGAAGTAGGAAGACTGTGAATTGGGTCTCTGGGCTAATCATGCTGACGTGTTCAGGATGAAACTTGGAGGCTTTGCACAGCTGAGTTTTATATTTCGGTCAGACTTGGGTTATTGAGTTTCTAAGGTTGAGGCTGGGCCAAGTCAGTACGTGATCTTCCAGATGAGGACCATAAAATTGCTCCTGGAAGCAACAAGAAGAGTCCAGAGTAATTTGCAGTGAGTGAGCAAAATGAAATCCTACAGGAGATCAAGTTTGCTTTCTCCAGGAGGTGTCACTATTGTCAACACACATTACCTGAGATGGAGGGAAGATGGAGGGAAGAGGCGGTGGCTAGCGTCTTGTGACAATAACAGAAAATTTTTCTGAATCTTTCTCCCCTTACTCCCTCCCTCTCTCCCTCCTTTCCTTCCATCAAGGCTGCAGTTTACATCCTGTATTTATGTTACATTTAATGGGTTTGTTAAAATGCTGTTATTAACATCAGAAGGAAAGATTCAGTGATGGGGAAAGAATGGAGAGGAATTCATATAGTTTTTGGGTCGCCACCTGAGATACACTGTAGTTTCTTTTTTCTCTTTTAGTCATGACTTAATGGTTCTAAACTAATGAAATTTTAATACCATGAAGTCATGAGAGCTGACCTCTTTGTATCTCTCTATTTTTGCACGCCTCAATAAAATTCTTTAAGATTATCCATAATAGGTCATGTGGACGGTCTTCTGAATTCATGCTCTGTGCTATTATTTAGGTTTCTGAAAACAGCGTCAGAAACTTCTTAGTCATTTTTATTTTTGCTCAGGCTCTGAAGTTAGAGAGTTTGGGTCGAGACTCTGGCTTTCTATAATCCAGCTATGTAATCCTGTTTGGCAAGTTACTTACTCTGCCAAAGCCTCGGTTTTCTCATATGTAAGATGAGGGTAAAAATACTACCTACTCTCACAGGAATTTTGGGAGGATTGAGTATGAATAAATGAGATCATATGTGCAAAGCAGTTAATATAGTGCATGACAAACAGGTAGAGTAAATAAGAGTTAATTCTGTTATTAACTATTAATATATATATATATATATGGTTAGTAGAGAAGTCATAAATGGATTTGAGAATGATACTGTCTTTCAAGCATCCCTAAATTCTCTGTCAGTAGTCCCTATACAGGGGTGTCAAACACACTTGCCCTGGGGGCCACATCAGCCTTGTGGTTGCCTTCAAAGGGCCGAATGTAATGTCAACTCCTTAACAGTTAAGGAGTAGTTAACATTTATAGAGTCCTAAAATTATTTTGGCCCTTTGAAGGCAACTGCGAGGCTGATGTGGCCCCCAGTGAAAATGAGTTTGACACCAGTGCTTTGCATTGGAAAAGACCTTATGCTATTATTTTTCTCATTATCCCATTTCTGACACTGTTCTTCTTTTGAGTTGGTATTTTACAAAATTTATTGATGGTACTTCCTGAGATATTACCCATGGTTGGAAGATGGTGATTTTTTTAATAACTTTTTGTCTGTCCTCTCTGCAGGTCTGTGTTCTTCTCTTCCTTCAAGCTCCAGGTCAACTTCTGCCTTCCACACGCAGTCAGACCAGTTGGAATGAATCTTGGTGAGTAGTAGCCATAGCTTGGTCTAGAGAGGTAATGCTGAGAACAAACTGATGTAGCCTTTCAGGATCTCAGTTTCCTTATCTGCAAAGAGAAGGGCTGGACTCAAGACTGGGATCCTTCCTGACAATTTCTGTGGTTCAATGGAATGGGAATCCTTTGGGGAAGAGTATGTTGCTGTGTGACCATGTGGGTGTGTAGACATGTACTCTCACACGCTGCCTTTTGGGTGGGGTCTTTCAGTAGATTTGGGGGTTCACTTAAAACTACTCAGATGAGACAGGCACTGCAGCAGTGCTTCCAACTTATTTATAGAATCTCTGACAACTGCATTTTATTTTACTTTTATAAAGAAATTAAAAAAATATTGCATTTCTTCCATTACCATTTAGTTCCCTTATATCTATCTCCCTCCCCCCGCAATCACCCCACTGTTGTCCATGTCCATGAGTTTTTTTCCTTCTTTGCTCAGTCCTTCTACCCCCTAACCTCCTTCCCTTAGCTGTCATCCTGCTCTCTATCTATGAGTCTGTCTCCATTTTCCTTGTAAATTCAGTTTGTTCATTAGATTCCACATACAAGTGAAATCATGTGGTATTTGTCTTTCTCTGACTGGTTTATTTCATTTAACGTAATATTCGTCAGATCCATCCATACTGTTGCAAAGGGTAACATTTTCTTGTTTTTTATGGCCAAGTAGTGTTTCATTGTGTAAATATCCCATAGTTTTATCTACTTATCTACTGATGGACACTTGGGCAGCTTCCGTATCTAACAACTGTATTTTAAAATTTTTACTTTGCATCAAATTACAAAATTACATGAAGGATTATTTAAATTTTCCTCTGACTTAAAACTCTTTCTCTTTCTTTCATCTATATAGTATATACTAGACACAACAAAATGAACAGTTTCATCTACCGGTCATTCTAATTCTGGGTCCACTGGAAGAAATAATGAGAACACTTTGGAAACATTTTCTCTCAGGGAGCATAAATCCCATGAAAATTTCAAGAATTTTATACTAAGACTTAAGGCTTCTTAGTATAACAAGCAGACAGACAATCTATTATAAATTTTAAAACCTTTCCCCTGACTATAACAGTATATGCTTGCTGCAAAAAATTTCAGAGAATACATAAAACCATAAAAAAGAAAACTGAGATTGCACATAATCCCAATACTTAGAGGTAAACATTTTAATATTTTTATTTATTTATGACTCATTCTTTCCTACCAATATAAATATGTGAGCATATTTAGACATACAAATATTTGTACCCTCCCTTTGTTCTTGTGGGGTAGTGTGTGTATGAACTCTGAAGTTAGACTGCCTGGGTTCAAACTGAGTAGCTTGTGGGTAAATGTAGGAATTTTCTACTTCTGATAAACCTCAGTATTCTTATAGAATGGGCATAATAACAATGGCAATGCCTAGGACACTGCAAGAGCTAAAGAAGATAAGTTATGTAAAGAAGCCATTTTACTATGGCTTCTAGTGCTGATACTTTAATTTGTCTTAATAAATATAGGTTGCTTTTGTTAGGCCTTTTGGTTTTATATTTTCTGTTATTTTAGATTTCCATCCTTTCTCCTTTGTTCTCTGTCATTTTTAGTTTCTCCTGTAATTTGGAAGGTACACATTCTATTTTTATTTCTAGTGGCTATCTTTGAGTTTTATTTTAAAACTTTGCTTAGGTTGTATTTCTCTACTTATCAAAGTCAAGAACAGAATGGTATTTTTTTTTTTTTACCTCCCCCCACCATGAAAGAAAGGAACACTGACTATTGAGGCCCCTCAGGAATTCTTGTTCATTACATGGATACATTTCCTCACTTTTCATAGGAGGTAGACTATTAATCTCATTGTAAAATGAGGAAACTGAGGCTTAGAGAGTTTGTCACCTGCCCACGATTGCACTGTTTTATGTTATGGAGCTAAGGATCAAACCCAATTCATTCTGACTCCAAAACCTTGTTATTCCTGGCTTATTTTCTCATTGTCAAGTTGTCATTGAATTCCTATTCGAGAACTGTGGGGAACAAAGGATTCACCACTTTCTGAATCAGTCTAACCCATCTCGAGTAGCTCTATAGGGTCTTTCCTTCTATCAGATAGGAATTTTGTCTTTCCAACTGCCTCTCCTGGCATGTGTGCCCCATTTTCTATAACACTGATATCTTCTGAATAGTCAGCCAAACATTTCTTGATTCTCATTATGTGCTTGGATTCAAAACAAGTGCTATGGGGATATAACACATGATCTTTGCCCTAAGTAGCTTTTTGATGAAGTAAGACCAAAATATATAAAGTAATTAGGGAACAACATAAAACTGTGAAGAATTAGGTTAAAAATATATTGAACAAATTATCAACTTATGAAAGGTCAACAAAAGGAGAGGAAAGCACAGGAGTACAATTTCCATTGAAGGTTTATCTCTACACCCTCTCTTACCCCACCTGAAATGATGCAATTATAATCAAGAATTGGGGATTCGGAGTGCATTATTGGAACTAAATGGTAATGCAATAGCAAAAGAAACTTCTGCAGGGGTCCTTGGATGTTTGATGTAAATGTAAAACAGATTACACTAAAATAATAAAGGTCAAATATAAAATCCATTGTTTCCAATTACTGCCACTTCACAGACTTTAACTACCCAATTTAGCTAAAGCATGAGGAGAAAATATTTTGCACTTGAAAATGTAAATAAAAACATTTTCCAGTGCAGCAACAACAATACCATGGTATTGAGCTTGGCAGACCCATGCTCAGTTTCCTATGGTCCATTACCCTGGCCCGGTGCCTTGGAGCTTATCAGGGCTGCAAGACTTTCTTTGCTTCTGACTTTGCTTCTTTGATAAGGGTTATCACTTTGCTAGATGCAGAAAGCTCAGATGTGCCAACTTGGGGCTTTCATCAGAAATCCATGACAACGTAAGGGGCATGCTGATGGGTTCTTTTTAAGTCTAATTTTTTCATCTTTACTGAAAAAATTGGGATCCCTCATTTCATCAAGCCTTTGTGAACTTTTCAGCAGTAAAGACACAGTACTTCTGCTTATTCAGGGTCCTTCTTGTACAAAGTTTTAGGCCCTTTGTATTGCCCAGCTCAGGGATAAGCAGGTTGATTCATTCTTCAGTGAGTTTATTTTAAGGAAATTGGAGCAGGATTAGCATGAAGATGGGGTTATCTTTTGCATAGGCTGGGGGTCTATGGGACTCAGAGCTTCTGCCTTTACATACCCCATTCTCCTTACTGTTGTTCTCGTATAGCTTCTGCTTCCTCCTAGTGGTCTGCCCATGAGTGAACTTGCCTCAGTCTTGGTGTCTCTCTGACAGTGCTGGCCATTCCTTACATGGCACTAACCATGTATCAGCCATCACTGCAAGTGCCTTCCATATTTATTTACTCTTTAGTCTTTGCACTAAGCCCACAAGACAGGTTTATTATCATCTCCAGTTTGTAGATAAAGACACTGAGATGCAGAGAGGTAAAGTACCTTGCCCTAGGTCATACAGGTAGGAATGGACAGAGCTGAGCTGGTACATGGATGTAGGCCATCTGGCTCCAGTCTTTATTCCCTACTGTGATCTGCCTCCCACTGATGTTCTTAGTCTTAACTGCTTCATTCTCTCAATATTTCTGCTATCAACTGGATGTTCATGTCCCTCCCCCAAATTCACATTCTGAAACCTTAGCCCCCAAAGTGATAGAATTAGGTGAGGCCTTTGGTTGAGAATGATCTCATTACAGTAGAGCCTTCATGATGGGATTGGTGCCCTTATTAAAAAGACCCCAGAGAGCTCCTTCCCCCTTCCACCGTGTGATGTTACGGTGATAAGATGGCTACCCATGAGGAGGTGAGCTCTTACCAGACACCGAATCTGCCAGCACCATACCCTTGGACTTCCCAGTCTCCAAAACTATGAGAAATAAATGTTATTTATAGGCAATTTAGTCTACTTTGTTTAGCAGCCCAAACAGACTAAGACAGGCTCCCAAGGAAAAGAACCCAATTGACTTCATTCTTCATTCTGTGTCTAGTTGTGTCATCAGTTGCTGCCACTGGTCCCATCAGTTGCACAGCTGAGTAGGGGCGAGGGGGTCATGTGGTTTGCAGTGTGGCCACACAGCATTTCCTTGTCAGAGGCATTGTAGAAAGGGCATGGCAGCCCAGATCGAGTGTGAAGGAGTAGGCTCTGTTAACTGACCTTTGACATCCATTGACACTATTTCTGACATGTAGAATTAAAGTATTTATATGTATCCATTAGCTTGTCTTATAGTCACTGAGATTGTGAGCTTAGATACCTGTTTGACCGACCTCTGAAGTGTTCATCCAAATGATTGTGATCTGTTTGAGATGAAGGCATGTTGCCACCTGCCAGAAAGCATGCTGCCTGCCGATTTGTTTAATTTGCTCTCTGTGGAGCCCGCTGCATCAGCACATCAAGCACTACCTGCTCACAGGTTATGCAGAGGGCACAGAACATCAATAAGAGAGTGTTTCTGCCATGAGGAGTTTATAATCTTCTTGAGGAGAAAAGTTAAAAAAAGAAAAATTCCACCAATATTTACCAAGTACTGTGCTCTGTGCTAGCTGTTCCCACAAATGGTACTTCACTTGCTCTTCACAATCACTCTGTGAGATATGTGATTTATGCTCATTTTCCAGATTAGAAGAATCATGACATGGAGATAGCAACTTCTCCAAGGCACAGAGGACGTGCATCAGGCACAGCCCTGAACTGCAGGGCCGCCTGACTTGTCACTGAGATGCCCCTCCTGTCTTGATGAGTGCCTCCAATCTTTTGTTCTAAGTGGCCCACTTCCAACCAGAATGACTATCTTCTGACACTGTTTTTAAAAAAAATAAATATGAGAGTCATCCAAAGATAGAACTGGCTTAGCAGTTTATTTCTGAGGACAGTGAAAAGCAGATTTTCCTATAACAAAATTCTGGAAACCTTTGCCTTGGGTCTTGCTTTGTTTCATAGAGAAGAGTAGCAGCACTGGGCTGGAGTTCGGTTCTCCCAGGTGGAGCTCCGAGAGTGCTGAGGTGAGGTCTGGCTGGACATCGAATCTGCAGGAGAGTGAATTCTGGGCTGGGTCCGGCTTGCTCTGCCTCTCTTTAGTTGGGGTGCTACTCTGTTCTTGGATAAGTGTTGGGCATATGTGATCTCTTCTCTGGTATTTTGCACAGTGATTAAGAGCTTGGGTTGGGGCAACAGACACACCCAGGTGTGGTCTTAGCTCTGGCACTTACCAGCTTTATGAGATGGGGCAAATTACATGACATCCAGGAAAATCAGGTGCCTAAGACGTACTTGGTAGATAGTGCTATTACTATTAATTATTTCTGTTAGCATCTAGGGCCTAGGTTCTGAGGAAATCTAGATTCTAGGTTTAGAAGTGTTACCTAATATTGCATTGCTTTGAGCTAGTTTTTAAAAATATCTTCCTGTTAGAAAAACAAGATTTACTTCTCATTGGAAATTTGTCTGATGTGATCTTCTGGCTGGAGAGAAGCTTGTCCTTAGGTCCAGGTGATGAAATGACACATGAAAGCAACATGTCAAGTGTCACCCAATGAGCATGCACCTGCCTGTACCTTCATGCTTCTATGCAGATACACAGTGGGTTGTGAGTGGGCCTCTTAGTCTCCCTATCCCATTCTGCTTCTAAGAAATATTCTTTTACTCATCATAATATGTGGTTTGGATAGAAATGGACATATGGGGGTCCTCCCCCCAAAATAGGAATTATTTTCTGGATGGCGAGCCCCTTGTAGTACAGGCTTCCTGTGCTGGGTGAGTGTTCTAGGAACCCATCTGTATCGGTGTACTAGCTGGTGTTGTTGTGAGAGGCTGGCTGCATTTGGCTTCAGTGACTTTTTTTTGAAGACTCTTTCAACGTGTTTGCCCATTTCATGGTGGGTGATTTACGAGCATACCTGCCCACATTGTGCTGAGTGTTCAGCAGTTTTTTACCAAAAACAGAATGACCCTTGTGCCTCGCCATCCCTATTTATCCAATTTCACCTTCAGGGACTTATTTTTTTTGTTTCCCTGGATAAAAAAAGTCCTCAAAGGGAAACGTTTTGCTGGTATCGAAGGGGTTGAAACAAAAACGGCAGGAGCACTAAAAGGCATCAAAATCCATGAGTTCAAAAAGTATTTTGAGCAGTGGGAAAAATGTCTTGATAGGCAGAGTGTATCAAATGGAGAGTACTTTGAAGGTGAATGAAGTTTAAACATGTAAGGATAAATACACAATTTTTTATAAATAAATTCCATTTTTTGGGATACTCCCCCCCTTATATTCTAACCCCTACCACCCTCACCTGGCACATAATCCGTGTTGGGCCAATTGGAGCACTTCTCAGGCTTTGGGAACTTGGGATGGGAGAAAGTTAGATGTGATGCCTGATCGTTTTGGTGGCCATGTATTCTGTCATGGGAGGAAGTCTCTCTGGGAGAATAAAACATGTGCAGAGAGAAGCAGAGGTGACATAAAGAAAAAGGGTTCTGGCACCTTTTGGGACCCTGGTTCTATTGTCTCTGAAACCATGTGCCTTCAGGCCTTCCTGTAGTTCCATGGGTTAAAAGATGCCCTCTGTTTAATGCTGGTTAAAATCGGGGTCCTGTCACGTGCATCCTATATTGTTATCTACTGCTATATAATAAAGTACCATAAAACTTAGTGGCTTAAGACAAAAATGCGCATTTATTATTTTTCACAGTTTCTGTGGGTTAGGAATTCAGGAACAGCTAGGCTGGGTGGTCTTGACTTGGGTTGATTTGTTCACTGAGACACTGGTTGGTGCTGTAGTCACCTAAAGGCTTGACTGGGGCTGGAGGACCCACTTTCAAGGTGGCTCAGTAACATGGTACTGTAACATTGGTAATATTGGTGCTGGTGTTGTTGGGGAGGCTTCAGTTCCTTCTCACCCAGACCTCTCCCCAGGGCTGCTTCTGTTCCTACTATGCAGCAGGTAGTTTCCCCTAGAACAAGTATCGTAATTCAGGGGACTAAGGTGGAAGATGCAAATGTCTATTATGACCTAGCCTTGAAAATCATACGCCATTATTTCTTTAGTATTCTATCATTGATACTGGTCAGCCTTGATTCAGTATGGGAGGGGAATACACAGGGACATGATTACCAAGAGGTAAAGACTATTGAAACTATCTTGGGAGCTGGCTGCAGTGGAACTTAAAGAGTCATGAATGGTACACCACGGTGACAGATGTCTCTACCTCAAGGTTAGGATTTTATACCATGCAGGTATGTGATACTATGATAATCAGTATTTATTCTTAAACTTACTGCCGTTATTCATCACCTATCATCTTTTTGGAGGTTAAATCCACATAATATATTTCTCTCTCTTTTCACCATATACATGATATATAAATTATTTACGAATAAAGATTTTCCTTTTTGTCTAAATAGAGTTTTCAGTGGTTTAAGTTCTTTACTGATTACTTGTGGGCAGGAAGGCGTGAGATGATATCACAAAGACATTGAGACTAACTTGCCAAGGTGGTCTTTTCTGCTCCCCAAGTTCTGCCATCTTCCCAGTTCATGGGTAGCCTAGTTAGCATGAAAGGAATAGAATTAAAATATCTGGCTTCTAGTTCTAAATTCACCACATACAAACTGTATGGCCTTGTCTAAGTCATTTAATCTCAATGAGTCTTTTTCATCCTGTTTTTAAAAAGGATCAACGTTTTTCTTTTATGGTAGGATTATGCAGACTCTGTGACATAATGCTTTTTAAACTATAAGACACTATCTGTTGGTTCAGAAAGGGACGATGGTATTGCTTTGGGAATCAGAAACTAGACTTGGATTCTAGTTTCGCCACATGTCACAGGCTTATGTGAGCAGTTATTTATCCCCTTTGAGTTTCATTCTCCTTCTGATTTAATAATAATAATAATAATAATAATAATAATAATTCTAACTTCATCAAGATATGGAGTTCAGATAACATCTCTGATTGTCACAGTTTGGCACATAACTGTTGTGATTATGTCTCTATTGTAGAAGAGTTAGCACTCAATTTACTGTACCTACTTTTTCAAAGTCAACATGACTAAGTAGTTTATTTAATGGATAAATATTTATTACAGGTAACTACATGACAGGTATGAGCTGAGTGCTATAAGTACAACAGCAAACAAGACAGATGCTCTCCCCGTCTTCTTAGAGCTTAGATCTTTTAGGGCAGGGGTGTCAAACTCATTTTCACCAGAGGCCACATCAGCCTCATGGTTGCCTTCAAAGGGCCGAATGTAATTTTAGGGCTGTATAAATGTAACTACTCCTTAACTAGGGGCAAGGAGCTCTACATTCCGCCCTTTGAAGGCAACTGTGAGGCTGATGGGGCCCCTGGTGAAAATGAGTTTGACACCCCTGTTTTAGGGGAACCAACAGATAGGCAAGAAGTTACAAAGCAGTGTGATATTTATGGTATGGGTGGGCATGTAGGTGCTATGGGAGCATACAGCAGGAGTGCCTAACTCAGACTGGGTCACAGCAGGCTTTGACAAGGAATTAAGATCTAAGGTAGAATCTGGAAGTTAAATTGGAGTTAGGTTAAGGGTTGTGGTTGAAAGTTCGGGGGAAGTGTGCCCCAGAAGGAGAAAAGAGCCTTTATAAAGACCGAGAGGTAAGAGAACACATCCTGTTATCAGAAAGGCATTCAGCGTGGCTGGGACAAAGAAGCAGAGGCAGGGCAGGGATGGGTGATGTGAAGGCATGCTGGGTCATAAAGAGCTTTCGCACGAGCATGCTAAGTGAAGCTTCGCCCTGGATTTTTATCTTGAGGGCAATGAAGATTCCCTGAAGGATTTCAAAGCAAGAACGAGACCTAGTCAGATTTGCATTTTAGAAAGATCACCCACTTCAATTTTCTCAACGAGGCTGCTATTGACATTTTAGGTGGAATAATTCTTTATTGTGGAGATCATTGCAGGCATGCTTGGCAGATTGATGGCTCCTCCAAAGGTGTCCATGACTTAATTCCTGGAACCTGTAAACAAGTTACTATACATTACTTGACAAAAGGGACTTTGTAGATGAAATTAAGGTTATGGACCTTAAAATAGAGAGGTTATCCTAGATTAACTAGATTGGGTGGGCCCAATCTAATCACACTGGCCCTTGAATTTGGGAGAAGAAGACAGGAGAATCAGAGAAAGATGTGGCAGAAGAAAAGGCTGGTGACACGTGACACGAGGCACAAAAAGTATTCAATCCACCGTTACTTGCTTTGAAAATAAAAGGAATCATAGCCAAGTCATGTGGATGACTCCTGCTGAGAATGACCCCCACCGACAGCTAGCAAGGAAACTAGAACCTCAGTCCTACAATCCCGAGAAACTGAATTATGCCAGCGACCTGACTGAGCTTGGAAGAGAAGCATGCTTTCAGTAAGGACTGCAGCCCTGCCGAAACCTTGCTTTTAACCCACTTCAACCTCTCTCGGACTCTGACCTACAGAACTGTCAGATAGTGAGTGTCTGTTGTTTTAAGCGGTGAAGTTGGTAGCACTTCATCTCCACATCAACAGGAAATGAATACACTAGGTTCCTGGTTCCTGCCTCCTTAAATGCCAGCATGCTCCCTCCTCCCACAGTTATTGTGGCAACCCCAAAACACTCTCACACATTTCCAAATGCCACTTCTTCTGAGGGTGGGGTGGGGGTGGAGGTGAAGCAGTTTGTCCCTGGTTGAGAACCACTGCTATGGAGAATTATGGGTAGGAAGAAGGCAGAAGAACCAGGTAGGAGGTCATTGTGATATTTAAGCTGAGAAATGAAATGGCCCAAAGGAACACAGTGAGGACATTCATGGGAATAAAGATGTGGATGCATTTGAGGGGTAATTAGGAGGCAGAGTCAAAAACACTCATTGGTGGTGGTTTGATTAGCATTGGGGGTGAGCCATCTTCTCTGTCCCTACCGTTTCCTTCCACTGCCATCCTTCCACTTGCACCGTCACGGCACACATCTAAAACAAATAGCACGTCTGCAGGAGCCTGACATTCCCTCTGGTGAGCGAGAGGACACGTTCTTCGAGCCATCAGCAATTTGGACCAGGAATAGCCAAGGAAGGGGAGTGACAGCAGACCCAAAAGGCCCCTTATGGCCAAAGGCACCCAGTTGGTGAAACACAGTAATTGCTTGAACAATTTTCATTCACTCCATGCTGCAATTGACAACAGGAAATGAGAGATTTTATACTTCCCAACAGAAGCAAATCGGGTGATCCAAATGGCTGAAATGCAGTTTTGAACCGGGGTGTTTGGCTAAGTTGGTCAAATGCCTGTGTGCTGTTTGAAAACATTTCACCCTAGAGATTTTTGCTTACATTTTGTCCAAAAGGCCCTGTGCCCCTCATTTTCACCCATGTAGTCAACTCCGTATACTGAATCCCTTCTGTGTGAAATAGTTACTGAGGTTTCTGTTTCCTGACTGGACTCTGACGAGGCAGGGCACACAGCACACAACACACAACAGACGTATTTCAGACAATACGTTTGTTCTCGCTCGAGATGTCACAGCTCACTGGCTCGCCAGCCCTCTCTGTTTGTGCTGAGTTCCCTAGCTTCATCACTGGGAGGACCAGCTCTGCAGAATTGACCTTCTACTCTTGGGCAGGTGAACACAACAGAGCGTGCAACCAGTTACGCAAGACAAATGCAAGTGTCCTGGGAACATTTCAAAGTTGGTTTTAGGTGGGACATGAAAATTCCCCTTGCATTAGCATTTCCCCTCTGTTCGTGAAAACAGCCACAGGTACATGAAGGAATTGTCAAGTCAAAAAATAGTGATTCAACATAACTCATAGGTCATGGCTGAGAATCTGAGTTTTTTTTTTGTGATCTCGCATGCATAGGGATTGATGAATCCCACTAGTTGTTTTTTGGCATTGGCACTTCAGGTGAGGTGTTTAGCTTGTAATATTAAGGCTAATTGACAAATAGGTGATTCACATGAAGGTTTTGCTGATCAAAGTCTGATTGAAGTTGACCACACTCTCCTATTATCAGTAGAACTGAGATGGGTCATGGCATGGGGTAGTTCGTCTCTGGGTCTGATTAAGTAAGCATTTTCCCCTTCCTGTGTCCACTTGAATGGAGTCAATTCTGCTTCTTAAAGACAAAGTTATTTCATATTCAAATCACAATAATAATATCAAGTTTCAGATTCAGCCCCAAAGCAGGAAAGCCCAGGGCTGATGCTTGTGGTTGAACTTGGCACTGACCTTGCTTTGGAGTCATTTCCAGTTCCAAAAGAGCCTCTTTGTTCTCTGCTCAGGCACTGAGGAAAAGCCAAGGACAGAATGCAGGTCAAACTGTCAGATGTTCTCAGTGTCATTTTCTAATGCTGATCTGTATCAGTACGTGTGATTTTTATAATTTTAGCTATTTATTTGATCTTGCATGGGCAAATCAGCTTGGGAGCTGAAGGGATGTTGTATGTCAAGATGCTCTAACTTTGGTTGGCAATTATCTTCTGAATATTTAGGAATGGTGACAGCCATCTCTTCATTTCTGAATATTTTTCTGGCCTCGTCAGGGCTTAGGTCCCAGGAAGGGAGGGAGAAGACTCCTGCACAAGATGAGATAGCGAATAGAACTATGGAGTTGGGATTTTTTTCTGTAAAAGAAATCCATAAGTGACAAAATATCTCACCAAGTCATTTTTCCTCCCCAGTGTCTTGCGTTTGCGTGTGCTTGGCACATACACAAATTAAGTTTACAGATTCTGTAAAGCAATTCATCCTGCTCTGAATCTAATGCCTGTAATTTTTCAAGGAAGTCAGCAAAATGTAGCCCAAGAAGGAAAACACTGCCATTATTTTTTAAACTCTATTGTTTTTATTCAATCTGCTACTGAGCAGTGACTAAATCATTTACTCTTCACATTTTTTAATTTTGTGGTATTATCCCCCTCCAAATGAGGTTGAGCCCTAAATCCTCGTACCCTAATATCCCAGCTGTACAGGTATAGAACAGGTTTGTTTCAGTCAAAATGATTACTTGGTGTCTATAATAGAATTGTAATAACTCAATACTATTTTATAAATTTTTGATTCACTCTGCATTTTTTATTTGACAGCTTGCCAAGTTCCAGTTTTTACCTGATCATCTTTGCATTAATAATACATGAGGCCAAGGTCTTCTGAAAAGGGGATACTTTTTTTCCTCCTCACTGAATGCTTTGCTTTTCCCAGCAAAAATATTGATTTGGATTTAATAATCTATAAGGCTTATAATTTGATCACACTTAGCAGGAGGCCATACTTCTGCCAACAATGAATCAATTGGTCCTCTCTAATAAATGCAATCATTGAACATCTGGTCATACTATTGCTTGTTATATGTAACTGATTAAAGGTTTGTCCCCCTGTTTCCCTTTTCAGATCCTCTCAACCAAAAATAAATGACAATCAACAAAACCTATGTTATGGAAAGAGAATGTTTCTTATTGTATTTTCTTGTCACCTTCATCAACATACATCCTGTCACACTCCACTCCAAATGATCACAGGGGTGCTGCTGATCTGGGTCTGCTCTTACTACCAGCTGTTCACATCAAAGACCAATGTGGGAGTAACAGGCCTGTCCCATCACCTGGCTCCAGGATTGCTATAAATAATCAGTATCAGGAAAGGGAACTGACAAGGGTCTGGGAGGACTCCCACAGCACATCTTCATTCATTGTCTTACTTCCTGTCTGTAAGAAATGCAACCAAGGGCTCACTCACTCTATCTATCTATCTATCTATATCTATCTATCTATCATCATCATCTATCTATATATTTATCTATCTATCTAGTAAAATGTTAGGGTTAAGGTCAGTGGTAGAGGATTTTTAGGGTTATGGTTAGGACTAGAATGAGGGTTATGGTGATGTTAGATATAAGTCAGAATTAGGGAGAGGGTTAGGTTTGAGGGTAGGTATAGTGTTTGGTTTAGGTTTAGGGTGAGGGTTATAGTTAAGTATATGTTGTGTTTAGGGTTAATTTTAGGTTAGGGTTGAGGTTAGGTTATGGGGAAAATCAGTTAGGGTTATGAGAGGTTTTATTATAGTGTTAGGTTTAGGTTTAAGATTAGGATGAGTGTTATATTTGACGTAATCCATTTACATTTAGAGTGATTATTGATGGATATGTAGTTATAGCTGTTTTATTTATATTTATGATATTTTCCCCTCTTAAAGAAGTCTGTTTAGTTTTTTATTTTTGGTCTGGGAAGCTTTTTATCTGTTCTTTGATTCTAAATGATAGCCTTGCTGGGTAGAATAGTCTTGGTTTAGGTCAACCAAGGGCATCTTTTCAATTTCAGAGTTCCTGTCTCAAATAAATGACAAAGTGCTACTAAGTAAGAGAATTGCTAACCCAATGGTTGTCAGGCAATTAAAACAGAATCTCTGGGGGTGTGGTGTGGACATTGGTATTTTTTAAAGCTTCCCAGGGCGTTTTGTTGTACTGCCAAGATTGAGACCTTGTGCTCTCAGTGTGGCTGGGTCCAGCCTCATGGGCTTGTTGGAAATGCAGAAACCATCTGAATCAGGTAGATTCAGGCAGATTCTACTGAACCAGGCCTACTGAATCAGAATCTGCATATTAGCAAAATCTCCCAGGTGATTGGTAGGTGCATTGAAGTTTGAGAAGCATTGGCCTAAATCGCTATGGTAAGAAATATCTCCAAGTTAGGCAAGGCAGTTACTAAAGAGATTGGCAGCTGTCAATGTTTCTATAGAAAGTAGGGTATATGTTGGTTTGAAAACTGGCACCCTGTACATGGAGGGCAAGGAGAGACCAAAGAAAGGGGCAGTCCACTCTAGTTGGTCAGTGTCAGGTTTAATAAACAAGGGAACTTATATACTAGGATTGTCTTAGGCAACCACAAGATGGGTAGATCTCTGCACCAGGCCACCAGATCCTTAGAAGTTTATATAGAAGTCTTAACTGGGTTTAGCCACGTATTCAGTCCACATAGTCTCAATAACACCATACTCTCTCAGGGCTATGTGCTTGAAATGGCTCCCACTGTGGGCAGAGGGTACTCTCCAAAGGTAGGGGGTGATGAGGAGCTTCCAATTGCCTGAGTATAGCTTGCAGGTCAACCAGCAGGCACTTTGTCTCCATGCCCTCCTCCAACACTGTGCTCTGTTGTCAGGCAGTCCTGGGTTTATCCCCCTGTGTGACTTTGGGTAAGTCTCTCTAGACTTCAGTTTGCTCATCTGTGTGATAATACCAACAATAGCACCTACCTCCACAGGGCAATTGTGAAAATTTATGGAAAGATTGCAGATAAAGTACTTAAAGCCAATGCCAGATGCATTGTAAGTAAACCATATATTTTGGCAGTTAATACTAATATGAATAATAAAGTTGTACTCTTCAGAGGCCTTTACAATTGCTCAGATGTCTAAATGCAGATGGTAATTCTTCCTGAAAAGAAATTTATCTATTTACCCTAAAATCCAAGTGAAGCTCTCACAGAAGTCAGCCCTCATGTCTGTCCTTGCACCTTCAGCTCACACTTGATCCCATTCATCATTTACGGGAGGGACAGCAGGAAGGTTAATGTATGCCTGGAAAAGCAATTGCAGTGGTGAGCTCAACCAGAATGCCTTTCCTAGCTCCCAAGCCTGGGTGACTTCAGCTTCATTTTCTTTGGAAACCACTGCCATTGTGTGTAAAAGGGATGACAAAGCTGGCTTTGATGTGGGGCTGACTCTGTTCACCTAAATTTGGCCTGATTTGGAAAGCTTTCTTGGCTCTTCCCCACCAAATCCAAACAGGGGGCAGGAGATTTTGTTAAAATGACTTGGGCCCAGTCTGCTCTGTGCACTGAACCATTGAAGGGAGCCAAAAATGTCCCCCGGTGTCCATAGAAACATTGTTCTTATTTTTCAAAATTAATCCAGCTGAATTTGCAAGGCTGCATCACCTCCATCAGAGCTACAGACGGTCAGGACAAAGAGCTGTTTTGATGTTCCCAGCTGGGAACCCTGCCCTCAGCAAATACAGTTGATATAAATAAATGGTCTCTTGCCTGCCTACATTCATGCCCATCTGCTTGGAGGGCACCGTGCCCAATCAAAAGTTGCCTAGATGCTCACCATGGGCACTGGTGCCAAGGAAGGATGATTTCCTGGCAGCCTGCCTAACTCTGTGAGTGCCATCTTTTCAGTAGTGGGTTCCCATCGTGGACCGGAACGGGAGCCCTGGCACTGCGTGTTTTCTTACTGTTGATCACACCTGTTGACAAGGCAGTGCCAAACTACAAGGAGAGGGCGAGAAAGAAAACTGCTGTGTAGGAATATCTTTGGGTTACCAGGACCTGGCAAGCCCACTAAAACAGATTCTAACTAAGTAGAGAAAGCTCTCTACCCGTGTATGTTGTGATGGGGCACAAGGCTGGCAAGTCAAACTTTACTTGGCTTTCTCGTGGAGGCAGAGGGCAAGCTGCTCCCAGCTGGCAACTCTGCCCCTATTTAATATAGGCTAGAACAGAACACTGGTCTTTGATGACATCAGGAGCCAAATAAATCAGGGGGAATGAATCATGCTCAGCCCAGCCGAGTATCCCCTAGCTCCCAATTTTCACCCACCTACTGACAACAATAAGGCCTGATGAGCACAAGTCACAGGAAGTAAAAACCCAGGAGCTGATTTTACTTTGTGTTGGCTGAGCTTGCGAAAGGAAATGAAGCCAGTCAGGAGAAAGCATGGCATGGGGACATTTTTATGCTGATCAAGGTGAGTAAATTCCCTCTGAGTCTGTTGAGCACAATCAGAAATAAATTCACACATTCAGGTCACCAGGAAGCCACAGAGGGGACCAGGAGAGAAGCCTCACAGAAAAAGTTAGGAAATTACTCATCCCAACATACTCTATGGACCCCTAGAGGGCTAAAAGCAGTGGTTCTCACAGCTACAGAACATTGTGGAGATGAAGAGCGAGGAATCTTTACTGATGAGAAGTTCAAGCACGCTACCTTCTGCCGTGGAAGGTAAAGAGTTTGGAAAAGTGCTGGCTGAAAGAGTCAAAGCAACATGCTTTATTGATGCTTAAAAGGGTACTTGTTAGTCCAAGGATTGGTTTGAATGCTGTTTGCATTGTCTTGTTTAATTCTGAATATTCTGTTAGGCTTGTGGCTACATCTTCATGGTAGGTTAGACAATGTCCTCCCAAATGTCCACGTGCTAATCCCCAGAACCTGGGACTATGTTACCTTACAAAAGGGACCTTGCAGGTGTGATTCAGGTAAGCATTTTGAAATGGGGGTATAACCCTGGATTATCTGGTGGGGCCTGATGTGATAATCATAAAGGTCCTTATTAGAGCAGAAGGCAGTGTGATGAGGGCAGCAGAGGCTAAAAGCCAAGGAATACACATGGCTTTCAGAAGCTGAAAAAAGCAAGGAATGCAGTTCTCTCCTTAGAGCTTCCAGAAGGAACCAGCCCAGTAGACACCTTGAATTTAGTGTAATGAGGCTGATTTTGAAGTTCCTAAGATTCCTCCAGGATTATATGAGAATAAGTATGTTTTATTTTAATCCCCTACATTTGTGGCAATTTGTTATAGCAGTGATGGGAGACTAACACAATCCTCGTCTTTATGCAGCAGACTCTGGTGGCCCAAGATGGGAGGGACCAGGCTATACAATGTCCACAACACAGTCCACTGGCTGCTCTGGTAGAAGCAACCAATTGAGTTAGTTGCCTTTTTCCCTAACACACTGGCCTTTTTTTTGAATACAAAAGACCATGATAAAATCCAGTGTTCTTCCTTATTGACATTGTGCCAGCCTCAGTTTAGAAGAAACAGTTCCCTACCAGGTCTCAGATCATATCTTTAAACTTTCAATGTTTGGCCTACCAGGGCAAAATATCATTCGAATTACTGTAAGGACAGGTAATGCCAGTTCTAGGTGCAAGCATTCAGTTCCCAAAGGCAGGGAATCATTTTAGAGCAGTGGTTGAGATTTATGTTCCACTAATATTGATGTATTCCTACTATGTGCTAGGCTCTGGGCCTTCTCAATTTCACATTTGGAATATCTCCCCAAGCAACACAGAGGGTTAACTGAGAAGTTACTGGACATGAATGCAATGTGAAATAGCCAGGACCGTTCAAAGTTAATACTTAACTGATTCCTCTCAGCAGCTAACCTGACACTGTAGGGCAGCGGCTGTCACAGAATGTTGGCAGCAGGTGCCCGTCCACCTGCCCATCCATCATTCTATCTCAGCAGCTGGATTGTTCTTTATTTGCCTGCCTGCGGTGGCCCTGATTTGCAGAAAGCAGACACCAGGAAAAATTCATACATTACCTGGGGTTCAGTGGTGCATTGGCTAGGTTGAATCCTTTTTACTTACAGACAGCCTCTTCTGCTTTTGTTTCTTCTCAGAGGCAACATAACACACACAGTAAACAGTAAGTTGCGCCAAAAGGGTAAGCCACCAGCTTGAGTGCCCTGATGGCCTGTGCTGTGCACTCCCAAGTAACAAGGGATCCTACAAAAGAAGAAATAGAAATTTAATTATTTTATTTTTCCTTCAAAGAAAATAAATACTTTAATTTTTTATTTTTTATAAGAGTTTGAGAAATTGAAAATCTCTACTGTTCATGTCTGTTGACTAAGTTGACATGACATCTTTTCTAAGGTGTTGAGTTTTATCCATATTTCCTATAAATAGCTCTGTTTCAGCGTGTATTTCCAGTATTTGGTAAACTGAAAAAATTATTCCCACTCCTTCTTCAGCTAATAACCTTATTCTGCCAGTGTTTTCTTTCAACAATAAAAATAAATAAAACTATTTTTCTTTGTGTAGCATCCTTTTCTCAATGCTATTTTAATTTTTTGCTTGCAATCAAAGTTAGCGATAATTCAATCTTCCATTATGATGATAGCCTCAATATCTGAGATGCCTATCAGAATGAAATGAAAGCATCTCTGTAGAATTCAATAGAGCGGAGAAGAAAATAATCAAAATACTGTTTACTCATTCACTTATCAACAGACATTTATGGAGCACTTGGTTGCCCTTCTATTTTCTCTCTCTTTTTCCTTTTCTCTTCTTTTTCAGTCTCTTCCTTCCTCTCTCCTACAAAATTGACATCATATTTCAGAAATTAAATATTCAAAGATGAGTAAAATACAGCCCTCTTCCTTATGGACTTAGAGCTTAATAAACATAACAATACAATGCGGCTGGAGGTGCATGAGGTGCCACACAGGTGTTGGGGTGGGGGGCATCTGTCCACGGCGGCATCAGGGTAGACTTCCTAGCGGAAGTAACACTTAAACAGAGGTTTCCATAGTTCACCAAGGAAACAGGATTGGGGGTACATTAGTTTTCTATCTCTGTGTAACAAAGTACCACCAAGTTAGTGTCTTAAAACAACAAACTTACTATGTCATAGTTTCTGTGGATCAGGTGTCTGGCATGGGCTATCTGAGTTCTCTGCCCAAGGCCAACATGTCAGGTGGGCTGCATTTCCTCATGGTTGTATGACTGAACTCCCTCTTCAGGTCTTAGGGCCACCCAAAGCTCCTAGAGGCTGCCCACAGTTTCTTGCCATGTGGTCTTCTCTAACATGGCCTCTTAATTCATTATGCCAGTACAGGAAGTCTGTAATCTAGTCTGGGAAGACAGATTTTTATACAATGTAGCAAAATCGTAGAAGGGCATCCCATCACCTTTGATATATTCTATTAGAAGCAAATCACTGGTCTTACCTGTACCTAAGGGGAGGGAGTTACACAGAGGCATGAACATGAAAAGGAAGGACTTATTTGGGGTCACCTTAGGGTCTGTCCTCCTCCTGGGAGAGTGAAGGGATGGGAGGAACAGATAGATAAGAGAACATGTAGAAAATGAACAATAGTTCTATATGGTTGTAATGGGATAGAGGAGGTAAGGAAGGGGGACTCAGGATAAGACTGGGTAGGTAATAGTACTGGTTAACATTTATATAATGCTTACTCCATGTCAGAGTACTTTTTAGATGTTATGTCACTTAATCCTCACAAAATTCCCATGAGGTGGATATTGGATATTATCATCATCATTAATTGATGAAGTAGCTTGACCAAGACTTTAGTTTGTGAATGGTAGAGGTGGATTCTCATTGTCTGTCTCCTAAGTCTGTGTCTTTAACCACTGGGAAGCACTGCCTCTGGGCAAGTTTTGAGGTGTTCAAGGAGAAGGTAATGAACGGTCTGGCCAAGGAATTTGAGCTTGTTCCAGTATGCAGTGAAGAAACACTGTGAGGGGTTTGAGTCAGAGATATGGGTACTCAGACTGACACACTGTCAACAATATGGGGAGAAAGACAGCTGAGGGAAGATGAGGTACTGGAATGAAGGGCTATAAGGTTGGGGACAGGGAACAGACATGAGGTCTTTGGAAAATGTACATGATCTGACTCAGTGACTAATTGTGAGGGCTGGGAATATAATGGTAGAATTGAGAAAGAGGAATGCATTTCAGGTAACTTCCAGGTTCCTGTTCTAGATGATTTGATGTATAATGAGTCATGAGATTCATTCAATAATCTCCAAGTAATTCTCTGGAAGCAAGAATGCTATTCTTGTTCTTTGTTGCATCCTTTGGGCCCCACACAATGCTTTGCCCATAGTTATAGAAACAAATGCTTGTACTGTGCTTACTATATGCCAAGCACTATTCTAAGAACTTTGCTTATACTAACTTGTCTAATCCTCACAATACCTCTATGAGATCAACACTATCATAGATATATTACAAAAGAGGCAACTGAGGTACATCATTGTTAGGTAACTTGCCCAAGTTCACACAAGTTTGTAAGCATCAGAGCCAGGACTTGAACAAAGGCAGACTCTCCCCAGAATCCATGCACTTAACTGCCACACTATGTTATATCCAATCCCACCCCACCCCACACAAAACCGATGCTCAATAATAATAATATGCTCAATAATAATAATAATAATAATAATCACAAAACAAGATAAATATTTAAAATATGATGTGATAATATTGTCAATAGCCTAATGACCTTTGTTTAAGTTTCCATTATCACATTTAGGAAACTGTGCTCTAAGGATGTGTTGAAATGTCTTTCTCTCCCAGTACCATTGAGACACTCAGACAAAACGACCAAGTTCTATTCTCGATGCTTCCCCTGCATCTTGTGCAGTACACCCAGGAACCATGTGTGGACTGAATCATTCCCTTGTATATTATGTGTATTATTTATCATTTTTTAAAGAGCATTTAACGCTGACATCAACTCAGATAGGAGCCATAGGTCCTGTTACTCCCATTTCATAGCTATAGGCATTGAGGCGGACAGAGCCCAGTGACCACAGTGAACCCTAAAGCTCAGTTAAGGGCACTCATTATTCTTCCTCATTATAATGTAAATCTTCACTGGAATAATGGGGACCAGTAAGAATGCCAAATTCTAGGCTGAAATATTCAATATAATGGCAGTGATTTTTTTACAATCATTTTTTTTTACAAGCACACCTGGAAGACAAAAAATCAGGAGAACACGGGGTGCACTAACAACTACAAAGATAATGGAAAGTATCACGACAGACGCTGAGTAATTAATTACATGGCCATTGCAGAGTGTAGTCTGAAGAAGTCTATTTATTGAATGAATAAATTAAAAATAGAAAGCTAGGGAACAGACTGTGACTGCCATCCCTGCTTCAGCCTTCACCACATACCCACCTCTGTCACTCTGACCTCTTAGCCGCTCACCAATTCAAAATAAATTTAGAAAAGTAACCCTCATCAATAGTGGCTTTCAAACCACTCCACAGGCAAGATTAAGTCTTTATTTTCCCTTCAAAATTCATTCCTTCTCTCTTATCTGTATCAATGGTTGCATTTCCTCCCATTTTTTTCCTATAAGATAACATCTTAAGAAATAAGATCATCTATCTTTCTCCTTCTTCTTCTTTTTTTTGGATTTTGCTTGTCTGTCTCTGTCATGACCCTCTACTTTCTACTTTCTCCCACGTAGACAGCTATTACCTTCTCCTGCTTCAGAATCAACTCAGTCGCCCTCTAGGGGCAGGCTGACTTCTGAGACAAGATCCCATGTCCTCTGCCTCCTAGAATTCGTGCCCTTGTGTAATCCCCTCCCTGTGAGAGTGGGCTGGACGTAGTGATTTACCAAGCACGGACAAAAGTAATAGGATTATTAATATAGCAAAAGCGATGGGATGTCACTTCCATGGTAAGGTTATGAACAACTGTGATGCCCATCTTGCAAACAGCCTCTCTCTTTTGCCTTCTTGGTCACATGTTTTGATGAAGCCAGCTGCCATGTTGGAGAGGTCCACTGGCAAGGAATCCAGAGCAGCCTTCAGCAAAACGTGGAGAACGGATACCTCAGTCCAACAGCACACACAGAAATGAATTCTGCCAACACCAGGAAGCTTGGAAGTGGAGCCTCCCTCAGCAGAGCTTTCAGATGAGACTGTGTACCTGGGCTGACATGTAGATTGCACCATTGCAGAAAACAATGAAATGGAGGACCCAGCTAAGTCAGGCCCAGATTCCTGACCCACTGACACGATGTGATAATCTCTGCATGCTGCTTTAAGCCCCTAAATTTTGGAGTAATTTGTTACACAGCGATAGTTTACTAATACACTTCCAAGCAGCTTCCCCCTACCTTAGGCACCTCTCCTGTATACAGCCATCCGTGTAGCTCCATTCCTGTACTTAGAACACAGTATTCTAGTTGTGTTTGCCTTTGTTGCCTGCTCTGCACTGAGCTCATTGAGGGCAGTGACCTGATTTATCTCTTAGCACAGAACCTAGCTCAACAATAATTGTGTGTTAAGTAATGAACATGTAGTCAATAGCCCTCTCAGCTTCCTCTGCTCTCCCACCAATCACCTGCAGTTGGTGCCATTAAGGCTAGAGAAGCTGGTTCAGCCCCAAGCATCTCAGTAGGTAACTGCTACAATTCTTCTTGCATTCCTACTCTCTTTGTCCCTTTGAGCAACATATCCTGGCAAAAATGAGAACAGATTTCAGATACATTGTACTCTTCAATCTTCTCAGGAAATCCCATGAACTAGGTATCAAGATCCAATATATAATGAGGAAATGAATGTCTTGCACAGAGTTGCACAGGTGATAGGTAGCAGAGTCAATGTTACTGTCTAAATATGTCTGCTTTTTAATTCAGTGCAAAATCTCTGCACAGTGACTCCACGCTGCATGATCATGGACAAAGTTTCCTATGCACTAGGATAAACTGTCAAGTGAGAGTAATAGCAAAGATAATGCAATTTGAAAACACTTATTGAGTTCTTGTATTCTGACAGGCATTGTTTTAAGAACTTTAAGTATATTTACTCATGAAAGTCTCAACAAAACCATGAGGCAGATATGATCGTTACGTCCCTTTTACAGATGAGAAAACTGAGACAGAGAAAGGGGAAATAACTTGCCCACGGTCATATGCCTGACAAGTGACAGAGCGAGGATTCAATTCAGGTGGTCTGGGTCTAGGAATCAGCCTGGGTCTAGGGGACATGGTTCATGTGAGGTAATTTTGATTTGCTCCTTTAAGAGAGTAGAGTGACAGACCACTGCTCACATGTATTTGAATCCTAGGCTCCCAAGACACAATTAATTTGAAGATCCATTTCTCTTTTGTTAATGAGCACCAGTTTTCCTCTGGAGAGAGGACCCCTCCTGTTATGGATCCCCACTGCAATGTAGGAGCTCTAATTAAGTCTATACAAAGTACATTAACAGAGGAAAATAATGAGAGTCTGGAATTTGGAAAGACATGACTCTGATAGCAACCTTGGACACAATTTGGCTGGATTTTGTCCCTTCCTTTTAGCATTCTGTGACTGTGAGCAATGGGAAGGAGATGTAAAACAAGTTTATTTTTCAGAGAAGAAAGCTTAATTGGAAGATTTTCTAAAGCAGGGCACAGAGCATTATGTGAGCCTCCCATTCATTTGTTGAGAATTTATACATTTAATTGTATTATTTTCATCAGTTGTGATTGCCACATAAAGGGTCAAATAGTGATGCAGGACTATGACAAAGAGCAGTTCCCCTGTCCTGTCCCCACCCCTCACTCCCCAGTGGAGACCTCTTGAAAGCCCTTTCAGCCATTTCTCTTGATATTTACCTACATATTTCCAAATAATGCGCTCATACTCTTATCTCTTGGTTATTTCAGTTTTAGACATTGTTCTAGAGAGGGCTTTGTCACTGGCATTTCATATGTCAAGTTAGCATTTCTTCTTCAGACATTTGCTCAAGAAAAAGACAACAAAGCAAGGAGGTAATAGTTCTTCCACTAAAGAGCGAGCACTTGTTTATACAAAGCACCTTGAGACAGGTGGGCTCGGGAGAGAGAGCAGCTCTGCGGGACACCATGAGAGCAGTGAACAAGTAGGTGGGGGGAATGTCCATCATCACTTTGGAATAAAACATGCAAACCAGTGCAAGCTTGAGGTGTCATTGAAAATTTAATTAGCAAAATGTAAGTTGGATGAAACATTTGGTGCTGGTGTGGTTGTGGTAAGCTGAAACACTTCTAATGCAATAGTTTTGAAAATCAAAACGATAGTATATACCAAGTGTCATAAAAATTGTCATACTGTTTGATCTAGCAATCTACTTTGGGAAATTTGCCCCAAGGAAATAATATAATGGAAGAAAAAGCTATGTATACCAACATGTTCATTGTGGTATTAACTGTGAAAGAGAAAAAATGAAAATGAGAGGGAGTGAGTGAGGCAGAGACACAGAGAGACAAAACTATATAGTGAAATTTTAAATACATTGTTTGATAAATTAATATAAATCATTAGGTGGATTATTATCTAGCTCTTAAAAGTGATAAACGTGACAGCTGTATTAAAACATGAAAATACTTATGACGTCTGTTAACTGAACAAAGGTAAACACAAAACAGGACAAAATTGTCTTTAATTTTATCCGTGTGTGAACCATGTGCATACACTCAGGAGTGGCTATCATACAAGGGATGTGGGTGTTGGAAACAGAATGATTTGAAGTGTGGGTCTTTCATTTACAAGCTGTGTGTCCTTGGACTTGAAACTTTTCTGAGCATTTTTTGTTCCATATATGAAATTAGGAGAAAATATCAATCTCTTAGTATCGATATAAACATTAGAGAAATAAGTAATAGGCAGCTAATGCAGTATGAAGAATGTTACAGTAAGGGCTCCATCAATGGTTGCAAGTATTGCTAAGATACGGGCCAAGACTAGAAGGCAAGGTTCCCGGGGGTGGGGAATGATATTAAGGAGAAGAAACGATGGCTGCTGCTTTTCCCTTAAAATTTTATCTATACATGTCTATGTAATTTTATATAGACATGTATAGATAAAAGTTTATGTTTATATAGAAAATATGTTTATACATTTTAGGTAACACTGATATATAATAAAATGCATGTATATATTATCAATATGACAATATGTACCATATATACATATGTGTCTCACACACACGCACATGTAGTTGCAACGCAAGCACTTTGACTCCATGGAACGCTGCAGAGTGTCTTTGTCAGTAAGACAGTAAGACAGTAAGGCAGGAAGGCCCATGCTTCTGAAGGTGCCATAATGAAGTAAGCCCAGAGTGATGAGAAAGCAAGACTGGGAGCCTTGGGCTGTGACACCGCTGTTCTCTTTTTATCACCCCCGGCTCTCCCCACTCTTTGCTCTCCTGTGGGCAGTTGCTGCTGGGACCAGCGCATTCCTGCTAAACGGCCGTTTAACCCTGGTAGTCCCACAACTCTGCACCAGTTCCCTAACTGACATTTGCATGGCAGATGGCGCAAATGGCCCAGCAGATATACGCTGGGTCAGTGTGAAAGAACTGCCAGACTGATGGCTTTGTTGGCTGTGTGCCTCCAAGCAGACCCGGGTCTGGAAACTGCACAGAGGCTCAGTCTCCCAGACCAACTTGTGGGCTTTCGGTGCCTCCCTTGCTACAGGCAATCAGTAGGACAGGTGAAGATGGGGCCGGTCTGACTGGCCTCGCTTTTAAATAGACATTGATGTGGGCAGATGGGTTGGCACAAAATGTGCTGAACTGGGAGCTAGATCTTTCTCCTTCTAATCCTGCCTGCATTAGATTTGCTCAGGGATGGAAGCCAAAATCTTAACCTGTTTATTTCTGGAGTGTTTCATAGGCTAATAGTAAGCTTTTATTGAGAAGTGTCATGAAGGAAGGTAGCTGGACATTTTTTTCTAAGTGGGTAAAGAAGACTTGTCTACTTAATACTTCTCAGTCCCTAACTTCTGGGGAAGAACCAACCACTGACTGGACCTCCACCCCTTCTTTGGCCCTAAGGACTTTCGTCTCTGTAGCACAGTTTCTGTGCTTGTAACCTTCCCAACTAGATTGTAAGCTCCTCGAGGACAGAGACCAAATCTCACAGATGTTTGTCTTCTTTATAGCACATAGTAGGATCGCTTGCCAATGCTACTTCTCAGTGCCTAGGGAATGCTTGTAAAACAAGTACTGCTGGCCTGGTTCACAGTGCTATGACGAGGCAGTCCTGCTCTTGGAGGGGTCCCTGCCCTCGATCCCCTGTGGCTACAGTCCTGTGATTGGGTCAAAGAGCTTAAGGTTTTATTACTAAAACCTTAATAATAAACTCTGAACATGACATGATAGATAGGTAAAATTCTTCCTGGGCCCCGCCCTTCTCTGTATCTTCAAAGGGCCGAATGTAATTTCAACTCCTTAGCAGTTAAGGAGTAGTTACACGTATACAGTCCTAAAATTATTTTGGCCCTTTGAAGGCAACCGTGAGGCTGATGTGGCCCCTGGTGAAAATGAGTTTGACACCCCTGTACTAGACCATAGTCTTCATATCTATGACCCTGGGATTTCCTATCCAAATGGCTTTGAGCCCACTCACAGAAACTACATGGGCCTCTTTCAAGGGAAGAGCCTCTTCCCCATTCTCTCAAGGGAAGGCTATACTATTCGTGTTTGCATCCTTCAGCCCGGTGGATGACCAAGGGGCAGCTGTTTTCAGGGAGGGATGGGAAAGGTAGAGCTGGAAGTTGGAAATGTGAGCTAGGAAGTGTGTGGACCATGAGTGCTCGATGCCCCTTGCAGCGCAGCATGGAGTTGGCGGGGGGATGTGCAGGTGTGTGCATAGCAGGCTGGTGCTGATGCTCCCTGCACTGCCATGTTCAGGTGCACTACATGATGAACTGAGGGATCTAAATTTGAACTTGGCTTTCAATTTTCCAGACTCAGGTAGGACTCTCTGACAAGATATATTTTTCAATGTAGACAGATAGAATATACTTTATTTCACACATGTCAGCTTTGTTTGTAATTTTTAAATATAGGGACATATAGTAGGTGGGCTTCCATTTGTATCCCCTTCACCCCTGATTTGTGCAAATTTTAAGGGCAGACTAATGGCAAAGAATTCAACTTGCAAACTAATGTTGGGATATAAGAGTCATGTCAATTCCTATAATTTATTAACTTATTTAACCTTACTATAAATAGGTACCTTCAAATGTAGTAAATGACAAAAAGGAAAGAAAAGGTTAAAGAAACCCACCACTTTATGCATGTCTTACCAGAGATGCTTTCAGCGTATAAGCCAGAAACCGCATGGAGTCAATCCCTATTCTTTCAATATTGGGAAGTGCTGGCTAAGGTGAGGAAGAATTATGGGATAGTTGGAAAAACAGCCTACATGTAATCACCCAAATTGACGATCAACTAAGTATTGCTAAGTTGAAGTCTCATGGGCCTCCTTTAATAAAAAGATAATTAGCTCATCAATGGCTCTGAGTGAGATGAAATGTCCCTTAAAGCACTTGAAAAGAATATTTTTTAAAAGAGCCTAAACATTTTGTCTGTATTCTTGCGTGCAGCTAATTTCCTTGGGTCATTTCACTCCCCAACCTTTTGTTTCCTGAGGTGACGTGAACCATCACCGTAGGAATGTTTTCTTCTGCACATCGGAAGTAAGAGTGAGGACCAGTCCTGCCGGGAGCAGGGCAACTCTGGCGCTGACTGATGTGAACATGACGGGGCAGGTGAGATTCTAGACCCAAAGTCAAGTGTCCAATCTCTCCTCTGGGATGCTGTCGGGAAAGAACAGTCATCAAGATAATGATTATTACAATTTTGTGTTGTGCCTTTCAAATGATTTTTAAGAATCCCACTATAAGCAGGAAGGAATTAAATTCAGAGGGAAAACAAGAACTTTATAGGCCATCTGCTCAGACTTTCAAATTTAAATTTTATACATAAGAGCACATTAGCTGTGGGAAAAAAATGTGATCACACTTTGTAGCTGTCTGAGCAATGAAGAAATTTCCCTTGTTGGGCTTTCTGCATGGAAATAAAAGGAACCGTTTGCTGAAGAAAATGAAATGGCTTCGGCATGGGGGAAATTTGCTATTCACCATTTCATATTTATGGAGTGCTAAATTTACATCGTCCTTTATAAAATATGAAGTAATGGTTTATGCCTCAGGGGGTTGGTCACAGGTGACGTTAGACAAGCAGTATCTGAGAGCACCTCCCAAAGAGAAACGGAGCCTGACAGCCTGTTAGTGGTAGTAACAGGATGAATGGGGTGGATTCCCAGGGCAGTAGAGGGCCCACCTGTGGCAAGGGGTCACAGATGCACTAGGAAGGGGAGGCTGCTGCTCTGTACCCCTTCTTCTGAACCCTGGCCCCCAAATTTGAGCCTTGTCCTAATGCCATTTAGGAATATGCTTTCTCACTTGGGGACAAAGAATCGTAGGATGTGGCTGATGGCATGAAAGAGCCAAGGGTCACCCTGAGCCTGGGAGATCAGGGGACAGCCATGGCGCTCACACTGGCCACTGACCTCTTCAGGCTGCAGCTGGCAGCTCTCCTAGGACCAGTCAGGAAGGCGTTTCATTAGGTCAGGCTACCCTGGCTGCCTCCTGCCTAGCTGTCTGCCCCTCTGTGACGGGGCAGGAGGGGTCGGAGGGAACACTGGGACAGTTGGCTTAGGCCTGCTCTTTTCCTACTGCCACCCTCGGCTCTGGGCTGTGAGCGTCAGGGAAACAAACCTCTGGTCAGATGAAGCCCAGCAAACAAACCAAACCTCTTTCTCCCACTTTGTTTTGCTGTGAAAAGATAAAAAGGCACAAAAAATACCCAAACTGGTTGAATGGATGCTGGCCCCTGGTAGGTAACAGAGTCTTAATGCCAGCCCTAAGAACCCACACCTTAAAGCAACTAGTTTAGAAAGGGATGTGAAATCATTGAAAATATATACTAATTAAGGAAAACCATTTAAAGGAAAAGCTGTGAACTGAGGGCCTTGAAAAACAAATTAAATTTATTTGAATGCTATTTTAGAAAAGCCCGGTAAAGCTTAAACTAATCTGATGATAAATGAATGAAAGGAACATAGAACTCAATAGGAATGATAAGCACTGATAATCACACTTCATTCAATCATAAAACCTGAGAAGCAAAATAGCCTGGTGGCTCAGAGTGCAGCCTTAGTAGCCAGACCACCTGTATTTGAATGTTAGGTCTCCTATCTTCCAGCTGTGTGACACTGAATAAGTTAATTACCCTCTCTGTGATTCCGTTCCTTCATCTGTAAAAGGGGGCTAACAATAGTACGTGATACGGTTTTGGGAGGGTTGCATAAGCTAATGCATTAAAAGTACCGAGCAGAGTGCCTGAGACTTTGGAAGTGCCCAGTAAATATTGGTTATTTTATTCCAATGATTTTTAAACCATGGTTTCACAAGTCCCATTCTGGAACACCTATAAGTTTAGGGGGAGGATGAACAAGGTGACCTTGGTCCCTGTCTGCAACTACCAGAGTTTGTCAGCTTTGGGATATTTTGTTTTAATTGTTATTTAGGATTTTATCTGAACAAAGTTCCCTAATATAAAATGAAACCAAAGAAAACATGCCATCATAAGGCATCTGATCCAGTGTGTTTTCCCAGAAAGGTTAGGAATCTTATCCCTATTTTATGATCGTCCTGTTCTTCTTGAACCTCTTTAAATAATGAACTTTCCCCAACCCACAGGCCTTTATAATTTGGAGTTGTTCAGATAATTAAAAAGTTCTTTTTGATATTGACTTATCTGATTTCACCCTCAGGTTCTAGCTTTGCTCTCTTAACTTGACTGAACTCTATTCTACAAAAGATCCCTTCAGATAGTAAAAACCAATGTATCACTTGAAATACTTAGTTGCAAGTAACAGAAATTACTTGCAACTGGTGAACCTAAGAAGAGAAGAAATTCCTTGGTGAGACATTGGACTGCTCATGGAATTGAAGGCTGGAGAACCTTTAGCTTAGACAAAAAGACAGTCATCGGAGTCTCTGTGAGCATCTTGGCAACATGATCCATTTAGATCCCCCTTCGCAGGTTCCTCCAGCTGTCCTTCCTTAGATGTGATGTCCACTTCATTGCCCACTGTGGACAGTGTTCTTGCTCGCAGCATCTGTCCAAGAGTGGGGCCTGGAACGGCATGCAGAGATCAGTACCTGCTCTACTGAGCTCAGTGAATCCTGACATTTTTCCTTTCATCTAGTCATCCATCCAATCACAGACTACAAGACCGATTTGCTTGTTTTCAAGGCACCCATCTCCCAAGGCTTATGTTGAGCTTTCAACCAGCTAGAACCTCAAGACTAGGTGCCAGATTTACTAATAAGACATAGAACAGCCTGTTAAATTTAAGTTTTGGATAAACAGTGAATAATTATTTAGTTTAAGCATGTGCCATGTATTTTATCTGGCAATCTCACTCATGTGTTTTTTTTTTTCCAACAGAATTTTCCATTAAACCATTGCTTGCTCATTTTCCAGACTTCAATTTAGAAACTAAGCTCACAAATTTACATCTCTCTCAATTAAATTTCATCCCATAAGTTTCAGTTTTTCCTTTCAACTTGTCAGAAGTGTTAAACTCCTGAATATATATTGGTGAATTCATTCTACTTCCAGGCCTGCGCCCTTAGTTTGCTATTATGCCCAGATATTGAGGAGGAGCAGAGGTTGATGGAGGGAAAAGTAAAGAGAAAAAATGGACTGTAGAAAGGATGGTGGTGGTAGGGAGAAAGCCAGTAAGAAAGAAGAGGTTGGGATAGAAAAAATGGAAAAGTTAGGAAAATTAGAGAAAGAGAAAGAAATAAATATAAATAGAAAGTGAAAAGGAGAGGTATCAGTCAGGGTTCTTAATGTTAAGAAACAGACTGCTCGACTAAAGCAAAAACAAACAAACAAACAATGATGTGAAGATATGGGAGACTCACAGACGCAATGGGAGGTTGGGATAATCGACAGGAATCAAGGGTATGAGGAGCCCCAGCAAAGGCTGCGAAGTAGAAACAGGCAGGACTCAAGGCTACTCAGGCTACTTCTGGGCTATGAGCGATGAGCGACCTACCTGGCTTCACAACCTTGGGTTGTAGGTGAGCTCTGGAAGAGAGAGTCCCACTGGCTGAGCCTAAGTCATAGCCCATTTCATAGCAGGGTTGGACTGATGGGCACTTGGATCAAGTCCTTGGTCTCCATAGTGGAAATATCAATACAGTTCTCAAAATGGGATCAGGGTGCAGCTAGAAAGAGGCTTCTATTCTAGACAGAAAAAATCAAGCAAAATCAATCTAATCATCCAACTATGCAGTAAGTAAGCAGACAATTAGATAAATATTCCTCATGGAAAGATTAAAAGGATAGAGTCATATGCATATGACTCACTATATGCTGCCTCCGGTTCAGGCTTCTCTTCTGTGCTGATCAGTCTAGTCTGTTGCCTACTCAGTATCTCTAATAGTATCTATGAGTCAAAACAATGTCACAAACCCATGCTCTGCTTCCCACCCGTCTTTAAGCTTGTATTCTTTTGGTGTTTCCTATCTCTGGGAACATTGCACATTTCAAATCTAGTGTCATCCTCAACACCAGTCACTCTTTCATCCTTCATCCTCCAAGTCCTGCTGAGTCTACTTCTTAATATCACTTGAATGTGCTTCCTTTTTTCCACCTACCACCTCCACTACCTTAGATGATCTTAATCCCACCTGTCACCTTCACTGCTATACTCACCACATAACTGGCTCTCTGAATCCACTCAGCCCCTCCAACAGACTGTTCTCCAGTAGCTGGAGCAATCTTTCCAAAAATGCAAATGTGAACATGACACTACCCTCACCCCCAATATCTCTCGGTGTGAAATATTTCCATGGCTTTCCTTTTCTCTTGGATAATGACCAAGATCTTGAACTCAGTTTACAATGTTTTAAATGGTCTGACTCCCAGATATTCCTGTATTAACTCAGTACTTGGGTTTGGGGAGAGGTTGTGGGGAGGTAGTGGTCATATTGGGGGGCAGTGGTCTCCACTGGCAGTGTCCAGAGCAAGAGAGTGCCTCTTGGATAAGATTCAACCTCTAGGCTCAGAGTTAATTCCATCCTTCATTAGGCACCTATGGAGTGTATATTCCTGACCCTTGTACACATATTTACTTAAAGAGAGGCAAGCATCTGGACCAGGTGATGGCTCCTATTTCTCTCCAGTTCATTTTGTGATGCTGTAACTGGCCACCTGAAAGCATTGTGGCCACTAGAGGGCCTCATTGTTTGTTTCCCCTTTGAAAGGCACTCAGACAGGATTCAGGCTTTCACTGGGCTCTGGCTGCTACCAGAGTGACTCATGAGCATTTTAAATATTTTGCTGAAAATACTTTTATTGCCATTGGGTAATTTTACATTGAAAACAGTTAACAGTAAAAAAAAATTGAGTCTCTTTTACTGGGCTTTCTAATTTGTGGGTTTAACAGGCAGTTTGGAGCTCTGGAGCCATCCGCAACACATGGGCCCCCTTCCAGCCTCCTTCTGCACTGGAAGAAATAAATTTAGGGTTGCAAAGAACTCTGTGCTCCTGAATCACCCCCATTCCCAATTCCCAGTGCTCACATCCTCACCATCACAATCGGACAAAAAGACCATCAGAATCAATGCTGTCATAATGTTTATCCAAAAGGGAATGATATATCCTGGTTTGTCTGCTATTGGCAGATCCATTCAAGACCCAGTTTGAATGGTAATTTGCACGGTCACCTCATTTATCCCTGCTTACATCAAGCATGATACGAACCTTGACTCCCAGGCTACCGCCTCCCCCATGGACTCTTATCCTCACATATCTCTGTACCTGATCCCATTTCCCATCATTTCTCAACATCCAGAATCTGTCCTTTGTGCTATCTGAAGCTCACAATCTGCCTTATATACCAACCCCCCTTCCACCCACCACCTGCTTTCTTCAGCCTCCTCTTCTCACTGAAATCTGACACTCCTCTGAGCATTCTGCTTCTCATTTGGGTCTGGAGGTGGTGGTGGTGGGTCCCCCTTGCTCCATGGTGCTGCCTCCAGACCACTGCCCCTCCCTACGCCCTAGAAGCACCCAAATTTGACCAACTCATGTCATCACACTGTGTCACTTATTCCCCGCCCCAACTGCTGTGATCAATAGACTCCCTGAACGCTCTCATCTGTTCCTTAGAGATTTTAACTCACTCCTTTTCATTCTCTTTAATACTCCCCTGACAGAATTTTTGGAGATTTCAATATTCACATAGATGACAGTTCCCAAAGTCTGGCCTCCGAGCTCTTTGACTTCTTCTCCAGTGGTCATGTCTTTCAGCACCCCTCGTTCATCACGGCTACGCCCTGATCTTTCATGACTAATAATCACATCTATTTCCGTAATTTTCATTTCCATTATTCCTCTTTGACTGCTGTTCTCCATCTCTCTAGCTCTATCCACTTAGTACCTCAACTCCAACAATTTTTTGATCCCACCGGGGTTTATATTCAAATGATCTCATCATCTCAGTATCTCTTACCCCCTCATGTTCTACATTTCCTCTTTACCACAGTTCCTGACTGGAGAACACTCAGTCCTGGTCAATTCCTACTTTCTACCTGCTCCATGCCTGCACCTACATAGTTAAATATAACTGGAGAAAACAACCAGGATAGAAATCCGTAAGCATTAAGCAGGTCCTTGATAGTGGTTTTTTACCAAGGTTGATTTTTCTCCCCCAGGGGCTATTTGGCAATGTCTGAGACATTTTGAATTGTTACAACTGGAGAGGAGGGTGCTATCACCATATAGTGAGTAAAGGCCAGGGATGCTACTAAATATTTTATAAAGTACAGGGCAGCTCCCAATGATAAATCCAAAATGTCAAGAGTGCCAAGATTAAGAAACCCTATCCTAGAGCCCTGCGACTCAGAGTGTGGTGCAGGGACTAACAGCATCTACATCACATGAGATCTTACAAGACATTCCGAATCTCAGGCTGCACTCTAGACTTAACCTAATCAGGATCTGCATTTTTAACAAGATTCCTGGGTGATTTGTATGTACCTTAAAGTTTGAGAAGCCCCTTTTACACCATCTCATCCATAACATGCCTTCATTCTCGACTGTGCCTTGTTTGCTATTACAGTGAGAACACAGAAACACTCGCAAGATGTCTAGTACCTTCTTCCACTATCGATGTTTCTCACCCAGCTGTATCTGCACCCAGACATTCTGCCTTCATTTCCGATGTTGTGCATGCATAGTCTGCACTCCCATCTAAGTCCAGCTCCTCCTCCCAGGTAGAAGATCACATCTTTTGCTCACTGATGCTCATTGCTCCCCGTGGCATCACTCTTTCCTCATGTCTACTAGATGACTTCCAGCAGCATACAAATAGTTGTATTTCACTTCTTAAAAACAACAACCAAGAAACAAAACAAAACAAAAATCCAAAACTCTCCCTCAAACCTGCATGCTTTCCAGCTACTACTAGTTCTCTGTTCCCTTTTATACCCAAATTAGTCAAAATAATTAACTACATTGATGTCCCAATTTCTATATTTCTATTTTCTTTTGAACCTAATTCTACCAGACTTTTGTCTCAACCACTTCACTATAACTACTCTTTTCAGAATCACTGATGACCGCAATAATTCTAAATCTAGTGGATATTTCTCAGTTCTGATTTTACTTGATAATCAGCTGCATTTGACAAACATGAAGGAACATTTTCTTCTCTTAAGTTTTAGGACATTGCTCTCTTGATTGTTCTCCTATCTTACTTACCATTGTTTTTCAGTCTACTTTCTGAGTTGGCCTCATTTCCCCCAACTTCTTAACACTGGAGTGCCCCTGGGCTCAGTCCTTGGATGTCTCTTCCATATCTACACGCTTGCTACTCAAAATGCAGTCTGTGGAACCAGCAGTATCAACATCAGTTGAGAGCTTGTTGTAAAAACAAGATGTCAGGCCTCACTCCAAACCTTCTAACTCAGAAGCTGAATTTTAACAGGATCCTTAGGTGACTCACACACACATTAACTGACCTAAACCATTAGTTCTTAACCTTAGCTACTCTTGTTTTATTTAAGCCAACCCAGGTTTGTTGATGCCTTAAATGACTTATTAGTTAATTGGCAACTTGCTGGTAGTACAATCAGTTGATCCCTAGCCATTTCTAGAGACTGGGATGAAGGGGGTAGAGTCTTTTGGATGCTGTGTGGTGGCCATGCCTCCCTCTCACTAGCCAGGCATCTGTTCTAGCTCTTCCATGGGTCTGACTATGGTGGTAGTTAGCAGATGATGAGTAACTTTCTCTGAGTCACTGAAACTAGTGCAAAGACCATGTCTTGGGAGAGGGGACACCCAGGTGTAATTCCAGCTCCATGATTTACTTCTGGGCAAGAGACTGGGTTCTGAAACTGGTGGTGCTCTGGCATTCCCATCACTGAGCTCCAGCCCAGTGCTCAATGCATACCACCCACTGAAGGCCCAGTGCTGTGCTAAACCCTTCCCAGGGGTATTTCAGCTAACCCTCACTATGGCCCTGAGAGGTAAAATGACATTAAAATTCTCATTTTATAGGGAAAGTGAGGCACACACAGACAAAAATCTTAAATAACATGCTTGCGTTCACACAGTCGGGAGATGGGAATGGTCAGTTTCACACTCAAGCAGATGAACTGCACTCTTCATCCTTCGGCAATAATGCTCAGAGTGAGCATTTAATAGAGGGTCGCTGATGTTGTTTTTGATGATAGTGATGATGTTGCCTTCTCATATGACTGACTGCCTTCTCAACTTCCCAACTTCCTGGGGGTCTATGTCTATTTAATAGCCTGCTCCATTCCCCCCCTGCCCAAACAGTTATTTATTGAAAACCGATGTGATGGCATACAGGGTTTTATCCCAGAAAAGTGAGCCAGACAGACATGGTTCCTAAATTCCCGGAATAGTTCGGTAGGCGAGGTGTCCACAGAACAAAATGTACTGAATGTGTACCACTGAAATGCATACCCCCCAAATGCGCACTAAGTGCATACGCCCAAATGCATACATTCCAGAGTGCTGGGGAAGCTGATAACCGGGAGCTCTCACTGTGGTAGAACTGGGGGTCTGGAAGGCCTCTTAGGTCAGAAGAATTCTCTTTCTCTTTCCTCTAAGCCTACTGGGGAGGGCGGCCAGTATTTTTCTTAGGAAATTCAGAACAGCCTATCAGAGTTATTTTTATGTTAAATTTCTGATTAAAACAAAAAGGAAAGGACAAAACAACTCAGGGGTTTTAGAAACCGTGTGGCACAGACCATTGGGAAAACTGAATTAGTGAAGTAGATCAAATATGAAAATGTGATAAAGGTTCACAGTCGTTTTTATACAGGTGTTACCTTCCATGTTTGAAACACCTGCTCTCCTTCCATTCATGTAAAACTGCATCCAGTTGACTCTATAGCTACCCTGTTGTGATAGGTTTTGGGGTTGATGAAGAGATGCTCGGTGCTCATCCATTAGGCCTGTTGCCTCCAGCTGTTCCCAAATTCTAGATTGTTTCCTTAAAACAGAGGTTTCATATATACCATTTAGGGCCTTCTCCCAACATACAACTATGCCCGTGTATCATCCTAGATCTGTTTTAAAATTTAACATTTACTTAAAATGTTAAAATACTTAACCCAGGAGGATCAGTTGATTTTCCACTAAATGAAGTTTTTCATTAAATATTGTAGCTTTGTCTATTATATTTCCACTTAAAAATATATGATTTGTAAAATATTTAGACTAGGAGACCGTAGCACAAACTTAATTTATAATGTGTTATAAATAATAATGAAGTTTCCTAATTAGCAACTGTTTCTCAAAAAATAAAAAAAGACATACCATGGTAGCTTATTTTTGTAGTCCTTTTTTAAAAAATCAGGTCATCAGCATATTTGAAATCCATATACCAAACTGGCAGAAAATCGAGATATTAATTTTATATGGGAGAGGAAAATCCCTAATGATTTCCATTTAAATGTCTACATCTTGGATTCCTGTCAGGTTCTGATTTAAAATCAGGGGGTCGATATTTTACAGCAGATTATAAGGCAGAATCTAGAGAATGAGATGAGACGTTTTCTGATTCATATTATCTCCTTGATGAACCAAAGGCTTGCTTTCAGATTCATTTTCAGTGTGATTTCCCTGCTGGATACGTCCTGGATGCTATGGTGAGAAGCCAGCAGGAAAACCCCAGGGAAGAGGTCAGAAATGATGCTATCAGAGAGAGAAATGTCATGGGATAAGGACTGAAAACTGCAAACAATGAGAAGGAGTGGTGAGGCGGGGGGAGGACAGAGCATTCACAGGCAAGGGAGCACAATGTAAGAAACAATTCGTGGAACATTACCACCCTCATGATCACTTTGGTTCCTCTTATTTGAACCCTCTTTAAGCCTTCCTTTGTAATTAGTAAGAACTGCAATTAAAAAAAATTCAGGACTTATGTTTAGTGTTGAAATATGAAAGAAAGATATTGACCTTTCATCATCTCCAAAGAAAAAAGACCCACAGAATTTATGTACAGTATAAACTTTGGAATCAAAGTCCCTTTTATGACTTTTGGAGCTGATTATAAATAGAAAACAAGTCTAAACTCCCAAAATGATAAAACAATGGGCAAAAAGATAATGCACCCTACCATTTAATCACTTGGGTCACATCATTATGAGTGGTTCACGTAAGTGCTATTAGCCCTAAGAAGATGATGCATTGGAGTTTGTGTAGTAGGGGCTGCTTTTATATAGATGCAACTGCTGATCCATCAGTAATGGGCAAACTCCTTATGGTTGTTTTCTGAATAGTGGCAGTGGCATACACTGAGCTGCCACCAACCTGCCCTAAGCCAGTCTCCCTTGGGACTAATGTATTAGTTGTGGCTTTTCTTTTAAAGGGTAATTCACCCCTACCCCTACTTACAAGTAGAGAACACGTGAATTAAATATTATATGTCAGTGCTAGTATTCATTTGAGTAGGTTACTTAACAGAGAGTAGAGTTTTGATGGAGGTGAAAATACACCAGGAGGAAGAAGTTAGCTCTAAATTTGGTGATGAAGCCAGAAAAGCCAATTGAGATGCACAACTTGAAGCATGAAGCCAACATGTGATGGAGAGCTTAAATCGTAATAAGTTTTCCACTGAAGAACATTTGGGAGATGGGGTGGTGGTTCAAATAGAGATAAATAGCAATCTAAGACTGGGAAGCATCCTAAGAGACCATCATGTTTTAGATAGAAGCAGAACGGCTTATGTATGCAGCTGCTATTTACATGAATTCCTCCCACTGATGCCTGGGACTTCGGAAGGCAGACCAAGAGATAGGAGGTAAGCAGCTGCCTGTGCAGATGTTGTCAATAAATAGGATTTGGAATTCTGATCCCTTATGTAAAACCCTGTGTAAACAGTGACTTTTACCTGGGGATCTGGAGAAGAAGGGCATCTAACTGACCTCTAAATGCTGTTGTGTTCAGGGCTTATTCCTGAGCTTTCGTTATTATCTCCCTTTTCTCCCTAGGTGAACTCACCCAGTCCTGAGGATGTAAATGCAGTCTATGATGAGTTAGTGTTTGTAAAGTGCTGAGAACCATGCCTCATTCACAGTAAACATCACAGATGTGTTTGCTATTGTTATTTGTTATAGCTAATTGCTTAGTTATTATTTCCACTTGCATGTTTGATAGGTATTTCCAAATTAAGTCCAAAATGGAATTGCAGGTTTTACTGTTCCTCTAAATCAATCCCCCCTGTGTTGTTTTTTCATCTCTGTAATAGCAGCTTGACCTAGTGACATGGGCCAAACCCTTAGAAATTGCTGTCAATTTCTTTTTCTCTTACTCTTCACATCCAATTCATCAGCAAGTCATTCTGGTCAAACCTCTGAAATGGAAAACAAATCCATCCACCTCTCTCCATCTGCACTGCCCCATTCTTGAACAAGCCTCCCCCAACTCTTACCTAGAGGACTACGGAAGCCTCTAGGTAAGAGTTGGGGGAGCCCCTGTTCTCTTTGCTGCCACTCTTCCACTGCAATCCATTCTCTGTACAGTAGCCAGAAGGATTCCTTAAAATATGAGTAGGGGTCAGGCTTATGACTCACCAATGACTTACCAGTGCATTTAGCATAAAATTGAATCTCCTGTTATAGTCTATTTGGGCTGATATAACAAAACTGCCGTGGAGTGGGTGGCTTGAACAACAAACATTTGTCTCTCATAGTTCTGGGGGCTAGAAGTCCAAGATCAAGGTGCTGGTAGATTTGGTGTCTGGTGAGAGCCCACTTTCTGGCTCGTAGCAGTCCTCTCGATGTGTCTTCAAATGGCAGAAGCAGAGATCTCTAGGGTCTCTTAATGAAAGCCCCAATCCCCGTTATGAGAGCTTGGATCTTTTGCTCCCTTTATTTCTCTTTCCCCTCTAGCACTGAATTTATAGGAAGGGAAGTTTACTCTTGCTGCTCTAATTCCTCTCTTCCAATTCTTTTGGGAACGCTCCCCAGTTAGGCTTTCACAACCAGCAGACCACCCAAACTACTGTTGTGAGGGCCATATATGACTTTTACATAATTAGTCTTTAGTCCTTGCCTTGCTTTTCTCATAAGCAATTCTTGATCTCTCTGTCCTCCTTGATAGGCTTTTTTTTTTTTTTTTTTTTTTTTTACTGGCTTCCAACTCATTCTCTTGGTACTTCTTTTTCTATCTCTCTGACCCCTTCTCAGTCCTTTGTGATGATTTCTCCTCATGTCCCCCAACTCTAAATATTAAACTGTCCCAAGATTCGAGGTCAGGCCTCTTCTTTTTCTCTCTTCACTCACTTCCCTTGTGGCTTTACAGAGCCTCACAGTTTCGACTTTTATCTGTATGCTTACGATTCCCAGATTTCTATCTCTAGCCTGGACATTTCCCAAGTCTTGCTTATTCATCATCTCCATTTAGTTATATATTAAACCTCTCAAGATTAAAATGATGAGAACAAAACTCCTGATTCTTTCTCCCTCCAATCTCCTCCTCCACTGATGTCTCCAGCTCAGAGAAAATGGTAACCCTTTATGGTTCCTTAGAAGAGGAAACAAAAACTTGGAACTTTGGATCCATATTGAACTTTCTTTCAATGTCTACTTCCATCCTGTAGGATCTATTTTAAAAATGAACCCAGAATCTGACAATGTCTCTCCATTTCTATCCTGGTGAAAGCATCATCTTTGCCTAAGTTATTTCAGTATCTTCTAATTGTTTTTTCCTGTTTCCTTCCTGTCCTATTAGAATCTATTTTAAGCATGGGAAACCTGAAAGATCTTTCTAAAACCTAAGTTAGCTAAAGTCACTACTCTGCTTAAACCAGTGCTTGCCTTCTTGCTCAGAGTAAAAGCTGAGGTCTGCACAATCAACTACGAAGACTTTATTTCCTATTAAACTTTGAGGTTCCCAGGAGTTTTATACAGTGCCCACAATGGCACCTGCCACAATGTAGGTGCTCAACGAAAATTTACTAAATCAATAAATGAGAAACAAGACTCCTCAGCAAGGGAAGAAGAGTAAGACTATATGTCAATAATATCTTAAATTGGCTCAGAAACTCCCAGTGAGGGCAAAGTACAAGTAGAACTTGTTGGTGACAGACCCTTCCCATGTGGTCTTTTGCCCAATCACTTCTCAGTCCTTATCTCCAAGTTCTCTTCCTCTCATTCGTTCCACTCCAGCAACACTGTCATTCTTACTGTTTCTCAAACACATCTGGCATGTTTCTGTCCTGGGGTGTTAGTATTTGTTGTTTCCTTTGCCTGAAATCCTCTACCACAAATATCCGCATGCCTTTCTTCTTCACCTCCTCTACCTTTTCTCAGGTGAATCTTTTCTATTAGCAACTCCTTTCCTGACCGTCCTTAAAAAGTTGTTTAATCCCACTCTTATACAAGCCTCCTCTTCCCTAAAATATTTAGCTCTCCATAATTGGTCACTTTCTACACTCTGTAATTTTATAGTTTTATTTGATTAAATGTAAACTCCTTAAGGGATTTTTGTTGGTATGGTTACCTGCTGACTCTTCAGTACTTTCATAACACCTGGCATTTAGGAGGCTCTTGGTAGATATGTGTTGAATGGGTGACTGAAATGATGAATGAAGGAATTCTGATATGAAGGAACAGAAACCTCAGTTGAATAAAGTTTGAAAGACAGACAACTGAGGTATGGCTAATGACCCTTGTTTTTGCACATGAACCCAGATTAATTATTTCTCATGATTGTAAAGAAATTGTAAGTCGGGTTATTGAACTACTATTGATTATTATTGAGAAATTAAGAAGAGGAAAAGATGTGCAAGAAAACTATGGGCATTAAAAGTTATTCTAATTTTCAAAACAAGGTAAAAGACAGATTCAGCAAAACTTAGGTTGGCACAGTTGCTCCTCAACAAAATTTTAGAATTGATAGTTATACTATGTGTCTGCCTTCCAGAGCGAGTTTCCCACCAAGATAAATTTTAGCATCCTAAGAATAAGTCATGCTGGCTAAATGAACTTCTATTCACCTTGTTGAAAACTAGAATGCCAGGGAAATGTGAGAGACAGAGTATATTTGCATTTTAGCAAGTCACTAATGAAAATTCTCCCATTGTTTTCTTGTGGATAAAATAGGAGAAAGTAAACTGGAGCTGACATAATTAGATGGATTAATAACTTGTTTGACAATTAAAGTGATTGCTATCAGCCTAGATAGAAATTACACTCAGAAAGTTTTAATCACTTCTCTGTGTTTTCGTAAGCATTCCCCATCCTCTGCTTTTCTCCTTGAAGCAGAGATCAGGCCTGTTTCTCTCTCTGTAGTCCTAATCAACATATTTATCAGTGCATTTATCAATATTAGTTTTTCAAATGTGACTCACTTGGGAGGAATGGCAAATATATTGTGTGACAGAATTGGGATCCGATACAATCTAGATGAGCTTGGATGACAAGCTGCCCAAGTTTAAAGAGCTGCTTGCACCTATGACAGATAGGGCAGACATAGCTTAGTGGGAGCCCGTGTGAAAAGCATTAGAGATTTCATTAGGGAAGGTGGAGGTGAAGTTGCTACAAAAATAGACTGCACAATGGTTGTTCAGACCTGCTGGGGCAGCTGTGCTCCGTGTGCCGTTGCTCTGTCATCCTCTAGGATGTGGTCCTTGTCTGCATGGGAAAAATGGCTCAGTTTTTTTTTTTTTTTTTTAAGATTTTATGTATTTATATTTAGACAGAGAGGACAGGAGAAAGAGAGGGAACATCCATATATGGTTGTCTCTTGCATACCCCCAACTGGAGACCTGGCCTGCAACCCAGGCATGTGCTTTGACTAGGAATTGAACCAATTACCCTTTGATTTGCAGGCTGGTACTCAATCCACTGAGCCACACCAGCCAGGGCAAAAAAACAAACAAACAAAAAAAGGCTCAGTTTTATGTCAGTGTCCTAGAGTGTAGGAAGAAGAATGTGTAGGGAAAGTGACTTCTGTTTTGAAAGTTATTTTTAATTTATACATAGTAAAATTACCATATTTTTCAGACTATAAGATGCACTTCCCCCACCCCAAATTTGGGAGGAAAATGGGGGTGCGTCTTATAGTCTGAAAGTAGCTTATCTGGCTCGCTGGGGCAGGGGCGGGGGTGGGTCGGTGGTGGAGTGGGGATACAGGAGGCAGGAGCAGGACCACATTTTTTGCTTCAAAAATTATTTTCCTATTTTCCTCCTCTAAAACCTAGGAGTGTCTTATGGTTTGGTGCGTCTTACAGTCTGAAAAATATGGTAATTTTTTTTCATGGTATATAGTCTTCCGGCCAAAGAACGGAGGCTTCTCTTACAGCTTCCTCTTTGAGCTTCAGGGCTCAAACCAACATATATCAGAAGCACAAACAAACAAACAACAACAATAATACTGCTGGGTTGTCTAGGCATCCTGACCTTCTTAATAGTCCTCCTGTTTGTGTGTACTTTTCAGAGTCCTCTGGTAGTTGCTTTTGTATTTTACCCAAGCTTTTTCATTGCAATAAGTGGGAGAGATAGTGTGGAGTGTGCTTGATTAACCAGAATTGAACCTTGTGATTTGTTCTAAAATGCATGGAATGATAGGGACACTCCTCCAGCTACTCACCTTCTCTTGGTGAGAAAGTAAAACCAGGGGCTTACCTAGCTGCAATGGTCTGAAAAGTGCATCCTCCAGCTTCAGGTAATAGGACAAGCTAAAACCCCTTTACTAAGATAGGAAGGAAGAATAGATTTTGAAGATCACTGGCAGTCTGCCACATGGATGACAGTCCAGAAGAAATTCAGGGTGTCTTGAAAGAATAGATGGCAAGATCTCCTGCTACATATTTATGAGTATAAAACAACAGGTTAGAACGAGACTCTTCTTGCCTCAGTTTCATCTTGGACTCCATCATAAAAGATATTAGAAACCAAAGCGAGGGTTAGACAGATCACTGCAAGCGAAAGTGCAAAAGAAATAGCCACAAACCAGGTTGGAATATAGAGAGGGTGTAAATGTGGGCAGGAAATTACTTTGGCAAAAGCTGTAACCTTCACCTCTACCATGCTGAGGCAACTTCCACAGAGTCATTCAAAGAGCTTCTGTGTGTATTGGTTACAACTGTTAGTCAGGAGGATTTTTGATGCCCAATTCATACCTGAGACTAGAGTTGGCTGCATGCAACCAGGTGATACACTCAAAGTTTGTTACGATAAGGAGTAAACCATAGGTAGGCCACACAGAGGAGAGAGAGCTGATGTGAGGCTACCTTGTGTCCTATTCAATCTGCCTACCTGGAAGAGAGGAAAGACCTCAGCAGCAAGAACCTGAAGGAGAGTTTGGATTCTAGGAGCAGGAAGGGTCTCAAATAACAAGCATTGAGGTAAGAGCCAAAGTAGAGATTATATAGTAGGGTCATGAGATTTTCAGGAAAAGGGTCTCCAGGGGTGGAATTTTCAACAGATAGACCACTAACACCCATGAGAGAACAGTAAAATGGTATTAAACTTCTGTCAAGCCCAGAGAGAGCAAAGTCAGGTTAGATTCAAGACCTTTTCTTTCATCTTATCCATTCTAACTTTGGAAAGGTCAGAAATTAGCTAACAATCTGAGGAACAGATAAAAAGCCAACCAGCACCCACCACCGTCCAGAAGCACATGAAACCACCACCCTTTTCCTGTTATGGGCATCCAGCCTGAAGCTGATGCAAGCTGAGGAAGTGGGAAGATACATTGTTAGAACAAATTGATGATTTTGGTTAATAAATATATTGGACTGGGCATTTTAATTACTGAGTCGAATCTATATTTGCAACTTAAAGAGTCCTAAGGAATGTCTGTTACTTAAGAGTGAGAAAAAATATGGTTTTCTTTTTTTTATTGTTGTTCAAGTACAGTTGTCTCCATTTTCACCCCACCACACCCCCTGCTCCATCCATCCCCGCCTCCCACCCTTGAACTACCCTCTTTGGCTTTGTCCATGTGTCCTTTATACATGTTCCTCGATGGCCCTTCTCCTATTATCCCCTATTATCCCTCTACCGCTTCCTCTCTGGTTACTGTGAGTTTGTTCTGTATTTCAATATCTCTGACTGTATTTTGCTTGCTTGTTTTGTTGATTAGGTTCCACTTATAGGTAAGATCATATGGTATTTCTCTTTAACTGCCTGGCTTTTTTCACTTAGCATAATGCTTTCCAGTTCCATCCAAGCTGTTGCAAAGGGCAGGAGCTCCTTCTTTCTTTCTGCGGCGTAGTATTCCATTATGTAAATGTACCACAGGTTTTTGATCCCCTCATTTACTGATGGGCACTTAGGTTGCTTCCAGCTTTAGCTATTGTAAATTGTGCTGCTCTAGACATTTTCATTTACCATGTCTGATAACATTTTAAAGGACTATAGGAGACAAAATAATGTTGCATTTTCATATGCCAAAAATTGTACCTTGTCAATATACCAACCATATGTATGGAGTATTTCAGATGCAAGAGGATAAAATATGCTCTTATTTGCTCACATAAGAATTTTGAGCATTTGTAGAGGAATACAGAAAGGAGTCTTTAAGGCACTTTCCAACTTTAAGATTATAAGGTTCTGTAATGTCTGTCCAACTGTGCTTATACTTTTTAGAAACTGTCATATTGTCTGAAACACTCTGAGTTAAATTTAAAAGTACATGTATTCTCTCATGTAGCAAGCATCTACTCTAGCTGATACTTTCTGTCTATTTGAATCTCATAAAAAACTGGCCAACTGGAAAGAAACTCTAGCCAGTTTTAAAAATCATGAGTCCCTAACTAAAAAAATACCTTGAATAATGACAGTCTAGCTAAGTCCAAATGATAACTACATTTGTGATTTGTTTTATCCAACAAAAAGGAAACATTCTAGCTTCCCCTGTTTCCCTTCCTCATCTGTGGCTGCTCACCCTCTCTCCATCATCCACTAGTTCTTTATAGCTCAATCCACAGAGAATAACTCCCTGTTCCAATGTGTCCAAGCTATGGTCTGGATATGTCTCTTTGTAATATAGTGCGGAAGCACAGCTGCTCTTGTCTAAAGATGCAGCATGGGGTTCCATGTGCTGCCTGTTCTTTTTAAGAGTTGTTTATGCCAATGCCTCTTACATTTTTCTTAGATTCCACAAACGCAGGAAGCATAGGGTGGGTGCTCAGTAAACAGGGAAACAATGATTGCCACTTCTTTTCATCTCTCACTTTGGGGAGCTACCGAGAGAAAACCAGATTGCTGTCACAAAGAAAGCCACGCAGCTCTGAAGAGTGCTGAGCACTGCTTTTATCCTCAGATATATTCACAGATGAGATGGAATATAAAGACAAAGCAAACAAGATCCCTGCTACCAATATGCCAAAAATATAGTTAAGGAGATAAAATTTGGACAACTAGCCATAATAAAAGAAAAGGTATAAATATGATAAATGTTGTGGGTAGAAGGTTAGGATCTCAGCATTCGGAGGACCTTGGAGATTAGTAATTTTAAACTCTTCATTTTACAGTTGGGTAAACTGAGGCCTTCCCTTTCTTCTGCTGTCTTGATACCTCCATCTCCTTACTGAAGCTCCACCCTCAGCATGACTGGTATTGTTGCCTGCCTTCCAGCAGCCACTGCCTTCTTCTCGCTGACCTCCTTTTGTTGTTTGGGCAGCAATATGCTGAGCCTAAGGGATGAATCATGATAGCTTTCAGCCATAATTATCCCTCCTCTATGCCGATGATTGATGTTGGGCTGAAAGTGTGACAATGGGATTTAAGGAGAGTCAGCTGAAAGCTCCTGGGGCAATTTTTCTTCTTCGTTAGAAAAAATAGGCAAGTGAGGAGAAGATTCTTTCTGTGTCTTGCCACTTTGTCTCAAGGGTAGGTGCTAATATCTGAGGATGAGAAAGTTGGAGTTGCGATGGACATATTTGTACCATGGGGGGAGACATCGCTACACGTGGTGGATGACAGACGGGTGGAGTCAAAGGAACCCAGGGCCCATATCTTTCTAGACTTCGTGTGAGATAACAAATGTTCTTTTGGTTTAATTCTCTGTGTATTCTTCTTTTATCTGTGACCATCAACATTGTTTATCTTCGGTCGCTTTTCTTCCTTCTGCTGTCTTCCCTCCTGTCTCATTTTATGGGAACCTCTGGAACCTGATTCCATTGTAAATAATTCTGATGCCATCACAAAACACTCTCATCTCTTTGCCTAAACTGAGCCCTGGCTCTCCTCAGAGGGCACTGAGCTTGTTGCAGCCCTTCCACAGAATCGTGTCATTCTCCATTCTCTAAACGCCACAGGGATCAGGGGTACGGGTAACGTTATCTCAGAGGCCCATTGCCTTGGTAGACCATTAATTCTCTAGTGTTATGAGAAATAAACCCTCCTCCTTTGAGGAGGCAGGAGGAAACAGATTGTGATTATATCTGATTATGCCTAATAATAACTACCATCTGGCTAAGACATCCTCTACCCTGTATGTTGTTGCTATGTAGTCTCCTCCTACCTTCCTCCCTTCCACCCCCCCCCCAAACTCCTTTGTATTCCTTTTCTGAAGACTCTGACAACTGGTTCACAGGTTTCCTTTTTGCTATCAATACAGCCATCATCATGGTGATTTCAGTATCCATGAAGATGTTCTTTCCAATTTTTGAGTTCCAGGAATAAGTATTTAGCTTCTCACTGAAATAGCTTCTTCTTTTTTTTCAAATTAATCTATTAATTTTTAATTGAATTTATTGGGGTGACATTGGGTAATAAAATTATGTAGGTTTTAGGTGTACAATTCTATAATACATCATTTATATACTGCATTGTGTGTTCATCACACCATGTCAAGTCTCCTTCCATCACTCTTTACCCCCCTTTATCCGCTTCTACCTGCCCTGTCGCCATTTCCTTCTGGTAATCAGCATGCTGTTGTCTGTGTCTGTGAGGTTTGTTTTTCTTTGCTTAATCCCTTCCCCATTTCACCCAGCCCCCAACTCCCTTCCCTTCTGACGGGTGTCAGTCTGTTCTCTGTATCTATGAGTCTGTTTCTATTTTGTTTGTTAGTTTATTTTGTTCATTAGATTCCACACATAAGTGAAATCATGTAGTACTTGCTTTTCTCTGAGTGTTTTGTTTCACAAGCATAATATTAATACTCTCCAGATCCATTCATGCTGTTGCAAAAGTTAAAATTTCCTTATTTTTTATCATTAAGTAGTATTTCATTATGTAAATATACCACATCTTTTTTTATCCACTCATCTACTGATGGGTACTTGGGCTGCTTCCAAATCTTGGTGATTGTAAATAACTCTGCAGTGAACATAGGGGTGCATATATTCTTTCGAACTAGTGTTTCAGGTTTCTTTGGTATATTCCCAGAAGTGGAATTGCTGGGTGATAAGATAGTTCCATAATTAATGGTTTGAAGTAACTCCATACTGCTTTCCACAGTGACTGTACCAATCTGCATTCCTATGGGCAATAGATGAAATAGTCCTTTCGTTATGGATGAACCTGATGTAGTGATTTTAAGACATGTTGGCAAATTCTTAGACACCCCTTCAATCAAAAGTGAGCTCTCTTTGAATTGAGCTGGCTGGGGTGCCTCCTGATTAGCCAAGACCATGCAGTAGCAGTGATACTAGATGACGCCTGAGGCTAGGTTAGCAAAGATCAGGCAGTTTGTGCCTGCTCCTCTTGGAATGTTCATTCTAGGAAGGGCTAGTCTTTAGGTAAGAAGTCCAGTTACTCTGAGACAGCCATTCGGAAAGGCTATGAGTAGGTGCTGCAGGCAACAGTCCCAGCTAAACCCCCAGCCCTCAGACAGCGTCAGTGGGGAGCGTTGTTAGTAAGGCATCTTGGACATCTAGTTGCACTTTTAAATGATTCCCTCTCCCAGCCATTGAGTCATCCCCATAGTTTCTGTGTTCTTCCAGCTAAAGCCCTAAATATCATGGAACAGAGAAACTATGCTTACTATGCCCTGTTTGAATTTATGACACAGAATTTTTGAACATAATAAAATGGTTATTTTAAGCTGCTAGGCTTTGAGGTAAATGGTCATGTAGCAATACTAAGCCAACTCCCTGCCATTGGCATTCGGGAAGTATAGTTCATCCAATGCTTATCAAAGTCCTCAAGAGAGGACCTTTCAAAGCAGGGAAGCAGGACAGGAAAACTCTGATTATACCTCATTACATCTAATAATATTGATTGGATTTTGAACAAGTCCATCGTACCAGGCACTATGCTTAGGTTAAGAATGTGGATTTTGGTGTCAAACTAATGTGTTTAAGTTCCTGTTCTGCTACTTACCAGTGGTGTGATTTTGAGCAAAAGCCTCTCTACATTTCTGCAGAATACATTTCTGCATTTCTCTCTATAATTGGTCACTATCTCATCTGTAAAATGGGAAAAATAACAACCCTCTCATAAGATCATTTTAAAGGTTAAATAAAGTATATAAAGCCACTGACACTCAACAAATGGTAGCTATTTTTGGTAATAACACAAGGATGACATGGTTTGTACAGAGCAGAAATGAAAGATGAGGTCTAATGGAAAGAAAAAGTTGGGCTACAGAATCTTGAGTATCGGGCGAAGGAGTTTGAAATTTGAAGGAACTTTAGGTCTTTTATTTTTAATTTTAAATAAATAGGTTTTTAAAATATCAACTTAATCTTTTAATTACATGTGAAGGAGTAGCTTTGGTCTTCTAAACATTATAATGGAGATTCACTACATGTATTTATCACATAAATTTTCAAATATTTAGTTAAATATTTCAAGTACAAAACAAAATGCAAAAAAAAAAAAAAAGAAATGTTATTCACTGAGGACCTCCTTCCCACCCAGATGCTAATATTGAAGTACCTTCATGTTTGAGAAGATGAAGTTAGTAGGGTGGCATGGAATGAATTGAAAGGTGGAACCTCTGAGCAGGGAAGCCAGCGTGGTATTTCAACTCCTGTATTACTAGTGGGTAATGTGGTTATGATTCAGGGATGGGTGGAAGGCCGAATGGGAGGTGTGTGTATGAGAGACCCCCGGAAAGAAGACTTAAAAGGCCTTGGCTTTTTAAGAGATCTGTAGTCAAATTCCCTTCCCAGCCTCCAGTAGCATATCATTAACCCTTTTTTCTTTCGCTTGGGGAAAAAAATTAACAAAGTGTGACTCCTAAACAGGTTACACTAAGATGTGTGAGCAATTTTGTCAGAAATATCAATTCTACATATTGCAGCAAAGAAAACATGGAATGTTTGCCAAGTTCTTGTGAGAAATCTCTGTCTAAAAAATTGTGCCAGTTGCTAAATATAAAGTTGTTAGGAAGAACAGAGCCAACTGGCCTGTTAAACCCATCTCACAGGAGATGATGGTGTTATGTTGGCTGCTACCCCACAATCGCTTCTACCCCAGGGAACTTAGGAACGGGGTCAGTGCACCTCCCCTCCCTGGAACCACAGTCTCCCAGGGTCTGTAGCTGCCCCCACCCCCAAAGAGTGGCTGGAGAGTCCACATGTCCAAGACACCTGAGAAAAGAGTAAATCTCCTATGTGGATGACTGAAAGAAAACTGGCTACTATCTGGATACTGTTTAATATTTTTCCAAATAAAGAATCCCCCCCCAAAACAGTATAAAAACTCTGAATGGTCTCACAGTGTCTTGAGACTTCAGGCCCATTGCTTCTTTTGAAAGACAAGTTAGGTTGGTTCCAGGGAAGGAATCACCCCTCCTATTGGAAAGCACCTAAAAATGCTGGTATTGCCTGAATAGAAAGGACTCAGAATGGGTCTGGGTATGAAAGCTATAACAGGAAGAGGGTTGGGGAAAAAGAGGCATGTATGAGATTTTGGATGTCGTGACGATTAGCAAGCAAATTCCTGTTGGGGAAGGTAATTTGTATATTATGCAAGCACATTAGAGAGGGCCTGCTTGGGAAGGAGGTCTGGAATACTGCTGTAGTGGGTTGAATTGTGTCTTCCTAAAAAGACTTGTCCAAGTCCTAACCCCTGGTAACTGATGTGACCATACTTGGAAATAGGGTCTTTGCAACTGTAATTGAGGATTTGGGATGAGATCATTGTAGATTTAGGGTGGACCCTAAATCCAACACCAGTGTCTTTATAAAAGAAAGGAGAGGGAGATTTGAGACACAGAAACACAGAGACAGAGAAAGAGGCAATGTGAAGACAGAAGCGGAGACTGGACTGATGCATTTACAAGACAGGAACATCAAGGATTACTGCCAGCCACCAGAAACTAGGAGACAGGCATGGAACAGATTGTCCCTTGGAGCCTCCATAAGGAAACAACCCTAACAACTTGCTTTGGGACTTCTGGCCTCCATAACAGTAAGAGAATAAATTTCTGTTGTTTAATGCTGCCCAGCTCATGGTAATTTATTATAGTAGCCCTGGGGAATGAATTGAACCATGTACAAAAAATACAATGAGAAGAGACCCAGGACCAGAGAAGGGCATCTTGACAGAGCTAGAACTGTGCTGTCCAATGGGGGTGGTATTAGTCACGTATAGTTATTCAAATTAATTAAATTAAATTAAATTAAAAATTCAGTTCCTCAGTTGCACTAACCACATTTCAAGGGATCAATTGATACGTATGGCTGATAGCTACCCCTGGGTCAGCACAGAGAGAGAACATTTTCGTCATTGCAGAAAGTTTGACTCGACAGTGCTGCTGTAAAAGCCACAAATCAAGATCCCACCTTCATGAGCAAGCAGCGTACCTGGGGGCTCTTGGCTTCCAATCTGTCTTTTCACTCACACCTGCACCAGAAGACAGCAGTTACCACTCGTAGTGCTGCTTTTGATTATGAAGAAACAACAGCAGCCAAGTGTAAATATAGTGCTACCACCTGTCTCAGGTTCCCTCCTGCATACCATGTTCCAAAACAACAAACATCAAATGATAGTATTGAGGGCCCATTCTCTTTCAAGCTGGCCTTAGAAGGATTGAAAGTATCAAGCATGTTGTTCTTATCTATGAATGTTATATGACTCATACCCAGGTGAACATATTTACTCAGATCCCTTCCTTGTAAATTTTTAAGAGGGATTTTTCCTCCTTGTAGAAATTCACCCTCTGGTAGCTTTGTGGTTATGAGAACAGCAAGTGCTCCTTGATGGGCTTAGAAAACTAGGGAAAGAGTCTTAGGAGAATAATGTGATAGATATACACTTGATTTTCCCCAGAAGATGAATCTGGCAGCGACGTTAGGATGATTTGAAGGGGTAAAGACTGTCGGCTAGGCGGTCTTGATGAAAATGGATAAAAAATTGTGCTCTGAATTGCAAAAGCTGCTGTTGCTGAGACCCACCTGTTCCGAGCTATCTTTAGCTGCATCCAGGAACAGTTTATCCACATAAACTTCTTTCCCATCTCCAGGTATAGATGAGGAGGCATTGGCAACATTAAGATGGAAAACAGCATTACAGAATTTTGTGTATGTGTGTCTATGCATGTGAGTGACAGAAAAGAGAGACAGGAAGAGAGAGAGAATAATGAGGTGTATGTGTGGTGGTGCTTTTTGCTGGTTACAGGCAATATGAATAGTCTGGTACTCAATTGTTTCTTACGACCTGACCCCAAACACATTATCCCTTTTGCCCCAAATTCTTCCTTCCCCACTCTTAGAAGCACACATGCTGTCCCCCAAATAGGCATGTGCTAGCATGCTTCCATCTTTTGTCCTTACTCTTCACTTTGCCTGGAATGGCGTTTCTTGTCCTTGCCCTGTGGCAAGTTCTTAATCATTTTCAAGGCCGGTATATATGTCCCTGCTTAAAGAAAGCTTTCTTCGGCTAGTCTCCTCTCCTTTTGGAATATATTGCTGCCTCTTCTGGTTCTCTCTCTCGACTACCCAACATGTTCATCCACCCTGCAGAATTTGAATTAGTTGCACTGTTATAATTGTCATTGTTTTTATCAGCACAATCAATTCCATGGACATTCAAGGGTATCTTAGCTGGGGGAGGTTGACTTGGAAGTGGAATGGGAAGTTGGTGCCAGGTGTGAATCTCTCAGCCATTTTTCTCCTTGTTTGACACATGCTGCTAGGACCTATTTTCATGCAATAAATTAGATGCCTATAACTCAGAGGTAGTATGTCATTTTACACCCAAATAAATTACTGATCATCAGTGGTAGATCTCTTCATTCTCCTCGCCCCCTCCACATGCATTTGCCCCACTTAGTCCATCAGTCCCATTCCTACTGTGGCGTTTCCTGTCTTAGCAATAGCATGCCCTAGCTTCAGCACCTCAGTTGTTGAAGCCAGAAAGCTGGGAGTCATACTTGAGTTTGTTCCTTTTTCTTTATGTCTCCTTCTCCTACAGCTAATCCATGAGCACAAACTGTTAATTAACTCTATCATCACATTTTCTCTCTCTCCTTGCCATCTCCGTGGCCACTACCCTGACCACCCACCGGTGTCTTGTGCTTGGGTTACTGCTGTAGCCTCTTAATTGGTCTTCTCATATCTGGTCTCCACAGAATGAACAGATTGACATAGAAACTAAATTGGAGAATTTTGCTTCTCCAGTAAAACATTTTAATGGCTTTCCACTGTCCTCTGAATGAAATTGGAATTCCCAAGTGTGGCCTAGGAGGCCCTGGCAGGTCTAGCTTTTCTCCTCCTCGCACACCAGGCTCCCACACACAGAATTTCTTTCTTCACCTCAGAGCTTTGCAGACTCCTCTGGTTGGATCAGTGTTCCCTCAGCTCTTGGAGGGTTGGCTCCTTCTTAAATGTAGGGCTCAGTGTTTTAAGTCACTTCCTCAGAGAAGTCTCTTGTTCTCTCCCCACATGGATTTTACATTTTACCTAGTGCTCACAGAACTGATCATGAGTTCAGTCACTGGCGTGTTTGTTCGGCTAGTGTCTGCTCTCCCAGTGGCCTTTACGTAGTAACACAAGGGCAGAGATCACAGCAATCCTGCTCCTGCTGTCCCCGGCACAGAGCCTGGTATGGAGTATGTGCTCCATGAAATGTGAATTGAATGAATAGGTAATTGAGTGAGTGTTCTGACTCCTCTGACCTTCCACTAGCTATCACAATCTTCCTCGTGCTTTAAGACTTATCTGGGATGTCAGCTCTGCACAACGTCTTCTCCAGTCCTGTACTCAAAGTGAACCCTCACTTTGCACTCCTGTGTTGTTTGCTTAAGGCTTTGATGCTGGGAAGCAATATATGAAGTAGTTGAGAGAACAGGCTTAGACTATGTGAGACCTGGGCCGAGTTCTTGTCCAGCATTTGTCACCTTTGTGATCTGTTGGGGCAAGTAATGTGAACTCCCTGACTTTTGATGTCATTACACAAGCAGAAAAAGATTTCCAGCCTCATTTGTCTAAGGTGCTTGGCACATAGAATGGATACTCAATGAGGGTTGATGACCACTATTATATCGGTTTGTAATTTTCTATGTGTTTTTATATAAAAGTGTTGAAAGTAGGAAGCAGTGGACTCTAAATAACATGATTGAAGGCATTTGATGTCTGTGGATCATTTCGAAAGCAAGTTGGTACTGGAGAATATCCCAGGTTCTGGAGTCATAAAAACCTGGTTTCAATCCCCCAATTTTCCACTTATTAGCTGTGGCTTTGTCTACATTTCTTATCCTTTTGAAGTCTCCTTTTCTTGATATGATCAGAATGATACTCTCTCAACAAGGGTGCTGTTAGTATTGAAGAAAATACTAATGCAAAGGCCAAGCATCAATATCTTAATACTCAATCTATGTCACTTAACCAAGACAGAAACTTGATCAAACAGTGTGATCAAGTCTGGCATGACTAGCAATGCTGGTAGAACTCCTCTCAAATTCTTCAAGCAGCCAAACTTAAAGATAAAACCTGACAGAAGATGACATTCATCTGATTGATGAATCCAGTGTAAAGGTCTAGGAATTTATCCAATGCCTGCTCATCTGTTCTAGGTAGTGTCTTCAACTACCCTTGAATCTACTGTGGGTTCAAGGTGAACTCTGGCTGAGAGTGGATTAACACTAAAACATGGTGTGTTACAAAGCTTCCTGATCAGTGGGAGATGCGTATTCTTGGAGGGACATCTGAGGAATCTGGCGGCAGCTAGAACATAAAGCCTTCTTTAAAAGAGAAAAATAAATATCTGACTCCTCTAGGGAATGGATATTTGTACCTTCCTAATACTTGGTTATTAAAAGAGATATTCAAAAGGATATTCCCAAAGGAGAGGAACTGTGGTCGTGTATGGGGTTGAATAGTGTCCCCTCAAAAGATATGTCTACTTAGAATCTATAAATAGACCGTATTTGGAAATAGGCTCTTTGCTGATGTAATCAATTTAAGATGAGTCATACTGGTCTCTAAATCCAGTACAAAGACATCGGTATAAAGACTGGTGTCTTTATAAGAATAGGAGAATTTGGACACAGACACAATAGTTGATATATTGTAAAGAAAAGATGGCCATGTGAAGATGGAAGCAGAGATTGGAGTGATGCTTCCACAAGCCAAGGAATGCCAAGGACTGCCAGCAGCCACAAGAAGCTGCAAGAGAATTCTACTTTAGAGCCTTCAGAAGGCACATAGCCTTGCTGGTGCCTTTTGGACTTTTATCCTTTAGAACTATGAAAGAGTGTGTCTCTGTTGTTTTAAGCCACCCAGTTTGTGGTGATTGCTATAGAAGCAGTAGGAAACGAATACAGGCTGGAATCCTAAATATATAAACATGAACTCTGCCAGATACTAGCCCTATATTTTTGGGCAACTTCTCCAAGCCTAGGTTTTGTTTTGTTTTGTTTTTTAAATTTGAAAAAGAATTGTGACAACCAAGCCAGACAAATGCAGTAAAGAAAAAAAAATTCATACCAATTTCCCTGATGAACATGGATGCAATAATCCTCAACATATTGTATGCAAATCAAATACAACAGCACATTAAAAGGATCACACACCACGACTGAGTGGGATTTACCCCTAGGATGCAAGAATCGTTCATTTGCAACAACACGGGTAGATCTGGAAGACATTATACTAAATGAAATAAGTCTGTCACAGAAGAACAAATATGGCCTGATTCCACTCACATGAAGTATATAAAATAGTCAAAATGATAAAAGCAGAAAAAGGAATGATCACTAAGAAGGGATGGCAGAGAAAGAGGGGGAAGAGTGTTCAATGGGCATAAAGTTACAGCTACACAATAGGTGGATGAATAAATTCTGGAGATCTACTGGGCAGCATAACACCTGTAGTTAACAATACACTGTTGTGCACTTGATATTTTGTTGGCAGGGTAGCTCTCATATTAAAGGTTCTTACCACAGAAACACAAAGGACAAACGCATATGCGGGAACTTTTAGAAGTGATGGAAATGTTTATTATCTTAATTGTGGTGATGGTATCATGGATTTATGCATATGTCTAAATTCATCAAATTGCATATTAATTATACCCCAATAAAAAGCTGCAAAAATGTTGGTGAATTATAGAAATATTAATAAAAGGTCTTCAAAATATGTCATAGAAAAGAAAGAAAAACAGTGGGTATAAGACAACTTCTGTGCCCAATTTCACAGTGCCTACCATTTTACTCCTGGGGTGACTGATGACACAGGTCTTACATTTTGTCTCAAGGCTTCTCTGCTGTAGCCACAGGGGTCACCTGCAGGGCTCACTACTTTCAGGCATCACAGCCCAGGAAGTGCTATGCAGTCAATACCCTACAGACCAACTCTTGATTCAAGAAGGACAGAATCCGGGGGTGGGGGGCGGTGGAATAGTCGCCTTAGAGTCTCAGACAAATAATTCTGCGGTGCTTTCTGCACAGCCCCTCAGAGCTGCCCTCACCAGTTAGCACCCCATTGCTCACAGTGTACATCAGCCAGATAACACTCTGGGGCTGGCTTCCCACGCCGCCCTGTTCCATTGCCCCCTTTTCTTTGTTTGTTCACAAAATAACAAAGAGCACAAGCCATTATCTCAGGCTCTGCTTTTTAGGGAACATAGGTGAAGACTGTGATGATTGTGGTATTGACCTCACAGTTTTGTCCCAAAGATGAACATTAAAATGTATGTGAAGTGCTTAGGCTAGTAGCTGGCATATAGACAGCATCCAGTAAATGCTATCCATTTTCCCCATAGAAGATGGAATGTTCTGGAAGATGAGTTTGAAATGTGCTATCGTCAATCTCAGTGCTGAGCAGATGCATAACAGTAAAAGTTGTTTGAGGATTTTCAGCTTCAGCTCCCATGTCATTAACACAAGTGGGGCTGTAATGGTAGAAAACACAGTATCAAATTTCACTTCCCCTTATGACACCCACTCAAAGCCCTGAACCCAAGAACTAAAAGGGAAATAAAACCATTTACCAGCCAGAAGAAAAAGAGAATAACAGCATGTGGCTTGTAAACTTAACAAATGTAATCATAGTAATTGAGCAGCCCAGGAAATAATTTGGCCAGCATAATTATATTACAAATTACATACTGCACAATTAAACAATTGCATTTTGGCCACAAATGGAACTCCAAATATACAATTTGTGGTGAAGTGGAGAGGTAATTTAAAATGAGAAAAGAAAAGCAAAGGTGCTGAAGTGCATTTACATTTACACTCATATTGGAGGGAATATACCAAACAAAAGTAAGAAGGAAAAAGTTCATTGTTTTCAACAGGAAAAAAACAGAAACCCCCCCCAAAACCTGGGTTGAATGAATTTTGCCAAATATCATGTAGATGTCTTACTGATATATGACTTCCCAGTGTGTGTAAAAATTCACAAACCTCATTATTTCTTAAGTAAACATTTCTGTATTAGTGGTCCTTTAATTTGGCTCTTATACTGGATTAATAAAGTTCCTAATTCAGTGGAAAAATCTGATATCCAATAATTAAAAACATATTGGAAAAGTCAAATCTTACTTTTTCTTGTCAAATACATACATTTCTGAAATATGCCTACTGTATATATACAAGAAAAAAAATAAATGTTTTTCTCATCTGTTGTTTAGAATTCTCAGGAATTTGGTCATTTCATCTGATCTTCATCAAATATTTACTACAGGCTTTCTATGTTCCAGGTTCTATTCTAGGGCATACAGTGGGGAACTAGTAGCATGGTTCTCCCATTAAAAGTGTGCTAGAGGAGAGAAAATAGGTATTAAACAAATTATTACAAATGATTCGTGGAATGATAACAAATGTGTAAAACATCCAAGGTAAGGGGACAGGGTACCAGCTATGCACATAGCATGGGGTTCTAACCAAGCCTGAGGGGAAAGGCAGGAGTAGGTCAGAGAGAGGGCCCCTGAGGTTTACATGGAGATCTAAGGATGCCCAAGAAATACAGGGTGGGGCAAAAGTAGGCTTACTTGCTTATATAAAAATAATACAATAATTAATAAATAATAATATATCAGTACACTCTGGGTTTTGCATACTCACAACTGTAAACCTACTTTGTCCCACCCTGTATTGGATTCCCTTCTTATTTTACAGTGAGTAATTGCATGGAAGCCCTTCTGGAATTTTTTTTTTTTTTTTTTTTTTGCCTGGGAGCCCCAAACTCTAATTCCTGCTATAGATGGAAACCATACAAAGGGAAAAGCAATGGGAGAAAATATTCACCTATCAAAAAAAGAATCTTAAAAAAAACAACCTAAATAATTTTAGAATGAGTTCTGTAATAATTTTTGGTTTGTGTCTTGGAAGTCTGATGATATGTACTGCCAGTGGATTTTTGATAAATGCTATTTAGAAGACTGAGACTCTCTTCACTTAGTATTTGGAGTTTAGGGGCAGGATACCACTGGGGATTTCTGAAAAATCGACAAAATGATACTCATTTAAGACCCCATTCATTGAAAGCTTTATTGTGAACAAGAGAGTTTCTGTTAAGAGCTTGCTGTGTGCATTCTTCACAACTGTCCATGTGGTCAGGGCCGTTCTTGCCCTGTTCTGCACCAGGGATGACTGGGGTTTACTAGGGTGAGGCCATTGTTTTAGAGCCTCAGATAGGGAATCTCATGTCTGGGATCGAACCCAATGTGTCTCTGACTGAAACATCTGCTCTCTAGCATTTTGCTGTCAGGCGAATGGGTGGAGGTGGGAGAAAAAGAAAAAGAGCCAATGATTTGTCAGCAATAGACTGACCCCCAGGCTGTTGTCTGCTATCATCTATGTCTGGTTCTCAAAGTGTGGTGCCCAGAACAACATCATCAGCATTACCTGGAAACTTGATTGAAATCGCTGAACTACTGAATCTGAAACTCTCGGGGTGAGAGCCAGCAATCTGCGTTTTAATAAATCTAGAGGGTTTGTGGGGGCAGATAAAGTCTGAGAGCCACGGGTCTAGGTGAACATGGAAGGCTGTGCACCACCCTTCTGTTTCCGGAGGTCTGAGGGTCTTAGGAGACGCAGTGAATTTGGTTCATTTCCTCCTGCTAGGACAGCCAAGATCGGGAGGTAGATTTTCCATTCAAGCTGCCAATTTGAAACATTTTTATGGTCTGGTATTTTTATTTTTCTGCCTATCCTATACTAATTCATAACTGATCTTTTGTCCTTGAGCTTTCTTATTTTTGATTCATATCAATTGCCTTTTGAAACAGATGACCTCATTAGGAAACTTTCCCTGCCCACTTCAAGGTCCTGGCTTTGTTTATGTTTGAGTGTATATCTTAATTGGAAAATGTGTCAGACCCAGTTAAAATGTGAAAATCTGATTGGATCCTGGGAAGTGTAGGTTTTTCAGAAGAACTTAATGAAAAAAACTTTCTCCCCAAGACAGAAGACCAACACCACAGGACAGAACTGAGTAATAAACACAAGGAAGTAAAAAGCAAATAAACAAACAAAATGGTGAAAAAGGGAATGATCCGATATATGAAATTAGGTCTTTCTCATAAAAAGGAAAGCAATATCAGAGTGAGGTGGTAAGCCTCAGGACAAGTGACGTGACCTGGCTTATGCTTTTTTTGGTTAGTTTTTTACTCTTTCATGTAAATATTAACTTGAGTCCCAGCTGTACATGACTAGCAGGTCATATTAAAGAGAAAAAATGACTTAAGATGGGTTTTGTGGGTCACCTCTCCAGACACAGGCAAGATGGGAATTACATAAATCAATTTGGAACACACTGCGTACTGTCTCTCTAATGTGGAGGTCTGGGTGCACACCATTCTCTCAGCATATAAGCTCTGTTTCAATAAGTGTTGCTCACTACTATTTGATCTTATGAGTGTTTTTGTAACAATATTTATTAATATCCTGAGAACACACTGATATCAGGTCTTCAGGTACTAAATGGTCATTGGTAATTGAAATAGTGTGGCTGAATTTGTGGCAGTCTTTCTATCTACCTCCGAACTAGATACTTGTGGGTGATGTTCTGGCTCACTCTGTCTGGAAAACACCATGGTAAATGGAATGCAAATGGATTCCCCTGGGGAAAAGCACCGAGACAGAGATATTGAGAAAATGACATGATTAAGGGTTTTTGTTGTTGTTTTTATACTTTTTGGGTTGAAAGCCCATCCACCTTTTAGATAAAACTCTCATAGGTAGCTTTGTGCTCTATGTTAGAAAGTATTTCATGATGGACACCTTGTTGTGGATGTTCTCTTTTGCAATGTTTACTTTGGAGATGAAGGTAATTAGACTCACTCAGCCTTGGCTGAAGACTTTTGGGGAAAATTTCATTCTTGGAGGCAGCAAGCAGGATTGGGAGAACAGTGAAGTCAGCCTGAGCCTCTTTCAGCCTCTTAGTTCTCAGCAATGAGATCTTCAGCCACAAACTCAGTCCTGTTCAGTTGCAGAGTCAGTCTTGGTAAAGAGCTTCTTAACTTGGTCTGTGAGATCCTTCAAGGCCAGGCTCCTGCTTACCTGTTCAGTCTCACTTCTCACCACTCACCATTTCCCATGCCACCTAATTGTTTTTGTCCCTTAAATACAGAATGTTCTTCAGGGGACCCTATTGTTCCTTCGGCTCTTTCCCTAGCTAACTCCCACTCCTCTTTTCTTTGTCCGGTTTTGTTGAGGTCTAAGTGACATGCATCACTGTGTGAGTTTCAGATGGACAGCATGAAGGTCTGCCCTACCTGTGTTGTGACGTGATCACCACAATGAGCTTAGTTAATGTCCATTGAGTCATACAGATCAAATAAAAAAGAAATGGAAAAAAAGAAAAAAATATTTTTGTAATGAGAACTCTCAGAATTTACTCTCAGTAAGTTTCACAGGCGTCATAGAACAGCCCCGCTCTGTTCATATCTCAGTTTTGATATCATTTCCCCTGGGAAGCATTTAATATTTGTTGGGAAGTGGTTTTAGTGACCAGTGGTAGAAACCAAGGCTGGTTTATTAAGCAGAGAAGGTTATTACATGGCTCATAAAATTTTGGAGCATTGACTTGATTTTGGAACCTGACTTGACTAGATTTGCTACCGCTGCCAGCGTTGATATGAAACCTGATTCAGGAACCGGACTTTCCAACCAGTGTAGCTGCTAAGGCTTGGGTGCCTCGAAGGCTGAGTTGTTCCATGGGGGGCCTCCATATTCATCTTTCACAGCTCTGAACCAAAACCTCTCAGAAGCAAAGCCGATCGGTGTGGCCTAGGGAACACACCTGTGCCCAGTTACAAAAGATGCTGGGGTGGCAAGATTTCCAGGTCCTATTTCAGAAGCGTGAGGCTGAAAATTTCCTGAGGATTCCAAAGGGGATTAAAGATGCTTGACTAGCAGCTAATATGATGAGTGCTCACCATTCACATCCTAATTTTGTAATTCTGGGTTAGGTGTCCCTTAGTGCACTGCACTTCCCATCTTGGCATCTCCCCTCTGCCTCTGTATTGTAATTGGCTCTTTACTGCTCTGTAACTTACCCCAGACTGCCTATGAGAGACAGGACAGTGTGGTACGAATTTATTTTGTTCACAATCACAACCCCAGTCCGCAGCTTAGTTTGCTCCGCCCACAGTAAGTGATCAATAAAGATCTGTTGAGGGAACACATGTGGCTCAAGTAGTCTAGGCTTCATAAAGCTGGCGTTCAAGGGACCTTTACGTCATACCTGCTGTATTTTTCTATTATGAATCCATTTCAGCTGCCTTTTTCTTTTCTTTTATCACCAGCTGTATTTGAGATACAATTGACAAGTAATATTAAGTAATATTAAGTAAGTTTAAGGTATACAGTGTGATGACTTGATATGTGTGTATACTATGTATGTATTATGAATTAATTACTACAGTGAGATTAGTTAACATCTATCACCTCACATAGTTACCATTTTTTAAAGTGATGAGAATATTTAAGTTCTATTGTTTTGGGAAATTTCAACTATATGATACACTATTGTTAATATAGTCAACATGGTAGACACAAGATACCCTGGGACTTATTCATCCTATAACTGGAAATTTGTACTCTGACCAACATCTCATTTTCCCTCAACCTTAGTCCTTGGTAACTACTAATCTACTCTCTGTTTCTATGAGTTAGACTCTTAGATTCTGCAGATATTATTGAGGTTGTGCAACATTTTTCTTCCTCTGTCTGACTTATTTAACTTAGCATAATGCCCTGAGATTCATCCATGTTGTTGCAAACGGCAGGATCTCCTTCTATTTTATAGTTGAATATTATCCCATGGGTATTTATTTATCGTCAGATGCTTGGCTTGTTTGCACGTCTTGGCTATTGTGAATAACGGTGCGGTGAACACAGGAGTGACGATATCTCTGAGAGAGTGATTTCACTTCCTTCAGATATATCCCCAGATATGGGATTGCTGGGTCAACCTTCAGCTCGTACGCAATTCTATCACTGAGGCAAGGAAAACTGCCTTGGGTTCCAACCTTTCTATTGAAATGGGACCTGGAAACCTACGGGCTTTTGCCAGCTCTCTGCTCCTGGAAGCCCTACTCTTTCATCCCAACCACTGAGTGGAACTATAGTCCCAACCAGGAGGACAACTCAGGATCTGTACATTTCCAGCTGCCTAACTTCCACATTGCTCTAACCAGCGCTTTTCAATATTTTTTTATCTCATGGCACACATAAACTAATTATAAAAATTCTGCAGCACACCAAAAATAATACTTTATATGCTGATCCAACAAAAAATAGGTATAATTTTGATTCATTTACACTGAACAACTATTGTTGTGTTGGCTGTTGTAATATTTTTTTTTATTTGAAAATATTAGGGAGAAGAGAACAGTACCATGACTAAATAGAGGGATATTGCATATTTTAAAAATTCTTGCAGAACACCGGTTGAAAATCAGTGCTCGAACCTACTGACCCCTGCTTTACTATATTAGTTTCTCTTGCATATGTTATTCCGGTGCTTACTTTTCCTCCCACATTTAGGTAGGCCTGACTGCTGAGTTTATTCCTTTAGCTCCAGACCTGCCAGTTTCAATTTCTCCATTTTCCGGCTAGCTCAGCACAGAGAGCCTAGTGTCCCTCAGGGTTATGCCCAAATGAGGGTGGGTGAGGGAAGAGTATAACATCCCATTTTGGCCTCACTAAATTTAGATTTTGGGCAAAATGGCCCAGTGAAAATGCCAAGCCGGCAGTAGTAGGAAATACTGATCTTGAGCTCATGCATTAAGTCAGAGCCGGAGCTGAGAATGTGAGAGTCACCAGGAAAGGAGAGTGGATGGGATACGAGAGAATTCCGAGGAGCTAATGCAGAATGAGAAAGGAAGCAAGGACCAGACTCCCAGTCTGTTTGCCAGCTAGGGAGAAGAGCCTGTTCAGATGAAGAAATCAAAAGTGTAAAATGTGGAAGAAATAAATGATTCAGTAAATACCGGGGAAGATAAAGAATGAGGTAGAGAATACAATGGAAGGTATTTCTTTACAAAGAAGAAGGAACATAGCTTTGAAATTAGAAGGAAAATAAGTGAGAAATGAAGACCAGAAACATAATGAAGTGAGGAGAGGGGTCTTCAGGGAATTTCATGGCTGAAAGCTTTTATTTTTTAATCTCTTCTGAGAGCTATGGGACTGAGGTGTCCTTGAGGCCTTGAACAGAGTGGAGATTGGAAAGAACTGCTACAAGGAATGGGAAGGGATATTTGGGATGAAGTAAGTATCAGGGTCTAACAGAAGTGGGATGATGTGAATTTGTAGTGTCTGCCTGACCCCCTTTATGGGGCATGATGGCAAACTGTTCAAATTTTAATTCTGAAATAAAATAGTATTTTGAGGTTTGGTTACAGTTTGTAAATAGAAAAATGGGATAAACTTAATGAGATCCCAAATTAATTTGCAGTGACTCACACGTCAGGTTTTCTTGGGAAAAGATTAAGTGTGATATATTTTAAAACTATAGAGTTAAAAGGTACTAGTATTTATTTATTTTAATACTTTTAAACATTTTCTCAATTGCAGTTTACTTCAATATTATTTTTATTAGTTTCAGGTGCACAGCTTAGTGGTTAGACAATCGTGTACTCTACAAGGTGTTCCCCCCTGATATTTCCAGTACCTGACTGGCGCCACACATAGTTTTTACAATGGCATTAAGTATATTCTCTATGCTGTACATTACACCCCTGTGATTATTCTGTAACTACCAATCTATACTTCTCAATCCCTTCACCTTTTTCACCCAGTCTCGCAACACCCCTCCCCTCTAGCAGCCATGGGTCTGGAGAGCCAGCATCCACTGGCTATGTGTGGCGCACCAGAGCCTGAGCCAGCTGCTTTGTATGTGTCATGTTACTGGACCCTCACAGCACCGCTGAGAAGAGGCAATTGATGTCTTCATTACAGAGGTGCAGAAAATGGCATTTACAAAGGTAATTTATTCAAGATCACTCATCTAGCAAGTGGAGGAGGGAGGGTTGGCACCTAACTCTTGGAATGCTAAAGCCTGGACTATTCACTTCTCTGTTATTTTTCAATAAGACCTGAAAATCGTCTTTTAACTTTGGTCTTTTATTATATCCACCTTGCCATCTAGGTAATTACTAATTTTGTTAAAGATAGAAAAATTTGAAGATATAGTCTCATTTGCTATTCCTCAGAGTTCAGGTATAGTAGACATTTGAAAGAAAAGGTGGATGAAGGAGAATTTTGGAATAATTTCCAAATATGCCATTGGGGAAGTCTTACTTTCCTGTGGAATATGCCAGAAGTTTTCAAGCTTTGAAGTATATTCTCAATGAGAAGTGAGAGAGAAGACTAAAGAAAGACTTAATTTATAATCTTTTGTATATTTCATACCTTTGGGTTCTGTGGGGCTCTTCACCTAGATTACTTTCTCACATTACTCTAATTTCTCCTCAGAAAATCAAAAGTAAGAAGTAGAGTAGAAATTATTCTTCATAGAAGTAATGTCAAATCATCAGAATTACTGGAGTTAAAAGCAAATGTGATCAGAAAACTGAAAAAAAAATGTTCAAATTACAAGAACTGTTGAATTTAGTGAAGTTACTGGATAATTAATTAAATTTTCATGTTATAACAATAACCATTAAAAACCTCTAAAATAACATTTACATTAGTTTTTAAAGTATAAAATACATAAGAATACATTTAAGAGGTATAAAAGTTTTACACTGAAAACTTGAAAAGTACCACATAACTGAGAGAAATTAAAAATACCTCAAGTAAATAGAGAGATATACCGTGTTTTTTATGAATAGCAATGTTGTTAAGTTGATCTATAGATTCAATGGAATCTCAATTATAAACCAGCACAGGTTTTTAGTGGGAATTGAAAAGCAGATCCTAAAGTTTATATGGAAATGCAAAGAGCCTAGGATAGCTAAGAACAAAGTTAGAGTACTTATATTACCAGATATCACCCATTTACTGATATATATGGTGAAACATGATCATAAACTGGTATATCACTCATAAAACTACATAGCACTTATAAACCAATGATATAGCCTTTGGGGTGCTGTTTTATAAGGAGAAGATTGCCTATTAGGTTTTTCATCCTGGGAAGGCCTAGGGTTTTTTGCAACTTTTTCATGCACCATATACACCATGAGCGTTGAACCTTATTATTCTACTGGTCAAAGAGCCTGGGCATGAATGTAAGCTTCCATGCTCTGCTAATTTTTCATAATTCGTGCTTCCTTTCAGTCCTTAGACTTACTTTATTATCTGATTATTGACATGGTCTTCATGAAAAATTCAACTCAATAGTTTTAATTATATTTCATCAAGAGAATTGATCCAGGTATCCAGATAATTTTACTATCAGAAATGAAAGCCCCTTGGCCATATTAAAGTTGAGACACATTTTAGAGACCTGAGAACAAACACTGAAAAGATAATTGGTTACATGAGTCTAGAGTCAAGGAAGGGGTCTATACCAGTGATGTAAATTGGGATGTGGTTGGTATAAAGATAGTATTTAAAGCCATTGCCCTGGATTATATCCCTACAGTGAGTATATATGGAAGAAATGTCGAAGGACTAGTGAGCACTTAAGGGTTTAGAGGTTGGGGAGATGAAGAACCAGTAAAAACTAAGAAAGATATGTTAGTAAGGTTGGAGGAAATTAGGAGGGTGTGGTCTTCTGTCACATAAATGAAGAAGAAATTTTGAAAAGGAGAGTGATTAAATGCACCAAATGCTGCTGAAAGGTCAGTTAAGATGAGGGACTAAGATGAGTAATATTCACTGGGATCATTGGCTTCAACAATCTGGAAGCCAGTGACTTTGACTAGAATAGTTTTGGTGAGTGCAGAAGGCAAATCTCAATTTGAATGGGTGAAAGGCAGAATAGAAAGAGAGAAAATTGGAGTCAGACAATATCCATGAATCAATATGAATCAATATGAATCAATAAGGGACAGAAAAATGCAGAAGTATCTTTAGGACATGTGGTGTTAAGAGGTCTTTTTGAAGCTGAGATAAATTGCAGCATTCTTGAGCATTTGCAAGAATGACACAGTAAAAAGAAAAAGTTGATGATGCAGCAGAGAGAGGCATGAATTTCTGAAGTGACCTCCTTGAGTAGGCAAGGTGAATAGGATTTAATGCATGAGGTGCCTTAGGAGGGGGACCATGGACAGAGCATGCTCAGGAGAGAAAGGCAACTCTTTGGGCACAGAGGTGAGTGGGTGGATAGATGTAGTAGTGTAACTTTACAGAAATATCTCCTGATTTATTTTTTCATTGAAATAGGAAGCATGTTCATCAACTGAGAATGAGAGGACTTTAGAATTGGAGAAAAAAGGAGACATGTAATAGTAACTAGGAAAGTAAGTGAATGTGGGGTTACCAGGTAGCACTGAGACCACTTGAGGGGAGAGGTTATGAATTTAACAAACTATAGAAATGATCCCTGAGAGTATAGTCATAGAGAGGTTATGAATTTAAAGGGGAACCAGCCAGTATGGTATTTTTTTCTTCACCTCCATTCAGTTGTGTGGCTGCAGAAAGGAGTTGAAAGAAAATTGTGTTTAGACAGGGCTGGGGTTGTGCCAGGAGCAACGATGAAGTCAGAGAATTTCAAGAGAGTTAGAGCTGTGTAGAAGGAAGTCATGGCTCTGATTCCTCTGGGTTTTAATCTGAAGATATTGAAATACAATGTAAAATGAGGTAAGGATCAGTGGGTTGTCAGAGATGGTGGGTTGAAGAATTGTTGGTGTAGGAGGACTAGAGGGAATGTACTGGAAAGATAGGTAGAGTAAGAGAGAGCACACTTAGAATTGAATTTATGGGGAGCAGTTGCTGTTTTCAGCAATGGGAAGGCATAACCACAGAATGAATGTCAAAGGCAGGCGAGGACAAGATCATCTGAAAAAGAGAGGTCAAGAGATTGAGAGGCCAAGGTGCTGGAATGATAATCTACATCAGGGGGTGTAGTCTCCACAGCCTAATCTGGCCCGTTCTGGCCCACTGCCTGGTTTTGTGTGGCCTCCAGCTCTGCTGGAGCTGGTAGACTATGAGCCTCAGAGACCAACAGGTGCCTCCCCTTGCTGTGTCCACCCCCACTCGCAGTGCCAGCCTCCACAGTGGGTGACCACGCCTCATTGTTGCTCTGGACTCATGCTCGTCATCACCTACCCCCTGGAGACTCTACTGTCAGCAACTACCAGGCACCAAGCTGTGAAATCTAAGCCTAGAAGTTGGTGATTAAGTGAGTTCCCTCACTTGTGGCCAGTTGCCCAAGTTGAAAAGGATGGACTCCTTAGGAGGAAGCAGCATTCTGGGACCTGGGTCCCTGGGCAGGAGGGTGGAACTGACCGCAGTGGCACCCCAGGTAAATGGGGTAGATACAATGGGGCAAGACTTTTCTTCTTAGTTATATAAATACTTACATAATATTTTTGTTATCTCTTGGTCCACAAAGCCTAAAATATTTGCTACCTGACCATACTTTGATCTACAGAATTCACCAAGAATTGTGGTAAAATGGTGTTAGAGAGAATGACAGTGAGATAGGAGAGATAATCTTTATAAAAGCTGGGGGAAGTGGACTGAGGGTTAGTAGTTGACTGAACCAGAGAAGGTAGTAGATGAAAGAGTATGATGACCTGAGATTAAAACCTGTATCCTGAGTCCCTCATTTTTTAAATCGTTTTACAAGGCCTGGATGGGGGTGGGGAGTGGCCAAGGAATAACCAGGAACAAAAATATAGTTTCAAATGAGCTTTAAAGAGTCACTGTCTTACCATTATCATTGTGGAAATATAAATGGTTATTGTGCTATAGTAAAATTTAATAGACGCTTGAAAACTATAAGAAGATTGATTCTATAATCAATAGTCAACCATCAATGATGAATTTTTAGCAAGCCTCAATGCAGTTCTGAAGCTAAGCTTTCCTATGAAAGTATCCTAAATGTCCTTGATTTCAACTCCAGTGTCTTTCTCAGAAGTAAACTTTCCATGCAAATTATTCATTGCCTGAAGAAACAGGGTCCACAGGAAGCTAAAATTAGAACTACCATCTGAGGAATTGTTATTGAATATTTCAAACAACTGATGCTCTCCTCCATCACAGTCATGGCAAGGTACGAAGAGGGACAATGGAATCATTTTTAATGGATGGATATTTTTCTAGGCTATTTATTTGTTTGAAACATATTTCCAAGGGCTGAATCACAACCGTGGGAGGCAGCATGAAATAATGTAGAACACCGAATTTAAGTCAGATTCCCTAATCCACCATTTCCCAGTGGTGTGATATTGAGCAAGTGACTAACTCTTTTGGAACATTTCCCAAATTGTAAAATGGGGAATATTACTAAAATGCATTGGATAATTATAAAGATTAAATAAAATGCTTGTGAAAGTTCTTAGCATTGTGTCTGGCATATGCTGGATAAACTATGAAATAAGGCTAAATTGGAACCAACAAGATGTTTCATTGGTCCTGATTTTGGGGGGTCATGACTTTTTAAAATGAGATTATAAATTCATGGAAAAGAGACATTTTGTTAAAATATTTCAAATGGATATTATGTGTTAAGCAATAGGGTAGCAAAATTAACAGGCAACTGTAGGAAAAATATAAAATGTTGACAGAAACAAAGTTTTTACACTCACTTATTTATTCTATATAATAGGCCACTGAGCCAAAATTCCAAAAACAGAGTGCTGGTAGCTGAGGAATATGAGGAGGGACCGACCCCCCAAAATTGGAATTATATTTTGGAGGGCAGGGCTCTTATAGTACAGGCTTCCTCCAGTAGATGAGTGTTCTAGGAGCCCATCTGTATCAGTGTTCCAGCTGGTCTTGTTGTAAGAGGCTGTGTTCGGCTTCAGTGAAATTTTTTTGAAGACTTTCAACGCATTTGTTCATATCATGAGGGTGATTTACAAGGGCACCTGCTCACACCATGCTGAATGTTCAGCAGTTTTTGACAAAAATGGCATGACCCCTGTGCCCCACTCTCCCTATTCACTCAATCTCAACCACAGCAACCTTTTCTTTGTTTCCCTGGATGAAACTAATCCTCAAAGGGAAACATTTTGCTGATGTGGAAGACATAAAACAAAAAATGACACAAGCACTAAAAGGCATCAAAATCAACGAGTTCAAAAACTGTTTTGAGCAGTGGAAAAAAGTCTTGATAGCAGGTGTATTGCACCAAATGGAGAGTGCTTTGAAGGTGACTGAAGTTTAACCATGTAAGAATAAATACACAATTTTTTATAAACAAATTCCCCCTTGTACGTATTTAAGAGCACTCAAATGCATTTTGACTGTATGTTCCCTCCTCCCCCAAATCATCAGCTTTAGCTAGTTGGCTATCATTTTTTCACTTCTTTTTGTAGATACTTGGTTTTGTTGAGAGAAACATCCAGATCTTTATTAATAGCCTCTTAATTTTGATAAGATTTACCAATGTCTTATGTAGCTCTGTTGCTGATAGCTAACTACATTTTTAACTTCCATGAAAGTTTGCTCTTTTACTGTATGGCCATTTGCCACAAAGCAGCAAAGCTTTAGTCCCCTCATGGGAATTCTGAACACCTCAATAATGAGTTCAGAATTGCAAAGGACCATGGACTCTTGACTTCTGGGGTCAGGCTGATTTCCTAAGTGGTTTCTGCTCATAAACTAACTCCAAAATCATCGAATTTCTGCTTCAGCAAAGTAAAGGTTGATGGCTGTTTGGCTAAAAGTTTGGAAACCCTGGCTGTGGTCATAGGACCTGGTTCAGATCCTGGTTCCTTGCCTGATCAGCTGTGTGGCTTTGAATGAATTGCTTAACCTCTGCAAGTTTCATTTCTTCTGGGAGTTTCAACTTGGCCAGGCCAATGATCAGTAGTAGTGGTTAGAGGAGGTGAGAGAGCCGAGGATGAGTGGTAAGCCTTACCAGGGAAAATTGAGTTGAAACCAAGAAAACTAATGTCACTGAGGCAAAAAAAAGTACAAACAAAATGGAAAATTTGAGCTATAGCCACTGAAACCAGAGCCAAGTAGAAGTAGCAGTGGAGTCGGGAGCAAAGAGTGAGGGTGGGGCCAAGCAAAGAAGGAGGTGCCAGGCACTTCCCAGGCAGCAGGGGCCATTCTTGAATGCTTGGTTTTATGGGACGCTGAGTACTTTCTACTTTGAATCCCAGTTGCCATGGTTTAAAGGCAAATTGAAAACTAAAGTCCCATGGGTCAAATTTGACCTACAAACCAGAGGTAATAATAATAACAGGAATAATACTTCACATATACCAAACACACGAGGCATGTTCTAAATATTTTACGCAAATTAGCTCATTGAAACCACTTAGCAATACTTTGAGATGATACCACTTGTATCCTCAATTTACAAAAAGGGGAACTGGAGGCCCTGGCCAGGTAGCACAGTTGTTGAGAACATTGTCCCGATCCACAAAGATTGCAGGTTCAATTCCTGGTCAGGGCACATACAAGAATCAACCAATGAATGCGTGCCTAAGTAAAAGTAACAACAAATTGATTTCTTTCTCCCCTCACTCCCTTTCCCCTCTCTCTCTAGGATCAATAAATTTAAAAAAAAAGAAAGAGAAAAAGCTAAAACAAAAGGGGGACTGGATTAACAGCCAGTGGAGTCATAGAGTTGGGCTTCAAATCTAGGTAGACTGGCTCCAGACTCTATGCACTTAACCAGCATTTTAAAATAGGGAGCATATCCTACTATCAGAGAGAACACATTCAGGGGGTGGGGTGGCAAAATGAGGCCTACCTTCTGGGCTAGGGAGGGAGCGGATGTGTAAACTAAGCTTCTACTTTTTTGACTCTATACATCTCATGGTCTTGCTTTCACACCACTTTCTTGAACATCTTTTCATCACTGTCTTAAGTATCATCAACATATCTCCTTAAAATATTAACATATTATCTTAACATTTCTTTGTAAAGCCTATGTTTTCATTAGCAAACATATAGTTTACCCACCCTGTGTTTTAAAAATCTTGGCAGTAGTGGCAAACATTTACATTTGGGAGATTTTGTATAAGAAACACTATTTCTGGCTTTTCTTGAGAAATTGGAGGGCCTGGGCAAGTTCAGGCTGGTGTTCCTGCCGACTACTGCAGTGTTTCCTGTTGGAGCAGGTGTACTCCCCAGAGCCCTGCTGTCCCCATCCACCATTGCTGCATTGTTTGTTTGTGTCACCTGATTTGTCTCCTTGTGACCCTTGGTTTAAAGGTCCCACATGGGCTGGAAGTATCAAGATAGCAGAATAAAGTGCCCGAATAATGCAGAAGGATATGTACATAACAATTAAATTTAAAATTAAATTAATGGTACTTCAGCAATTGAAATTATACTATCCATCATATCCATCTACTTACCTGATTTTAGTGCTTTTAATTTTATGAATAATTGTTAGCATCTAAGTCTTTTGAGTGGCAGATACAATAATGTACACTCACCAAACTAGTTCATTTTAAGCCAGCACGCATCATGTAGGCTAAGTTGGCTGGTTTCCTGGCTCCTGGGAAGTCCTGAGGCTGGTTTTGGAGAGAGCGAGGCATGTTATTATCTGGCCTGGCCATTAAGAAGACCTTCTAGAAACAATCCTCCTCTCTTCCCCTTCCTTGGAATCTTGGCTGCCACGTGGTGAAGATGACGGCATTACAGCACAGAAGGCGTTGGGTCCTGGAGTCATTCCCTGGAGAGCAGCCACCTGGCAAGGATCATCTGTACTGGAAAATAACCTTTTATTTTCTTGAGCCACTGGGACTGAGGGTTGTTTGTGACTGTTTTTAACATCTTACACATAAAAACACATTGAGCCCTGGCTAGGGTGGCTCAATGGATTGAGTGCTGGCCTGCGAACCAAAGTGTCACTGGATCGATTCCGCATCAGGGAACATGCTTGGGTTTCAGGCCAGGTCCCCAGGAGGGGGCGCATGCGAGGCAACCACACATTGATGTTTCTTTCCCTTTGTTTCTCCTTCCCTTCCCTTCTGTCTAAAAATAAACAAACAAACAAATAAATAAAATCTTTAAAAAAACACATTGAATTCTCCCGGTTATAACTAATCTGTTATCCCAATTTTGTAGATGAAGACACTGAGGTATTGAGTGGTTAGTAACTTGAGAAGGTTACAGGGCTAGCAAGCAGCAGAGGCAGGAATTGAACACAGGCTGACTGGCTCCGCAATTTTACCATCACCCACACTGCCTCTCAGCAACCTTCCACTGAAGGTCCAGGCATGAAGCAAGGCTTCAGGCATGTAAAGGCCATAAACACTCACCATCCTTATATTTAAGGAGCGCACAGTAGAACAGTGGAAACGGCCCCATGAATGAATTCAGTAATTTGACACACTCAGTAGAGTGCACACTATGTCAGACACTATTGTAGGTGAAGAAGGTCTTCCACTGGGAAGGGCAGGGGAGAGTAAGTCAGCATGGACAGGTAGAGGAGGAGAGTACCACTTCGTGCAGGAAAGGCAGGGGACATGCCCATGGGAGACAATAGTCCATTTAGCTCCTGAGTGCTGCTTAGGCTCTTGCCAGAGTTAGAAGAATCCTAGAGGTTCTTTAGGCACATTCTATTTCTTCTCAAGTCGCTCCAAGACCTTTTCCCTCTGACTTAATGAGCCTTTTCTTCATCCAGGGAAGTGATCATCCCCACTTAGTTATTTTAGGAACAGGAACAGAGAACAATTAAAAAATCATCAATTACTATAAATAAACTTGACAGTCAATATCTCTCATGATACCATAAACCGATCAGCTATTGACTCACTAACAGGTGAGTAATTCTCTAGGATCAATGGTGACCATAATGGTTTGCTAAATTTAGAATCATCAAAATAAACATACAAGTACATAGGGTCAAAACAATTCCTCATATTCACAAGGGAAATTTTCATCAAGCTAATGTGCTGTGATAAAGCAAAAACAAGTGGAAAAAACATCCAATTCTCCTTGAAATGAACTTCCCCGCCCTGCTGTAGAGGATTCTAGAATTATATCCTTTGTTCCTAAACTTTATGATGTTCTGTGCAGCAATGATATTAGCTGAGGAAAATGATGAGTAGTCAGCACCAGCACAGAGGCACTCCTCTCCAAATGTCTGTGAAAGAGTTCAGTAACCTTTGGCATCCCTGACTTCAGCTTGGTGATGTCAGCAGCTGTTTGCATTCCTTTGTTTTTGCTGTTTTCCTCGTGATGCAGGTCATCATGGCATTTTGGACATTCTCTACTCAAAATGTATAGTGTTTTAAACCTTTTTTTTTTTTGACAGTGGGTTTCACAGTAAGCTGAAATTTTGTATGATCTGATATATTCAATTACTTGTTCTCACACCTATTTATGTGCATGGATGCATGGAGCTGTGGACCGTGATTAAGAGGGAGACCAGGGAGACACAAGTCCAAATCCTGTGTCTGCATTGCTTTGGCCTTGGCCGAACTCATCTACGTGCCTGTGCTTCCGTTTCCCATTCTATTAAATTCAGTTAATAAGAGAAACTTCCTCACAGGATGTAAGAGAATAAATGAATGGAAGGATAGGTTTATGGAGAGAATATAGAATATTGTCACAAATCTTTGTCCTCTCAGCCTGCCTGGACCGCCCTCCCTGCAGACAGCACTTTGGTCTCGGCCTGCATGCCCCTCCAGCTCTGCCAAGCTTTTACTCTTTGTGAATCTGCTGGGTTAAATCAACTGTTACTTCTTCCTGGACTCAGTAAACACAGTTCTCCACAATCTTTTAGAAAAGCAACTTTTTCCACCATCCAAGCTACTGCTGCCTAATTCCATCATGTTTATGGGTGTTGGTCAAACTTTGTTTAGTAGCTAGAGAAATCAGTGTTTCAAGTCCTTTTAACATCCTTTCAGTTCAAATGACCTATGAAAAGTACTGACCAATCCTTAATAGGACAGTCAATTCACCGTTACATCCCAACTCCAAAAAGTTTTCCATTTGGGAGTATTTCTAAAATTACTGTGATAACTCATGTCGAGTCCCAGGTGCATTTCACTTCTGATTAGACCACTTGCCAAATCTCACTGGACCTGCATTCAGTCTGCTTTCACATAGTAGAAACTTGTGCACCTGAGAAAGGTAAGTGGCCTTTACTTTTCTGGTGGAAAAAAGAATTGCTCCTTCTCAAACATGCATCAGGGGAAACAGCTCCTCTTACAAATCCCGCAAATCCTCTGTCAGAGGGTGGTTTACGTCCCTGTTGATAAGTGACAAAACAAAAGAAATACAATAATGGTGACAGTGGGAAGTCACAGGATAACTATTTTTGAATATTTCTATTTTAGGCAGTTTAAATACATGTGTTCTTAAAAGATAATAGACTAAACAGATACATACTGCTTACTAAGTGTATACCAGGTGCAGGTCATGTATTTGGTACTTATATTACTTATTTAATCTTCCCAACTTTAGGAGTTGAGGTGATAGATACTAAGTGATTTCTCTAAAGCCATATACCTGCCAAGTGGTAAAGCTGGGTGTGAATCCAGGTCTAATAGATTTCAAAGACAAAGTTATTTTTACTCTACTCTGCCAACTTCCTCTAACTATAGAAAATTGTAAGCAAAATCAGTTTTGCCTTGGACACTACTTTCATATGAATCGTACTTTTCTGCATGGCTCTCTATTTGATTCTAAAATGGCTTGATAACTTCTGGTGAATCAGAAAGAGCAGCAGCCTAGTGTTTGACTCCAGGCTCTGTACCTTGCTAGCTGTGTAACCCCAATCAAGCAACTGAGATGCTCAAATCCTCAATTTTCTTTCCTGTGGAGTGGGGATAATAACATCTGCATTGCAGGGATGTAATTGTATAAGTAATACATGCAACTCTTCCGACAGAGCACCTGGTGAAATTTTCAACAAGAAGCAGCCATTCTTATTATATGAGTGCATATTTACTCTGTGATACTGAAGAAGTCACAGCATTGGATGCTAATGTTTTGAACCAGAAGATTAGAATGTCTCCTTTATAAAGTATCAGGAAAAAGAAATGGTTCCTTCATACACACAACTACTAGCAACTTTAGTAGATGTTGAAGAATTACTAATGCAACCTGCAAGGCAAATAGGTCTGTTAAAGGTCAAAATAACAAATGCATTTCTTTTCTTTATTAAGCTTAAAATGCTTAGGGTAAAATAAGTTTGTAGTTTTCCACTGAGCCTCTTCTTATTCCTTTTTAAAAATAATATCATAAATTTATAATTTATTCTAAACTATAAATTAGAATAATTTTTAAAGCGGCAGGCCAAATTATACTGATCCAACCTAGTAGCATTTTCCTGAAAACATTAATATTGCCCTAAATAGTGTCAAAATGGGCAATTTCTGAAAAGGTAGAGAAAAAATGTTACAAGCATTTTAATATCACATTGGGTTGTCCTCTGGCCGAAGACTTTTAAATTGAGATGATTCTGGGTAATACGAGTACGTGAAAGCAAATGAACATCACTCTAGATGTCTTTTCTTTCTCTCCTCTCACTCCTTGTAGCAGCAAGTATGTAGAAGACACTGAAAATTTCCACTGCAGACTTTTATCAAGGTGAAAATCACTGCGTACAAAAATGGGAAGTCAAGGGTCAAAAACTCTAATCCTGAGGGTTAGATTAGAACTCTGTGACCACCAGAAGCGTGCTTCTCTACACTGGTGTGTGACAGCACCACGGGAGCAGGATGGCCACGGGAGGAGGACAGGTGGGAGTTCCCAGTGATCTTTGCCATTCCAAGTCCAAGTCTAGAGGAAATGGTGGCTTTTTAGCCGTTGTCCTCCCTTAAGTATTTCCAGACAACAGGCATTCAGTGTCTTAATGGGCAACAAGTTTCTCTTTCTCTCTCTGACAAAAATTCTCCGGACCTCTGAGTGGACTTAAATTTGCAAATGAGTGTCAGGCTCTAAGGAATCAAATTACTTATGGAGAATCACACAGGATTTCAGACAGTGCCAGGGCTCAAACCTAGTCCTTTGACCGTCAGCCCTTCCTTTTGCCTGTCTGACAACCTGGAAAGAGAGTCCAGTTTGATAAGAGGAAAAGCAAGAGGTGAGCTGGACCCCTAGTCAGGTGCCAGGAAAAGGACGAGAAGGTGAGACTAGTCCAGTTTTGTCCCAGTGCATCATCCAGAGCAGCTCAGCCTCTAAGCAAATGAGATTCAAGGTGTACAACCTTCAGAGGCCAGACACCGAGGGAGGGCGCAAAGGGTTGAGAAGGTTTCTACCCTGTGCCTTGGTGAGTCTGAAGAGGCTGGCACGGTAGCCCCCTGGGGCTGTCTCGCCTCTGATGACAATGGTGCCTACCTCATGAGATTATTGTGAGGGCCCATGGATCCATCTGAAGTGCTTAGAACAAGGCCTTCCGTAGAAAAAGTTACTGAATTAAAGTTCATCACGGCTTTATGAAGGAATGTCTCTTCCTTTCAATTGTGAGTGTACATGCTCCTTGTTGCAGATTTGGAAAGCATTTTATTTAACAATTACTTAAATAGTGGTTAACATGTGCTTCACAAATATAAACTCATTTCTTACTATGGGAGTATTGTTGCATCTTCATTTACAGAGAGGTTATGGAACTTGTCTAAGGCCACACAGCTGGTATCGGGGCTGGATTCAATGCCAAGTAAAGCCGTGAGTCAAACCGCTGTCCTCTGCTGTTTCTCAAACAGAAGAATGAACCAAAAAGTCCATGATCCTACCACCCAGACAGTTTTTGTTTCTACATGTATTTACTTTCTTCTTTCCTGGTGGTAGTTTACTTTAAAGAGAGGTCATTTTGATTTTATTTGATTACTTTACATTGTCAGGATCATACTCTATGATTTCAAGGTAGGGAAGGTATAGGAATGTCATGTGTGGGTAGCCAACTACATTCCAATATCATGCTAAGCACGCTACATATACTTTCCAATTTGATATTCATAGCAACCATGTTAGATGGGTCTCATTTTCCATATATCGCTGATGAAGAAGAACAAAAATTATCTTTAAAAAGTCCTATTCTTCTGGACTTCTCATTCAAAAATAACTGTGAAACAGAAATTAACACAGCGATTTAGAAGCAAAAAAGAACCTTATGTTAGGGTGGTTGGTGACGAGGGCGGTGAAAGAATTCACAAAGAGAAGCAAGTGCAGAGAGTAAAGGTTTTGTTTGTACCTTCCCAAGGGAGGGCTAGGGCCAGGTGCAGGGATGTGCACCAGCACCAGCTGCAGCACCAGCACTGAGAGATCAGGGCTGTGAGTTTATACTGGGCAGTGGGGTGGCTGTAGAGCAGGATGTTTCAGTTGGGCTGCTTCCTTTTTATCTTTGGCTGCAGGGTCTGGTGGTTGTTGTGGTCTGGAATGTCCGGTTTTGTGGGTTCCTAGAGCCTCTGCACCTTCAGGGTGCTTCCAGTAATTTTCTGGTCCTGAGGATAAAGGCTCATTACACAATTAGGGTTAGTCATGCTTGGAAGTCTAGCTAGCTCTGGGAAAGAGGGCCAGAGAAAGTGGCTTCTGGCCTATTACCTTAGGATGGTGTGGCCTGATTTTACAGGTAAGGAAACAAACCTAGAGAGGATGTGTGACTTTTTCAGTGTCACGCATCAGGTTGGGGATAGAGGGATGACTGGCACCCCTCTGCATCTCTAAATCCCAGTTGGATGCTGTAAGACCATCACACATCTCCTCCCTCCTCCAACCCTCTGCCCTGCACTGTGTTTTAAATAAGCACTTTTTTTTATTGGTTCCTTTTTTGCTGTTCATTTCCTGTGAGCACTAGAAGTGACAGAGAGTCAATATTTCTGAGCTGATTTGTCCCTCAGCATCCCGCCTCGCGATGCACACGACTGTCTATTTGTCTGAAAAAGCTTCCACAGCGCTGTTGATTCTCATGACTGCTTCCATCTCCCTGAATCACCCAAGATATCAGCATACTTCTCTTGTGGGACCTACGTTATATGCAGAGGGACGTTAACTTTGGGCTGAACAAATTGGATTTGGGAGGACATCTCTGATCCATTTTAAGTTAACAAGGGCTTAAAATAAAGAGAAGGCAGTATGGTTGAGCAGAGATAGTATGGAGGGACCTGGTTAGAATTTTGTCAGATATAATACAGCAGGGAATTGGACTGTGGATAGCCAGCTGATTAGGTGGAGAGTATATAAAATGCATTTTTAAAATAATGGTCACTGAAAATAGGAGTGAATAGAAATGTAATAACAGCAACTCCTATTTATATTGAGGGTTGTTATGTGCTAGGCTTTGTGCTAAAACATTTTCCTTAAATTCTCTCTTTTTACCTTTACAGCCTTCCTAGCTGTAAGCACTCCTCTGATAAGGGAGGAAGATGAGAGTTTATGTAACTCTCAGCTTATGTAACTTAAAAGCACTTAACCCTCCTGTAAGCGACAGGGCTGGCAGCCACACGCTTTCAATGGATACATTTATTTTCCTTGATAAGACCCATGTGAGTAGGAATTCTTTTTTTTTTTCTGTTTTGTTCACTGTTGTGTGTGTCCTAGAGCCTAGAACAGTGCCTGGCATGGATTTATAATTAAGAAGCCCTCAGGACTGGTTTTTGTCCCTCAGCAGGTATAAACAGGGCCAAGCCATATTATTTTCATTTGCTCGGTAGGCCAAGAATGATGTGGTTGCTAGCTCTTTTTAGTCAAAACTGTTAAGTACTTCTTCTTCTACTGGTTACAACAACTTGAGTGAAGAGATAAAACTCTTAACTAGGATGAGTTATCTGGGTAGACCCAAACAACCAGAGAGGCTTTAAGTATTCTAAACCCATGTTGAAGAGGCGGACAGAACGTGGTGGAGGACACCCGTTTGCACAGAGGTTGGCGGCCATCACATAATAGAGGAGCCACAGCCGCGGCTACGCACCGTTGCAATGCGCACGCAGCCTCACAAAATGACAACCCAGCACAAACTGCTGCTATGAAGATAATGAGATAATGGGGAAAGTGCCTCTTTCACTCATTGTCTATTTCCAGAATCTAAGATAATAATGATTGCTTGCAAAGCATTTTGAAGGGCTACTTATTGCCATTCTGCCAAATGGGATCCCTCAACTCTCTGACACTGTTGGCCATCTAAATGGGCGCAGGTCACTGCCCGTGGTTGAAAGTGTGGTTGAATGGTTCATGAATTAGCTTAGGCTCTTGGACCTTGACCTTCTTTTCATAACTCTCTAGAATTTTTCCACTGAAGCTATAGCTAATATGAAAGGAGAAGGAATCAGCACAGTAATTAGTAAGATTTTGAGTCCACAGGCAGGAAAAGTGTACACTAATGATGAGACAGGTGAGGCATGTTCTTTAGCCAGTGAGGGGGGGATAGACTTTGGCTCTGAATGTTTGATATTGATTGATCTTATTTCTTTTTATACAATTTTTATTATTTTCCAACTACAGTTTACATTCAGAGTTAGTTTGTATTAGTTTCAGGTGGACGGCATAGTGGTTAGACAGTCAAATATTCCCCTCGATGTTTCCAGTACCCACCTGGCACCATACACAGGTATTACAATTTTATTGACTTTATTTCCTCTGCGGTACTTTATATCCCCATAGCTACTCTGTAACTACTACTCTGTATTTCTCAATCCCTTCATCCTTTTCACGTAATCTCCCAGCTCTCCTCCCCTGTGTATCTATGGATTTGTTTCTGTTTTTTTCATTTATATTGTTCTTTAGATTCCACATATAAGTGAAATCATATAGTATTTGTCTTTCTCTGACTGACTTATTTTACTTAGCATAATACCCTCTTAGGTTCATCCATGCTGTTGCAAATGGTAAGAATCCATTCTTTTTCGTGGCTGAGTAGTATTCCATTGTGTATATGTGCAACAGCTTTTTTATCCACTGGTCTATTGGTGGGCACTTGGGCTGCTTCCACACCTTGACTATTGTAAACAAGGCTGTAATGAACATAGGGGTGCATATATTCTTTTGAATTAGTGTGTTGGGTTTCTTTGGATATGTGCCCAGAGGTGGAATTGCTGGGTCATAAAGCAGTTTTAATTTTTTTGAGGAAAATCCATACTGTTTTCCACAGTGGCTGCACCAGTCTGAAAATCTACCAGCAGTGCACAAGAGTACCCTCTTCTCCACATCCATGCCAACACTTATTTGTTGACTTATTAATGATAGCCATTCTGATTTTAATAATATCTCATTGTGGTTTTAATTTGCATTTTTCTGGTGACTAGTGATGTTGAGAATCTTTTTATATGTCTATTCGCCATTTGTGTGTGCTCTTTGGAGAAGTGTGTATTCAGGTTCTTTGCCCATTTTTAAAATTGTGTTGTATTATTTTTTTGGTTGTATAAGTTATATAAGTTCTTTATAAATTTTGGATCTTAATCTCTTATCAGATATATTATTGGTGAATGTGGCTGACCTTATTTCTTGACTATAGTATTCTATAACTCCTACCATGAGAAAATGTGTTTCTCACTATACTATACACACACACACACAAATGGCTTATTATTGTCAATTATAGTAGCAACAAAAAAGGTCATGGATTTTAGAGACAGACAGACCTGGATTCAAATCCAGCTCTGGGGTAAATTTCCAGCGTAAACTTCAGCAAGTAACTCCAATTAGCTCAGTCTCTTCAACTGCAATTTGGAAGCTGTAATACTGGTATCAGGCACTTGCTGATGGTATATAAATAAAAGTTTTTGTACCTTTGAAGGCTTTTTTAAGGATTGGAAAAAAAAAACCTCTCTCTCAGGTATGTACATTGCTCTCAAAATCTACCACAATGTATTTTAGTTTTTAGTTAGCCAGACTGACTGAGTAGAATATAAACCATGGAGGGTAGGGAAGACTCATATTCATCTTTAAATCTCTGAGACCACTTATTTATCAACTGCTCACTGAAGACCTTCCACCTAGTCACTGCCACGCAGCAGCTGTATTTTCCAGTATGTAATACGGCTTCAGTGCTTCTTAATTGCTGGATTGGCTTGAGGCATGTTATTTCATGGGGGCAAGAAAAAATGACATTAAGTGAATATACCACGTTCCTTTCTAATAAATGTTAAAAAAAGAAACTAATATATGTCCACTTTTCATCTGGTTTAACATGGAATTTGGCTCTGTAATTTGAGTGTGAAAAGGTGATTTGAGAAATAAAAAATTACATAAATGTCGAGTTTAAGTTGTTTTAAAAAGAAGCCATATGTTCAATATCTGCTGCTCCATGCTTCCGCCCAAATCCATAAGACTGTAATTTAAGATCATAAATCATAAACCTAGTAAAAATTAGGACCCAACTAACTTCATTAGAATTCATGGTTTTGCAAAATTTAAGTATATAAACCTATTAGTATTCTGGTAGGAGAGGTGTAATACTTATAAATCAGTGTGCAAAAATTAAGTTTAACTCTAGAGGTAGAACATTAACTCTTTCAAATTCCACAGGCCAGGTAGGCCTGAAGAGGCCCAGATCACATTGACATCACCGTCTGTACCCTAATGTCACTGGCATACAGAACCTGTAGCGACAAGGTAAAAATCCTGCACCTCCCACACCCCACAAATAAATAGTAGCATAAAATAGGGATTTCAGAGCTGCCTGGGTTTACAACCCAAGCCTGATCACTTACTGTCTCTGTGTCCAAGAGTAAATTGTTTCAGCTTCCATGTCTATATATTGAGAAGTATCTATCTCATAGGATTCTTATAAGGGATAATAAATTATATTAATCGATTGTAAGTTACCTGAAACAAACCCTGGCCCATGAGAAGTTTTTGATTAAAAAAAGAAAAATGACTGCTGTGCCTGGGAAACCAACTGTGCGCCCCGACATCTCTGTTCCATCTTAGAAAGGTGGTCAAGTACGTGGGGGGAGGGGCAGTAGAGAGATCATCTCAGACCCCACCTCTGCCCCACTTCACCTCGATATTTGATCATTTTACCTCCCATTTGTAATCAGGGGTGCCTATACCAGAAACACCAACGAAGGAGGCTTCTAAATGGAACTCTTCGCAAGAAGAAAATGTAAACAAGTCTACCTCATGCCAAATTTCCTCATTCTAGGATTCTGGGGCTGGGACTTTGTCACAAGTTTCAGCAATGGTGTTATAAAACAGACTGACAAGGCTGTGGATTGCAAAGCTACGTCAAGCTGGAGTCCTAAACTGTTACACATTTTTTTTTTTTTTGCTTTCAGTTTTTACCCATATGCTTCCCATTTCTGCCGACATACTGTACTTCCATGCGTTGAGATCTCTATTTCCCAGGGAAAAAAATACTGGGATTTAAATCAGTCAGGATTTTTGCTCAGTCTTAGGGCAAGAAAGCCATGACATTTGGGAAGGAGTAGGGAAAGAGAGGTGGCAGAAAAATCCATGCCTCTGCTCTGTTCCCTTTTTGGACTCTGCCTGTACCGGCATTATTCAAGCTTCTTGTATTTTCCCATTACATTGTGAGGCTTCTGAGGTCGAACCTATGTCTTGTTTGTCTCTGAACAGTAAACGGTACCCCTAATAATGACAGCAGGCAGTGTTTACCACACGGCAGATAGTGTGCTGAGTGCTTTACCTGATTTAGCTTATTTAATACTCAGAATCATCCTAGCTATGCTTTTATTTTAGGTTAATGGATGGGAAACTTAGGCTTAGAAAGGAAAAATTACTAAGCTCAAGGTCGTTTGGCTAAGTGGCACAGTCAGGTTTGGGACCGAGGTTTGTCCAGCTTCAAAGTGCATTCCTTGGGTCTATACTCTGTGTTTCTCATGTGGCATACAGCTTAGAGCCGGGAACCTGCTAAGAGCTCAAAAAATAAATGTTCCTGGCTTCGTGGCAGCTGGATGGAAAGAGCAAGTCTGAGAGAAGCATGTGGTGGGAGCTCAATAGAGTAGTTTGTGCTTTCCATCCTTTAAAAAATATGCATGTGTATGTATGCACTGCTTTATACAATTTCAGTAATTAGAGTTTACTACTTTTTATGTTTAAGAAAGCATCTTGGAGTAATAATACTCACCTTGTAAAAGTGAGGATCACACAAACTGGTGTGTGTGAAAGCATCATAAGTCATCAGGAACTTTGTCCATGAAAGCCATGATCAAGTTCTTCTTCTCCGAAGTGGCTAATGCATTGGGAACACTGAAGACTCTTGCCCTTGATGAATGAGAGAGAGTAGATCAGAGATGTATGTCTAAGACAGGTGGCAGAGATGCACCAGAACAGTAAGGCAGAGGAATATTACCCTGGAATGATGCAAATGCAGAATGATCATCCCTTTGATCATGCTCGCTGCCCATTTTAGGATCTCTGGGATGACACCTGGCAGTTTGATGGGGAAGGCCAGAAGAGAAGAGAACAGGAGCCTCCTGGATGAATGAAGCTGAGGCTAAGAGTAGCCAGTGAAGTTGAAGCTCCAGGGACGAAGGGAGTGGATTTCTGAAGGTTTCCTAGAAAGAGTCTGAAAATACAAAAGGAAGATTGGCCAAGGCATAGCTTTTATTGAGTATGATGCAGAGTTTAGTTAAGCTCTAGTTTCACTGTCACGGGCTGAATGTTTGTGTCTCCCCAAAATTCATATGTTGAAGTCCTAACCCCCAATGCAGTGGTATTTGGGGATGGGACCTTTGGGAAGTAATAAGAATTGGATGAGGTCACAATGGTGGGGCCCTCAGGATAGGGTTAATGCCTTTGAAAAAAAAGGCACCAGAGAGCTTGCTGTCCATCTCTTCCCCCAGACACTCACTAGGGAAGTCCATGTGAACACACAGCAAGAACATGTCTGTCTGCAAACCAGGATGAGAGCCCTCACCCGAACCTGACCACACTGGCAGTCTGATGTCAGACTTCCAGCTTCCAAAACTATAAGAAAATAAATTTAAGCCCTCCAGTTATGATATTTTGTTATGGTTGCCCTAGTAGATTAAGACACTATCACAAAAGTCAAGTAAATTTTGAAGAGTATAATTCACTAGACCACTGGTTTGTTCTCAAATATGGCAGACATCCAGTGTAACACAACCACTCGCATCAAAGTGACAAACATTATATCTTTTGTTCTTAGGATTATCTCTGAAATGGAATCTCCCCCGCTGTTCAATCCCTTTCTTTCTTCTCCACTGCAAATATTATTTGCATACATGGTTTAGATTTGCTGATTTTAGATTTTTAGTAAAAAAAAGAATATTTTTAAACACTAAGCACATTAAGTCTAAATACCTAAAACCACCATGCTCCCCACCCCGATCCCCACCACACACACATGAGAAGCTTTACTGAAGAGCGTAACTTATTTTCCTACCAATCTGAAACTCACTAGCCTACCTATAAGGGATTAGGTGTTGAAAAGATGACATTCATTTTAAAATCTAAGTGATGATAAATATAGAACTAATGAAAGGACATTTCACATTAGAATTAATAATGAAAGAAACTTCTACCTTGAAAACAGAATTTATTTCTCAATTTAAAAAAATGGAATTGGTGCCCTGGCTGAGTGGCTCAATTGGTTGGAGCATCATCCCATACAGAAAAAGGTTGTAGGTTCAAGTTCTGGTCAGGGCACATGCCTAGATTGTGGGTTCGATCCTCAGTTGGAGTGGGAATGGGAGGCAACCAATCAATGTTTCTCTCTCTCCCTCTCCCTTCTTCTCGCTCTAAAATCAATAAACATATCCTCAGGTGATGATTAAAAAAGGAACTGGTGAGTTTTATATATTCCAACAACCCTTACTATTAGCTTTGAAATAATTGTAAGTTTTCAAAAGGACTTGAAAATGCTAGTAGAACCAGTGTCCAAGAAATCAACAATGATGGTAATGAAAAAGGCATTTCATTGTCTGGAGGTCATAAATTCTCTTCCACTGCATCTTACTTCCAATATATTAGAAAAACATAAAGTGACTGAATGTCAGGGTCTCGGGAATGAGAAAAAAAGGAAGCTTCAAACTAAAATATCCAATATCTGCGCGTGATAAGTTACTTCTGGCAGGTTGACATCACTGATTGATCGTGGCTTCAGAACCACCTTTTTTTCTTGCCTGGAAACAACCTTCAAATTTTGGTGGCAATGAAGATTGACTTCATGCTTCTCACAGCCCAGGCAGAGTAATTCAAAGAGAGAATTGCAGATCTTATCCCATTGTCCTAGCAAAGAAACTGATTTAGAAACCTGTTTGCAGAGAGCGGTTTTAACCATATTATGGTCTTAAATTGGATGCTCTTTTTGAAACAGGATGAAATTTGATCCCTTTGTCAATGACAATAGAGGGTTCATTGCCTACATGATAGAAGCTTGTGTGTGGTAGGTGATTCCTCAAAATTTCGCCGCAGTTATAAAGCAAACAAAATCAACTCTGGGCAATGGGATTGTGAGGAAACTCAAGACCTTGCACGGTGCACACCTCTGCCTTCAGCAACACGCCTGGCTTGACCATACAAACACCCATCTCTCCTGCAATGCTTCTGAAAAGATGGCTTCCCACATAGTGCAGGTCAGGGTCCTCCTTCAGAGTAGGGCTACAGAAAGCCTCCAGAGGCCACCTACTTGACCACAGTGACACTCAGTGGGACCACCCTTTTATCTTACTGCACTGTAAGCCCATTATCTCTTTGTGTATCCTAATCATGGAAAGCACGTCACTTTTTCTCTGTATTACAAATCCTCTTGAGCAGAAGGCAATTCTGAAAGTAGCTTTTATTGCTTTTTCTGCCTCTTCAGGCTGAGTAACCCTACATTCTACAAGGCTTCTTCCCATAGGCCCTAGTTTCCACCTCCTAATTTCCTATGATTCGCAGTGGCTTTCTAAGATCTTTCTCGAGTTTTCGTTGGGCCTAATCAAAGATACCCATGATGAATGTGTCTCAACAATGCTTTAAATGTTGTTTGCCCAGAAGGCTCTCTAGCTAACTGGACTGGTTAGGCCTGGAGCTCCTTAAATCACTAGAGTTATTCATCACTCCTGTCTTCAAAACTGTCCCCTGTTGAAATGCATAAAGTGATGGGGAAAGCAGGGGAGTGTTGTTTGCAGAGATCTATGCTGTAGATTAATGTTCTGGGTTAACTGGCTGACAGTGTCGTGTAGAAGGAGGTGACACGGCTCAACGTAAAGAACTCGGGACTGAGAGTCTGCAGGCAGGGTATTGCATTTCCCTCACCCTGGCCACTCACCGAATGGGTAATCTGGGACATGTGTCCAAGGTTTGGATCTCTTATCTGCATCAGGAAGATACTGGAGAGTTGATATTTACAATTCTACTCATGTCTGAAATTTGGAATTCTGTAACTTAATATCAGGCAAGACTGTAAGAGGATATAATACAAATTATATTTCCAAGGTGAAAAGGGTTGATTAAGGTCAAGGCTGACGATGCTCTGGGCATAAAGGAGCTACAGAGGAATATCTGGGTATAGAGTGTAGACTTTGAATGTCTGGAAACTGGGGAGATGGGGCAAAAGTGGGCTCCCATTTTGTTCAGGCCCTGGCCAGTGTGGAAGACAATGTCTGAACTCTTTTGCACTTCCTTACATAAGCCCAGCTCTGCTGAAATAGATCCCAATGATACTGGGGACATTTAGAGTTTACTTCATATATACCTTTGAGGTAAATCTTATTTGTGGAAGGCAAAATCATCTTCTCTTCTAGAGTTGCCAAGATGATAAATATCCTGGCAGAAAGGTTGATGGCTCTTTATCAAGTTCTGTAGTAAACCCAAGAGACAACTAGGATTTATCTGTCCTTTAATTTCAAAACACATAGCTCCAAAGAGCTTCGCAACCACAGAGGTTTTAACTTTATCTAGCACTTTTGTCGGTGGTATCAAGAAGTGATAGGTCTCACATGAAATGAGCAAACAAATGTTCTGAACCTTAGGCCCAATGAGTTTGTATTCTTTTAATAGTTAAGATTAATATAACATAGTGATTAGGAGCATACATTGTGGACACAGCCAAGTCTGGGTTACAGTTTTGACTCTCATTTAATAGGATAATGATCTCAATGAAGGCTGAGGCTTTCAGCTTCTATTTTCCTCATTTGTCAAATGAGGATAATGAGAGTAATATCTATATCATAAGGTTATCATATTGATTAAATAATAAAAAGTTCTTAGCCCAGTGCCTGGCATATGGTAAGTGCTCAATAAAACATCCTCATCACCAATTTCATAAGTTGACAACATTGTGGCCCTAATGTGTGTATAAATCACACTCGGAGAAGAGAGGGGCAGTCTTACAATATGCTTCTCATTTCTGGCTACTGGACACGACCCTTGAAAATGAGCTGGAATGTGTCAAATAAAAATTTCACAGAAATAGTTCCAGGACTGCTTTGAGTCAGATTCCCAGGCCAGGCCAGTGCCTGATATTAAAGTATCCCTGCAGGTATATTGAAGTATTATTACTATATATTGCTTTGAAAACAAAAGCTGAGACCTGTGTCCTCATACTACCTTTTAGGCTATGTTGATTGTTGGAGCTAAACTTATTTTCTGGTGGAATCATTGTTTTGATCATTGTGAGACAAAAGGCTGAGAATAGATAGATGACCAATTGGTCTGTATACCAATGCCCTAGCTTATTTCATTTTTCATAAGCCACGACAACTAAAAACAAGCTTCACCATGGTTATAAATCTGGTCCTCTACGGACAAAGTCATTGCAATTATAAAGGTCCACAGGAAACGTAAACAATATTGCGTTTGATGCCATCACACCAACATTTTAAAGAGTGTTTTATGCTTTTAAGTGCTTTTGTTAAAAACAATTTTTTTACGTGGAGGTTAGTGATAAGTTGAAATATATTGTTGAGGAAGAGGTAAGTGCATAAAAGTTGAATATGGGCTTTTCACTACAACTTTTCTCTGTGAATTCTAAATTCGTGTTTTTATTTTTTATTTTGTGAACTTAAACAAGTTCAAGCTGTAAAATGACATCTGTGTTTATATAAAACAACAAACATCATCTGAATTTATTAATATAAAGCATTTTACACCTAGAAAAGACTCAAATAACTAATGTAGTAAGCAGATGGGAAAATATAATAAATAATCTGTCTTTCATTGACATTTATATCTTTTCCTCATTCAATAATGGCAGAGTAAATAGACAAATGGACTTTTTTTAATATTTATAGTCTAGAACAGTTTCTTTGAAAACGCTTTTATTGGAAACTCATTTTTAACATATTGTATTGAGTATCTAACCAAATGATCTGCATTTTATGATGTGAAAGTTTTAAGCCGCTTTGGGGAAAAAGAAAAACCTAATTTATGAGGGTTTTCACATGTAAATAAAAGCCAAAAGTGTTTTCTGAAATGGGGAACATTTTAGTGAAAGCACTGCAATCTAAGGTATTTAAATCTAAATTTTGTTTTTAGATTTATAATATTTGTTCTCATACTCAAAGTAGAAGGACTAAGATCAAAAAGCCAAATGGACTAAGTGTTTTCAGCTTCAAGGAAAGAAAAATCAAGGAAAAATCAAATTTAAAAGAATCTTCAATTTAAAAAAGGGTTTTGACTGAGGGAATAGAGATATATTGTTCTGTTTTTATTTACATATGAAATACTTAAAACTTTTAAGAAAATAAGTAGCCTATGAAAATTACCATATGGAGGTTTTCAGTTGGCTAGAAGCCAGCATTGGTGAGAGTTTTTACCAGGCAGTAGAGTCTGCAAGAATTTGGAAGCCTTCTGTGAGATCTTCTGAAACATGACAGATTTTTTTTTTTCCATTTTGGCTTGAGTTTCTCAGGTGTGATTGTGTCCAAATCCATTCCCACCCGCTTCAAAATATCCCACCTTCATTTGTTCTTTGGCAAAGTGTGCTACATTTCTCCATGAAAGTCATTTCAGCTATGTGCTATTAAACTAATTAAAAAAGGAAACCATTAGATTGAGGTGTTTCTGATGCCTTGGTGGCTCACATGGGCAAACCCAAACCTAAGCCTGTAACTACCTCATGGTTATGAAATCAAAACATAAGGGCAGCCAGTTACAAACAGCCAACGAGAGTTTAAGCTACAGCCAATCGATCAGTTTCCTCTCTGTGCCTCTGAACCTTCTCTTGCCTCAAGCTCCTAGCTGTTGTATGCCCCGAACCACGTCCAGTTTGGTGCTGCCCAGTTCAAAAGGATTTTGCTCAAATAAACTCTTAAAATTTTTAATATGCCTCAGTTTGTATTGTAACAGCATCTAGGGAAATATTAGTTAAAGAGTAATTCTTTTTAAGTTTTATAGCCACTGTGGGCAGAGAGCAAACACGACTGTCCTGCTCATGTGTTTCAAATCCAATTGAAATCTGGAAACAGGGAAGTAGCTGCTTTTCTGGATGCTTCCATACATTTTTAAAAAAACCTTTCTTATTGCATCTCATAATAAGAGTTCTGTCATTGCTTATGGCTTTAAATATTTTTCCCAGTGCACAGAGAAACGCAGATGAAAAACCATCAAACCAGGGACTTGGGCCCAGCACGCACATTGGTGACACTGTGTGGCAGGTGCAATGACAAAGTGAACGGGCAGTCTGCACCCACACACCATTCTTTCATCCAGTTGCCAGAATAAAACAATTTTATACACTTATTTTATTTTATTCTTTATTTTATTTTTATTGTTGTTCAAGTACAGTTGTCTCTATTTTCCCCTTACCCCACCCATCCCCGCCTCCTACCCTCAATCCTACTCCCCTTTGGCTTTGTCCATGTGTCCTTTATACGTGTTCCTTGACGACACTTCCCCTATTTTCCCCCCATAATCCCTCTCCCCTTCCCCTCTGGTTACTGTCAGTATTTTTTCAAAATGTTGCTTATTTTAAAATAGGAATTAGCATAAATTCATATGTAGGCTTCCTTTTTGTGACGGCCACATGTCATGTCTCAATGTACAACTCAGATCCCTGATTTGATCTGATCCCTGCTGCATTCAGGGAATCCAGCCTGGGAGAATCCTTCTGCTTCTTGCGCACAGACACTACGTATCTTTCCTTTGGGGGATATTTTCCTCTAATGGGGATGGGAAAAAAAGGCAAAATGGATGTTAGAGAAGAAACTATACTTCCTTTCACCGGGAAGTCATAGGCAAATGAAGTTGAATTTAGAACTTTTAGCCAGGACCAGGATGAAAACGGGCAAGTGACTGAGGGTCTAGAGAGAACCACTCTAAATGTCATAGAATCAGAAATCGAATGGTCATTAAAAAGAGATGAAAGACTTTTTATTATGCATATTATCTGTAACCTGGCCAAATGACATTTTAAGCATTTCCTAAAACTAAGGGAGAGAATGCAGGTTTTGAAACTTGAGTTTGCCTTTTACTTGGCAAGTCATGTACTCTTTCTATGCTGAATTTCTTTATGGGTAAAGTAAGATCAGAATAGTAGCTATTCCTGGAGATGTTAGGAGGATCAAATGCCGCAATGTGCATAAAGACTTCATATGGTGCCCAAAGCATAGTGACAGCTTAACAGACATAACGGTTAGTATACTGAAAAGTATTTAGTAAAGAAGGAATTGTAAACAAAACTTAAAGCAGAGTGGCTGCAGTATAAAATATGTTTGAAACATCAGGATGGTCTCTCTATAAAGGGTGCTGCCTTTATAGTTTCATTTTAGTGAAGGTTGAAGTATTTATAAGGTTTACATGAGATCTCTCCTGATATTTCCCCTTAATACTGTATTTATAGAAATATACACATACATCCTCATAACTTCTCTATGTTGAGAAATATAAATGTTAAGTTACTGAACTTTCATGTCATTTACCACTGGGAACTTCAGGATTCTAACACTGATGGTTGGGGTGGAACTCATACATAATAGCATTCTCTACATCAAAACACTACCTTCTGAAAAGGACTGTTAAACAACAAAATTAAACTGAGTAAATTTAAATATCTAATTGGCTTTATTAAATGACTCATGAATTGAGCAACATCCCATCTAGCAACCAGAAGGGTGTTCTGAGGGGTTGTGCAGAATGGAAGGGTTTATAGGAAGAAGGGTGGGACATGGGAGATATTGCACACCCCCCCCCCCACAAAAAAAAAGAAAAAAGAAAACATTATGTTTAGACCAGGACTTCTTTTGGGGGGAAGGGAAGGAGGGCAAGTATTTTTATTATGCAGATTGCCTCTTCTTTTTATGGGAAGGTCGGGGGCAGATGGAGAGGGCCCATGTGATAGATGGCCTTATTGATGTTAATCAGAAAGTTCCAGACTGGTTGATGAAGATTATATTTCTTAGGTTGAAACAGCAATTGGCTTAGTTATTAATCTAGGTTTGCTATCATGTGCTTTAGCAGAAGTGATGCCATTTCAGGCTTGTAGTTTTTCTTTTAAACAGAGCTTTAGTGCCTTGGGAGAATTAAGGCAAGAAGTTACAGATCTCCCATCCACTCATAAAGGTTGTTTTGTTTGGTTGCTTGGCTGGTTTTGTGTCTTTTTATTTGATGGGTTAGGAAAAGTTGTAGTAGAATTGGAGTATGGGAGAAGAAATTCGGAGCAAGTATACTAAATAGAATACCATTATTCCAGCATAGCAACTCTTCTGATAAAGTTGATTAAAAACTCTTTTGCACAATTAACTGATAGAAGATTTAATTTTGAATCTGGCTTCAACATCAACTAAAAATACACTGAATTGAAAGTCAATTCCAAATTCCAATCAAGCTTCTTTAAGTATCTGAATCATTTCCTAATTTCTATGACAACCAACTCATGCTTCTTTCTATCTCATGTGAAAATAAGACTGACACTGACCTAAATCAATGCCATCTCTAACAACTTAAGATTTTAGACTCCCTTACATTGTGTGAGTGTTGAAGAAATATATCTATGCCTTAAAAATTCAAAACTTTGTTTATAAACTGAGGTCATTTGAGTGTCAACCCCAAAATTTGTCAGTAGGCAAATATCAAATTTTATTGGATTTTATTCAATAATTTTTCTCTATGCGAGTCTATTCCATCTTTAACCTTTCTCTTTGTGCACCCCTACTTACTCCAATTCTCATATCTTCCCTTTAAACTATGATAGCTGAACTGATTCAATTCAATAGTGTTTATCGAGTATCTCTTATGTACCAGGCTCTGTAGAAGTTTTGGAGCTGCCTTGGTGAAAACACAGTGAAGGTCCCTGCCCTCACAGAGCACACACGAGGTAGGTGAAGGTTAATCAAGAAGGAATTACAGTCTAATGGGATCAGGGCTCTGGTAGGGAAAATACAGTGCTATGAGAATGCCACTCAAGTACTATCTCAATACTTCTGTGATGGGGTAGGATCAGATGCTGTGTTAGAAAGACCTTGTCCACTCCCCTTCTACTTTAAAACCTTGAAGGCACAAGCAGGTCTGGGACTCTATGTTCTCTCAGTATTTGGCTTCAGGACCTTGGGCAAGGAGATGACCTTCAGTGTGTATGCAATGGTGGTGACAAGGAGGATTGGATCTCCCTGGAAACCATCTTTCTTTCTAAAATAATGATGCTTCCACATATCAAACAGCTTGCCAAGAAAAGTGCCAACATTTTTTTTTTACCCCTGTTTGTCAGCACTTCTGTAGACTCAATATCTGAAGAAGAGAAAACTGAGTCTGGCTTAGCCTCACACATCACCAGCAAAATTGTTAATGTGCTGCAACACTCAGATCTTATGAAGGGAGCTGGAAAAAATAGAAAGATGATTCTGCTTTTTTCCTTTTTTTTTTTTTTTTGCTTTAATTCATTTTCAGCATTATGTAGGGCAGTCGGCTAACACCAATGAAGCTGAAAATTTGCCTATGATTCCAGTTGTGAAGGTTACATTTAAATGCACATACAAAACATTCAGCGAGTAAATAATACAGCAGATAAGGTGCTGGATTAACAGAGACATCTAGAACTAGCTGGACTCCAACAGTCATTACTGGAGTATTTCAAAACACATCTGTTCACAAATTCAGGATTTTTTGGCCTTTTATGTCTCCTCAGCTATCTTTACCTCTTACTCATGAGCCCTGTCTGAAGGGTATAGATTTTCTGACCATATAAATACTCATTGCCTTCTCCCTGTGTAAATCTGTCTATGAAAAATCAACAAAACTCCAACAGTATGACAAAGAGTTTTATGGCACACCTGGTAGAACACAAAACCAAAAGTTTTGACCGATAATGGATTTAGACCCTGATCCATTTTGGCACTTAGTGGATTTTATGTCCCAGAGCAAATTCATTTCCTTGAGCATCAGTTGCTCATGTGCATAGTAACGTCTCATGACGTATGTATGTATCTGTTTTTTACTTTGTTTTTGTTTTCCCGACAGGGCTTTCTGTCACGAAAACTCCTAAGGCACATATCCCCCATCTTCTCTTTCAGGCAGATTTTTACACGCTGTGTTTATAGTTCAATTTTAGTGAAGGTAACCTTATTCATGAGGTTTACATAAAATCACTTAGTGGATACCACAGTGGTGGTGAGGCTGTGAATGCTGAGATAAGGGCAGAGTGAAGTTTAGCTAGGAGCACTCAGAGTCCAGGAGGCCGCTCTTACTCCTGCCCATAGTGGTGTGTAGGAGGGAACAGGAGCAGAGTCATCTGGAGCATACAGAGCTTCTCCCTTCCTCCCACCCCCTGTCACTCCTGGGACTATAGGCAGGAGGGCTGGAGGAAGCAGGCATCTTTGGCTAAGAGGGACACAGAAGTGACATGAGGCAGCTTCCACAAAGTTTCCTTTCCACATCATCTGGTGGGTGCCCTTTACCCTTTATTCTTTATCCTTTTACCTATTCCTGTGCTGGGAGCAGAGATCTGATGGCAGGTGTTCTAGTAGTTATCTTTTTTTGTGAAGGTAGGACCACACTCTAGGGAGTGGGAGCAGCTCGATTCTTGAGAACCTTAGACAGCAGAGCCTCCATGCTGTCCTGGATGACTCACTTTGTTTACGTGGGGGAGAAACAAGCTCCCCTCTTATTAAGTCACTGTTATTTGGAGTTTTTACTACTTTTTTGCTATTTTCCACTGCTTTCAAATTATAGCATGAAAGTATCAGACCTACCATTTATCCCTGGAATGTTTTATTTTGGGCCAATGATATAGTATGTTGGACAGTTCATTCTGAATCTCATTTTCCATATTTATAAAATGAGAATAATCAGACTCAACATTCCTGGGAGAGAAGAGAGCAAGTACAAAGACCCAGAGATGAGAGTGAGCGTGTGCAGTTTGAAAAGCTGGAAGTAGGTCAGTATGGCTGCAGTGTAGCCATGAAATATTTGACCGATATTTGGTGAGCTGGCAGCCCATTGGTGCGTCATGGCATACTAGCTGGAACTATGCAGCGTGTGAGTTCTCCATGGTTTGGCCCACGCTTCAGTTTCCAGCCTCGTCTCACACTGCTCTTCTTCACCCACATTACCATACAGACTCACTTTGTACTCACTCATTAAGTCTTTATACTTTAACTCACACTATTCCCTCTGCCTAGAATGACAACCCACAGCCTCAACTTTGCCTGTAGGACTCCTACATTTTCTATGTATTGTTTCAAGTGTAACTCGAGTGTTACCTCCTCTAGGTAGGCTTTTTAAAAAATAATACCCATATTATTGGCATGTACTACCTGTAGTGGCTGACGGGTGGCCCCCATCCTGGAACCTGTGAACGTGACCTTACTTGGAAAAAGACTCTTTGCAGACGTACTTAAGAATCTTCAGATGAGATCATCCTGGTTTATCTGCATGGTCACTAAATTCAATGACAAGGGTCCCTTATAAGAGACACACAGAGGAGAGACAGCCAGAGAAGAAGATAAGACCTTGTGAAGATGGAGGCAGAGACTGGAGCTAGCGGCCACAAGCCAAGAAACATGTTGAGCTCCCAAATCCTGAAAGAGGCAAGGAAGCCTCTCCCTTAGAGCCTTTGGAAGAAGTGTGTCCCTGCTGATACCTTGATTTCAGACTTCTAACCTCCAGAACTGTGAGAAAATAAATTTGTGTTGTTTTAAAACAGCAAGTGTGTGGCGATTTGTTCCAGCAGCCCTAGGAAACTAGGCTTTTCGAATTACATATAGAAATTGTCCCTCAATTCAATTATTTGCTTGAGGCTGTCTCTCACATGTAATATAGAGTGGAGCTCCTTAAGAAGAGGCAACACATCTTAGTCACCTCTTACATCCTGTACCTGGGCCAGAGTGTGACAGGTGGTTTTCATTTGTTAAATAAATGAAAAAAAGAAAGGACAAATAAACAAGAAGTAAATATTTCAATGCCTTGACCTGAAAGTGTTAAAAAACAAAAAATTTTTTTTGTTTTGTTTAAGTCACTTGTTTATAAGTGCTAGATTCTCCTGTCCTCACTGTCAGAGTGGTCCTGAGCACTCTGGGTTTCTTGCTGGGTTTTATTTAGCATCCCACCAAATCGAAGAAAATGAGATGTTCATGCTTTTCCTTGCTTCCTGGGGTTTAACCTTCCTTCTGAACATGTCCTTTCCACTCTCACAGCAAGGCAGTGCCCGCACGCACCCTGAAAGTGTGGGATTCAGCGCCGTGTGGGACCAAGGTCTCGAAAACTTCTGTACCTCTCTGTCTTTCCTGAATGCAAATGTTTGGCTCTGGCAGGGATTCAGAGTGGAGATGGATGTATATTTATTCTAATGTGTTTCTCCAGTGGTGTGACATTTTCGCTGCATGATGAAAGGGACTGTGAACCATACACCCTGAGTGACTAGCCAGGGAGTTTCATAATTAGGTTTCTCACCTGTTGATTCTAATTGGCTCAGACTGACTCACTCACTGTGTTATCTCTTTGGGTTTGATGTTTTCCGGAACCTCATTTTCATTTGAAAAGCCAGAATCAAAGATTAAAGGACAACTGAACACAACTCATATGTAAAAGAAGTATGTTCATCATTTATCAGTGGGAAAGCAGCACATAGACAGGGTGCTGAACAGAGCCCAGAATTCTCCTCCAGCTCTGCCTGTGGTTTGACATTTCACCGGGGCTATGTTTACACTGCCTCTCAGTTTTCTAGATCAGCGGTCCCCAACTAGGCACCATTAGACCAGGGGGAAGGGTGGCGGGGGTCCCCTGCTAGATATTATCTATGCAACTTATTCAGTCAGGTATTTATTGAGCACTTACTATATGACCAAGCACTACTCTAGGTGCTGGGATATAGCCGTACATGAAACAAGAGAAACAATTCCTGCTCTTATGGAGTTTACATCCTAGTGCACTTCGTAGATTGTAAAAATATAATAATACAAACAAATTTAGTGACTATTTTTCATGCCCTGTTAAGGTAAGGTTCATCCACTAAAGCTTCCTTATTAATATTAAAATGGATTCACCATCGATTTATAAGAAGCCACAAAGGACAGAAGGAGAGACACTCAAATCAAATCTCTCTTTGTCTTTAATGATTTCATGCGGGCTTTCTAGACATGCTGCTTGTAAGAGCAGGGTGAGTTTAGTGTCCGTAGTTTCCATAGCTGAGTTCCTGTAACAGGGCTGGCATTGACTCTTGTTTTGTAACTGTTTACCTCAGTCAGAGCATAACGCAGTTTGAAAGACAGCTTTGGAAGAGTTGTTGGTAGTATTTTTTTGCACTGCCTACCTGTGCTAAACTTAGTTAAAAATTAGTAGGCATTAATTTCTGGAAGTTTATTTTTTATTGATGATAAGAAAAATGACGATAAAAGGCATAGGTTAAGTTCTCCCACCTGAGACATAAAAGGGAAATGATTTTGACTAAAGATTAATTTAGGGATTAATAATTGAGGAGGCACTGGCCATGCATGTGATATGACCAGAGAGGTTAAGGAAAAGCAGAGTGGTAGATATAATTCATAAATCAAAAACAAAACAAACAACAAAATACATAGCCCCAACACCAAACTGGGAAAATGCATGCAAATTTATGGTAATTTGTATCATAAGTATCCTGAAAGGGGAGGTGGCATGATAGATTGGAAACAGTTTGCCTGTGGAATCAGACAAAGGTAGTTTTGTGATTTCCTCAACTGAAAAATAAAATAGTAATTAACACATGCTACACACTGTTCTCAGATTTCCCTCTCATTCTCTTGGTTCAAACTTAGATTCTATATGGTAGGTACAGTTATAATGCAGAAGATTAATTTTATGATTAAATGAGAAGAGATACAAAAAGCTTCTATGAAAGCACATCGTAGTTTTTTTTCAAAATATTATTATTGCCTTTTAGACAACTCTGCTTAAACCTAAGCTTGCCATTTTTCTGCTATGTGATTTTTGGGGCCACAGACTTAATCTTTGTAAGCTTTAGTTGTATCTTTATTGTAGGGTTTTCATCATATTGAACAATTCAACACAGAATTGTTCAATATGATGTTCAATTGTACGGTAAAGAACCTACAGTAATTTCTGAAGCATAGGAGATGACTAATAAGAGTTAGTTCCCCCAACAGCAATCTAAGCATGGTGGGCTAGAATGCGTTTATTTCTCCACATTCCCAAAGTTGATCTAGAGCAGAGCTATCCAATAGAAATATAATGTGAAATACATATATAATTTAAAAAATTTAGTGACTGCATTAAAACAACAAAAAACTGAAACTAATTGAATAAATAATTTATTTAACCTAATTTATCCAAAATATTATTTCAATATGAAAATCAACATAAAATTACTGGTGAGATACTTTTTACCTTTCATTATTAAGTTTTTGAAATCTGGGGTATATTCTGCACTTACAGCATCTCAATTTGGACACTAAATTTTCATTGGAAATACTTTATTTGTATTTAGATTTCATAAAATTAACAGCTGACAATGTAGAGTCATATATACTCAAGTTGTTCCTTAAAAGTTTTATAGAAAGTGAATTGAGTATGAGCTTTGAAATTTAGCTAATTTAATTTTTAATTAAATTTATTGGGGTGACACTTCTTAATAAAATTATATAGGTTTCCAGTGTACAATTCTATGATATATCATCTTTATATTGCATTGTGTGCCCACAACCCAAAGTCAAATCTCCGTCAAATTAAAATTGAGATTTCACACAAGGCATAGTTCAAGTGCTTGACAGCCATATGTGAGTAGTGGCAATTCCATTAGAAAGGATGGAGCTACATCTTTCTACATAATCAGACAAGAGTGGGAATGCAATAAGAACTTTCTGCTCTCTTTGACCCCAAGCAACCTCTGGATTAGGCCTCTTAGTTTGGGTCAAGGGCTATAGATATCACTGGAACTCTCATTTAAGATGGAATATAAAAGTGATGCCCATTTTTGTGAGGTTCTTGAGGTTAGGGTGGATGTTGGAAACAGTCCTGGATCCCACTGGGTCAGTGCTGGTAGGAAAGCTCCAGGCTGGATGAGTCCTGATCAAAATTCAAAAGACTCAGTTGGAACCAGATGGACTCAGTAACTCGACCAGTTGGACTTCTGTATCAAACGCAGAAGTGCATTTGCCAGGCTGTTTCCCAAATATTCAGTTGGTGAGAAAAGAAATGGCCATAATCCTGAAACAGAATAAAGACGGGAAAGAAACCATGAGGGTTTTTTTTTTTTGGTCTTATATCATATAGAAAAAATAAAACCTAGAGAACTTTGGAGGTGTATGGGGAAGCAGTGAATTCGGAAAAAGCAGGATTTGTTCTCTGGGACAGTGGTGTGATGTTACTTGAAATACTACACTGTCTTTAGCCCTTTTTACACTAACTGCTGGGTGGAATTCAGAGAAAGATAGTTAAGATTAAGAGTTTCCAGCAGGGATAAATGAAACAACTTGCAACTTGGAATAAAAGAGCCTGAAGAGGTCATAGTAATCCTGGGCACACACATCATACAGCATCAATGTGAATATTTTATATCAAAGAGGCACCATGATATAGAGTAATAATATTAGTGCTTTTGTTTGACCCCCAAAATGCCCCATATTGATGGAACTTTACAATAAGTAATGAGACTGAATGGAGAAAGGAACAACATTAGTTTCATTCTGTGATTTCTTTAAAATAATAATAATTAAAAAAACAGGTAGATACTGTACATGTAATGAGGTACAGAATGTAGTCCACTGTACAGCGATACCTCCAGGGGGGTCAAATTGGAATTCTCCCCTTACACATTTTTACGCCAACTTTAGAAACCAAGTAGTCAACAGGTGTATAAATAATTTGTTTCTAAATGGAATATTCAAGTTTATATATATCTTCATAGACTGTTTTTCTCTTTGGTCAGCCTTTTATTGAGTCCAGCAGTCACAATCAGCTCAATGCCAGGCAGAGCAGCAGACACGGCTCAATGATTTGCCCAAGACCCAAAATGTGGTTAACGACAGGGCTGAGACTAGAATGCAAGTCTTCTGAGTCTCTCAATTCATTGCCCTCCCAATAGAGAAAGCTTGTGCTTTCTACAAGTAAATGGGAATACATTTAAAATAAGGACGAATCCAAAATTACAATCGGAGCAGATTTGAAGTTTTTCTGGTGTTTACAGAAAATTTCTTTTGAATGCATACTCCCAGCTTATCCTGAATATGTATTCTAGAAACATGATTGAAATTTAGAAGTCCTCATTTATTAACATTAATACATAATAAGTGTATAATCTTTTTAATTAGGGAAGCATGGTGTAATAAAAAGGGATTGAACTCTGCCAGTTATTAATTGGACAATCTCTCTGAAACTCTGTGTCGCATTTCAATATTTAATTAATTCGTGCACACCATCATCAGATATTTACTGAACCCCTGCTCTGCCTTATCTTTGTGATACATACAAGATGTGTAAAGTTGAAGACAGTTGCTACCCTTATGAAGCTCACAATCCTGAGAAAACCCAGACATGCAAACCAACATCTCCAGGGCAATGGGATAAACACTACGAGGAGGAGACACCAAAGACAGTGGAAGTGAAGAAAGGAGACTTAAGGCTCCTGGGAGAATCAGGGGAAGTATCTCCAACCTGAGAGATGCTATGCTGACATTTGAAGATGGAGTAAGAGTTTGGGATATGAGTAGGAGGGACCTTCTTAGAGAGATGGTGGCAAACACAAAACACAGAGTTATGACATTTGGTGATCGGGAATTGTGAAGTTCAAGGTGAAGAGTGGCAGGAGGTAAGGGTGGACTGATGGAGGTGAGAAAATGAGGAACCTTGTATTTATACTGAGAAGTTAATATTCTATCCTGAAGGCAATAAGCACTCATTGTAGGATTCTTAGCAGAGATCAGATATTTATGTTCTAAGGTACTAGGGGTCAGGACTTCAATGTGTGTTTTAGGGAGGCACAGTTCAACCCTTCACAGGTGGTTCCTCAGGTAAGAATACAGAAGAGGGAGTTGATTGGTTAAGTGTGGTGGTGGGGAAAAGGAGGATGTATTTGCTTTTGGACATATTAAGTGTAAGTTTCCTGTGGGATACGTAGGAGGCATTGGTCTAACACAGTTGGTTAAATGGAAATGGAGTTCAGGAGTGGGCCTGGGTTTCAGACAAACACGTGGGCATCAGGAGCATGTAGGTGGTAAATGACAAGGCGAACATTGGTTTGGAAGAGAATGTAAGGGAGAAAAAGCAAGGGTCAAGAACAGAACCAGAGAGACGTCAGTTTTTAAGGGAGAGCAGAAAAAGGGATGACAAAAAAGTCTCATGGAGGAGAAACCAGAGATGGAAACAATGTCAGGTAAAACTTTTTCTCATGGAAGTAACCCCAAATTTCTCTAGGTGGGTTAAGCAACTAAAAGGAATATACCAGCTCATGTAATCAAAAAGCCTAGAGATAGAATTCAGACTAATCAAAATCCAGACATAAATAATCATGATATGGTCTTTCTTCTTTCATTTCCACTTCCTCCTCCACTTTGGCTTTATTTAGAGACTCTAGTTAGTGTCAAAATGGCTGCCCACAGCAATGGTCTTACTGAAAAAACGATGTCTCAGTTGTCCCAATAGCAGTTCTAATTGGGCCATTTGCCTGGCCCTGGACCAGTCACTGTGGCCAAGGACAGATGCTTCCTGATTGGTTAGGCCTAACTCACACGCCCAGTCTCTGGAGGTACACTCAGCACCACTGAAAGCAGGGAGGCAGGAGTGTCTCCCTAAAGCAAAGCCAAATGCTATTACTAGAATAAAATTCTGAGTGACAAAACAACAAATGTCCATCACAAAATTCAAGGGAAGAAGGAGTTTAAAGAATCAAAGATTCATCAACAGTGTGGAATGCTCCTGAGTGGTTAAGTAAAGGTAGGATTTTGACAATGGGGATGTCATTGCTGACTTTTTCTGCAAAACTAGGATAGAATGGTTGTGGCAGTTGCCAGGTAGTGGCAGGTTAAGATTTTAATATTCAGAAAAAGAGAGATGTCTTTTTCCAAATTTTAAGCCACTAAGTTTGTAATCATTTGTTGCAACAGCAATAACAAACTACTATAGCCATACAGGTGACTTTCTGTGATTGACAAATATAACTTTGGCATACACGTTTTAAATATAATGGCCTCTTCTCTTACTGAGAAACCAGTAGGTTTAGACATGCTTCTAGGGAAAATATGGGGCAAACATATACACTGCATGGCCATATATAAATATATTATGTAACAGCACCCTTAAACATATAGGCAGCCTTGTGTTTCACCAAGAGATTTGCAAGTTTTGTTTTTTCTAATCTTCCAAATTTAAATGAAATTCCAGTACTCTGCTATAACATTGTAGAAAGGAGCAGACTTCTGTTTTTCTTTATACAAGAACCCTCTAAGAATAGTCAGATATTTTTGAAGTCCAATATGAAATCAGCCTGGTGAAGTAAGTATGGCTCCCATATTTAAAATTCTGTTTAAGATCATCAAAGTTCAGGAAAAGCTGATTGATTTGATCTTTTCTTATTACTGGTAACCACAGCAGTATTTTTATTGTGAGCACATCCTTTTATGAAGCAGAAGCAAGATTGTTTTGTTGCCTCTTTTAATCTCAGAGCTTGGAGTGTCCTGTATCATTTTCTTATTTTGAGGGTCACTTTTCAACAGAGGAGCACAGCTGTATGAGAGGTCTCCTTTGGAAATACAAAAATAGCACAACTTCTTATGATATCTCAGTTTCATTACAGGACAATTTTAGGTTGACCCAGGCTGTGTGATTCACTAATGTCCAACCATCGTGTGCAGTGGAGATAGCGGAGTTAAAAGCCCAACTCTCCTTCAGCTGGAAGATTTGCAAACAAATATTTATTTTATGAGGATGTTTCCTCTTTCTCACTGAGCTTATAGCATATAGCTAATGCTGACTGAATTGCAGTACCAAAGGCAATATCCAGAAACCACTTACATTCCGTGATTTTTATTATTTACTGTGGTGCGTGTGTTGCGTTGTTTACTGGCACCTACATTTCATAGGTAATTGCCCCACTGTAGATTCCTAGGCCACTAAATAGCCATACATTTAAATTGTGCAACCTTCATCCCCAAAGAAAATTTTATGGAAGCATTCGCCTTTAGGGCCAGCCAACTTAAACATAGACCCTCTGACAAGTGTCTTCAATCCAAATGAGAAACCGCTGCGTTACCCTTATTGAACCTGTAACACACAAGCGCGGGCCTGCTACCGGGGCTTTATGTGTGTACTGCCTGGCTTGACGGTTTCCGTTTAGGACTCACACTCCCTCTGAACTCGTAATCTAAATCTCCCTCTAAACCCACCTGCCCGCAGTCGTGACTGGCGTGGCCACCAGTGCATAGCAATCAGTGGCTTCCAGGTTTTGAATGCTTCTGTTTGTCAGATCTGTACACAGGTTATCTCTCTGTCATCCTCATAACAGTGCTGTGAGGTGGATATTATCAAACCCGGTTTACAGACATCAAAATTAGGGCTCATAGAAGTGCAACATCTTGCCTATGGCCATAAAGCGAATCCAGGAACTAAAATTGAGTATTAGTCAGAACTCTTCACCTTGCCTTTGCATTGCCTTCTGCAGTATTAGCACAGAATAAATAATAAATAGATGGCTAACTTCTTAAAGTCCACTTACATAACTTTTAAAATAGGAATAAATGTTGCATATGAAAAATAGTAGAATGATTTAATGTTGGAGCACTGAGTCCATTAGCATTTCCTTAACATGCAATAATATATACAATCCAGAGCTAAGGGTTGTCTTGTTGAAGGCCAATTCAATTTTTGCCAAATTTCTACAGCAATCTAATGCAGTGTCTTTTCTGGAGAGGAAGATTGGAGAAAGCTGGGCAGGAGCTGGCAGAAGGGCCTGGGCTTTGGCACTTAGGATTTGATTTTTACTAAACTTCTTAAAGGGGAACTTCTAGGCCTTTCCCCTCCAGCAAACAATCAAGATGATAGGATGGAAGGACTGGCCTCATGGGCATGTGACCCGTGCAGTGGCATAGGACCCCACACTCAGATGGGGGCCCCACTCTTGGCATATAATGCTCTATGGTTACCATCTTGAAGTTCTCAATAATTTTATTTTTGAATTTGTGTTTTATAAGTGAAGTTTGGTGACAATGAAACTGTGGCTTGAAGTCTTGACACGCAAACAGACTTCTCTACCACAAACTAGGCCCTGGCTGTTGAGCCCTCCTCCCTGGGGGTAGGGTTGGGAGTCTTCAATGTAGATAGAGAGAGAATCTGGGCCCATGGTAGGCCCCACGTGCTGAATTATGGGTAGGTCCTGGGTGCAGGTGAATACCCTTGCTGTGTAAGTACCCTTGTAATGGAGGGAATGAGAGGTTAAATAAGAAATTAAGAAAATACTATGACAGCTTGCGAGACACTACAGAAGGAAGGCTTTTTACCTGATTTTTATTGAAAGGTCCTCACATTTTCATTGTATACTGCACCTAGCGAATTATGTAGCTGTCGCTGAAGGAGGACTCCGATCTTTTGAAGGGAAAGTGTGGCTGCCAGAGCTTACTGAATGGCTTGTACTTTAACTTGTCAGTCCTTTTTTGGGGTAGAGATTGTCTAGATGCCAATCAATCCTGATTTCTTTACTGAACACGTTTACAGGAACTTACTGTATTTCCCAGCCTCTTTGCAGTTAGTTCTGGCAAGTGAAATGTAGGTTCAAATGTGGCCTGGCCACGAGAAGTCCCACATGACACTCCTTGTCCTCTCTTTTCACTCAATGACAGGCTGGGTGCAAAGGGTCCAGCAAGGGACTCCAAGGAACCCTAGAAGATGGGATTGACATGAGATGGAAGGAGATATGAGCCTGAAATCAGCACTGGGAGTCTGCCCACCAAACTGTGTGTAAGAAGTACATATTGATTGCATTAAGCCATTGAGAATTTGGGGTTGTTAGTGATTGAAACAGTGTTAATTAACACAATTAACAATATTTTCAACAAAAGACATTTTTTCTTTTTTTTTAACAATTTTTATTTTTTTATTGTTGTTCATGTACAGTTGTCTCCACTTTGCCACCACCACTTTCTACCCTCTGACCCACTGCCACCTCCCACCCTCAATCCTTCCTCCGTTTGGCTTTGTCCATGGGTCCTTCATACATGTTCCTTGATGACCCTTTCCCTTCTTTCTCCCATTACACACCCCCCTGTGGTTACTCTCAGTATGTTCCTTATTTCAATATTTTAGTTGTATTTTGCTTGCTTATTTGTTTTGTTGATTAGGTTCCACTTATAGGTGAGATCATATGGTATTTGTCTTTTAGCACCTGGCTTACTTCACTTAGCATAATGCTCTCCAGTTCCATTCATACCGTTGCAAAATGTAGGAGCTCCTTCTCTTGTTTTGCTGTGTGGTATTCCGTTGTGTAAATGTACCATAGCTTTTTTATCCACTCATTTACTGATGGGCACTTAGGCTGTTTCCAGCACTTGGCTATTGTAAATTGTGCTGCTATGAACATTGGGGTGCATAGGTTCTTTTGAAATGGTGTTTCAGGATTCTTAGGGTAAAATCCTAGCAGTGGAATCGCTGGGTCAAAAGACAGTTCCATTTTTAGTTTTTTGAGGAAATTCCATGCTGTTTTCCACAGTGGCTGTATCAGTCTGCATTCCCACCAACAGTGTAGTAGGGTTCCCTTTTTTCCACAACCTCACCAGCACTTGTTTGTTGATTTGTTAATGATGGCCATTCTGACCAGTGTGAAGTGGTATATCATTGTGGTTTTAATTTGCATCTGTCTGCTGGCTAGTGATGCTGAGCATCCTTTCATATGTCTCTGGGCCCTTTTTATGTCCTCCTTGGAGAAATGTCTGTTCAGGTCCTTTGGTCATTTTTTAATTGGATTGTTTGTCTTCCTGGAGTGGAGTCATGTGAGTTCTTTATATATTTTGGAGATCAAACCCTTGTCTGAGATATCATTGGAAAATATATTTTTCCATATGGTTAGCTCCCTTTTAATTTTAATGCTGTTTTCTTTAGCCATGCAGGAGCTTTTTATTTTGATAAAGTCCCATTTGTTTATTCTTTCCTTTATGTCCCTTGCTCTAGTGGATGTATCAGTGAAAATATTGCTGCATGGGATATCTGAGATTTTCCTGCCTATATTCTCCTGAATGACTTTTATGATATCACAACTTATATTTAAGTCTTTTATCCATCTTGAGTTTATTTTTGTGTAGGGTATAAGTTGGTGGTCGAGTTTCATTTTTTTTTTTTTATGTAACTGTCCAGATCTCCCAACATCATTTGTTGAAGAAGCTATTTTTACTCCATTATATGCTTCTGCCCCCTTTGTCAAACATTAATTGACCATAGAGACTTGGGTTTATTTCTGAGCTCTCTATTCTGTTCCATCAATCTATGTGTCTGTTCTTTTTGCCAGTACCAGACTGTTTGGATTACCGTGGCCTTGTAATATAGTTTGATGTCAGATATGGTGATCCTTCCTATTTTGTTCTTCTTTCTCAAAATTGCTGCAGCTATTCAGGGTCATTTATGGTTCCATATAAATTTTTGAAATGTTTGTTCTATATCCGTGAAGTAATGTCCTTGGTATTTTAATAGGGATTGTGCTGAATCTATAAATTCCTTTGGGTAGTATGGTCATTTTGATGATGTTAATTCTTCCAATTCATGAATAAATGGAAGTATATGCTTCCATTTGTTTGTGTCTTCTTTAATTTCTTTCTTCAGAGTTGTTTAGTTTTCTGAGTATAGGTCTTTTACCTCCTTGGTTAGGTTTATTTCTAGGTACTCTATTTTTGTTGTTGCTATAACAAATAGAATTTTTTTCCCCCAGATTTCTCTTTCTGACATTTCATTGTGGGTGTATAAAAATGCCTTTGATTCCTGAATATTGATTTCATATGCTGCTGCTTTGCCAAATTCATTTATTTGGTAAATAGTTTTTTGGTGGAGTTATACGGTTTCCTATGTATACCATCATGCCATCTGCAAACAATGACCATTTTGCTTC